>NC_056739.1:932065714-932293214 GCF_019279795.1 Protopterus annectens
GCCAAAAACAGCCTTAGTACACTTATAAATAGCATTCATGCAGAAACATGCAGGAATACAGCTTATAGATGACTTCTCTGTAAGTCAATCCCCAGGATTTAATAAAATCTGTGTAGGCACCATGTACAGCCTACACAGAATGTATCCATGTATACAGCCACAGTCTCCCTTCCTTGGCAGTGCTCCATACATATTAATGACGGAACGCTGTTGAGGGAGAGCCAAGGAACATGGATACCGAATCAGTGTAGATATAGGTGAAGCAGCAACCTGTGGCTGCAGATGAGTATGATACCCCATGCAATGGTCCACACCACTGTAGCAGTTTTGTGCAGTGTGTCAGTTGTTAAATGTGTAAATGTTATGATGTTCCATAATGTCCTGTGTTAATTTTATTTTAACTATTTTTTTAAATAAGTGCGTGTTTGTGCTGTGCGGAGCCCAGCAATGCCAAGCTGTTCTCAGAGATAGACAGCCGACACCTGACAGACATCTAAAAATAGAAACCAGATGTAATTCATTCATTATTTCCTAATATGTTTTAGCATGTATAAGCAGGTTTGTGCAGGTTTGTGTGGTGCAGTATACCACAGTGCTCAGCACTGCTAACAGGTAGCTCAGTGGTGTATGTGAAGGTATACAAGGTTCTTTAATATCTATGTAGGAAAATGGGTAGAGATATGGCTTTATGTTTAGTAGGTCCAGGGTTCAAATGCATGGAAGGGACAACATCTATGTATATTTGTTGTACACATTATGCGCAACTGTGCTAAAGCCTGCCAAGCACCATCTAAACATGGTAATGGCTGCCAATGTTTGAGCAGTACTCAGCTTCAGTAAAACCATGACTTTGCATGTTTGCACACATCTCAGGTCTGCTTAGCTATGCTTAGCTGGTTTACATGATGCTAAGTAATACGGCACTTTTTTGAATGGTACTCAGTGATGTGTAAGGGTGGGAAAGCAGCCTATATTAAGTGCAATAGGTGGGAATATACATCATTCTTTGTAGGCTTATCTAGTGTAGATATGGCTGGTGGTGCAGGAGAATGTGTGTGCTTTCAGCCACAAGTCCACGGTCATGGTCGGGCTCCTGGAGAAAAACAATGATGATAGGCTACTGGAGGGTATTTTCCAGGGCTCAAAGTGTAAGGCAGAACCCTGGGACTGGTTGGCTGGAGAACTCACCAGTGCTACTGATATCCGCCACACAGGTGAAGAGTGTCATTACCACCATTATTACCTGAAAAGGTGAAAAAGGGGAAGCTTGGACACATGGGTCCAAGAAGTGAGGGCTGAGAATGCCTCACAAGTATGTAAGTATGTCTGCTGCTCTCTTAAATAAATGAAAGCTGAATGCCTGCAAAAGTGGAATGTTTAATGGTGTGCTTCTCTCCCAACAGCTGCAGCTGAGAGGTCTCATCACCAGGTGCTTGGCCAGTTTGTGTTGTGAGTGTGGTGAGTACAGACATATTATGCTAACTGTAGTGCAATAAGCAGGAAAGAGTAAAGCATTAACTACAATAAAGTATATACAATAAAGTCTGTAGTGCAATAAATTTGGAAATAGAGCTGTAGTGCAATAAATGAATAATACCAACTGTAGTTAAATAAAAACATGAAACAATACCAATAACAGCAAGGAAAATAGATTGTCTTGTCATAACCATTGCAGTAGAGCTGCAAGCATTGAGGCTGTAAGGTAAATTTCCTGCAGTCAAGTATAACACTGTAATAGCTATAGAAAGCAAATGCAATGGCTGGAGAATGTATTGATTATCTCATATGGTACTGTTCAAGGCTGTCTCTAGGCCAATATCAGCCACATAATGCTCTGCCATCCACAGACATCAGGTAATAAAGGTATATGGGTGAAGTAGCCTACTGCATGAGCTGATATTGTTTGTTGACGTCACAGATATTTCAAACCACTAACAACAAAATGTGTACACCAGCATTGTTGATACTGAAGTAAAGCCTACCTACTATCTGCTTTATGCTTGTATTTCATGCATGTGCATTCTACTGTCACTGCAGTCTAGTATAATACTGTAGTAGTACTACCAGGTTTTATTTTGGTTCCATCTGAGCTCTAGACAAATATCAGTTATTCAGTAAGCAGCAGTGACTCAGTAGCTCAGTTTGTTAAATGCTCTGTGCATTGTACATTTTGCCACACACAGTCTGTTGTTTGAATCCAGTGAGATGTAGCAGTAAATATTACAGTAGCTATCACATAATGCTCACAATTTCTCTTTCCACAGGAACTGCAGATAAATGGGTAAGGCAGCCCATATTATGAGTAGATGATTGTGTGCTTAGATGTCACAGACTGTTAAACTCAATAGCAAGAATGTGTTCATCAGCAATGTTGAGTCAGAAATAAAATGTGTAATACTGATATGGCTGCATTCCTGGAGTGCCTGTTAAAAGTTGCTGCAGTCAGGTAATACATTCTGAGCAGATGTCCTCTGCAGTCGCTGGATTCTATTCCCATGCCTGCCAATCAAGGCATGACAGCTGTTTAGTATCTATACTGTATGCACACATGTTTGTCAAGTGTTATGATTTCACATATTATAATTAATATTGCATAATCCTGGATTACAAAGTATTACCAAATCAGCCCATAGAACACCTTGGTAGTTATATAGATCCACCTTATGTGCAAGTGTTCTGTGTAGTTTTGTACCTGCAGTTGTTACTGCTTGGCCCATACTGTCTCATGCAAATAGCTTGAGGGGTACGTACATGCTACATTAACTATAGGAGACTTGTAGTCACTGTACACATAAAGAAAATACAGAACTGTAGATTAGATTGTAGTACTGTTGTCAGGGATATAACCTGCAATGTCACTAATAGACTGTTTTTCTCTCCCTCCCCACCCCTTCTCTTCATTTATTTATTATTGTTATTCATTGGTTATGGTTTACTATTACCATACATTGTTACTTTAATTGCATTTTGGGACACGTGTATTCCTATTGTTATGTATTATAATGGTTACATATTGACATATCTTGTTAAATTACCTGTTTTGTTAACCTTATGCTGTAGCTGTTACTGGCCTGCTGCTAACATACTGATTGTTCTTTTATGTATTGTTGTATTGCACATAATGTGCATTGATATGTTACAATGTTCTGCCATGTTATTATTACTAACAATGATTTGTTCATAACTAACCTATACTTATTGCTATACCTGAATTACCACAGCAGATCAGGGTAGGCTGGTTCCAGCTGATCCACCTACGTTGCCTCAACCAGCAGTGGTACCGGGTGCCAGAATGTCTGGGACCCAGACTGGTGGTAACCCTCTACTGCCCATGCAGTACCTGCAGTGTCGGGTAGGACAGCCTCAGGGGACAGGTCTGGCCTCCCCCTGGGAACAGTGGCAGAGGGGCTGTTGTCACCCAGGCTTAAATGATGGTCATGGTATGCTGAATTGTTCATCCTGGCTATGAACTCTGCCTGCACTGGAATGATGGCATGCTAGCCAAACTGGTGGGGCAGCCTCACCCTGGTGCCCAGCCTTCAGCAGAGCCACCCTTGGGGCATTGAAGGAGCAGTGCCAACAGTCCCATGGGGGGTTGTGAGTCATGCTGCTGCTCTCTGGAGGCACTGGGGACTCGGATTCTACAACACCCTCCCCATCCAAGGTGTTCACCCCCTCCTGTGTCACACTGCCCCTGTCTGTCTGCAAATGCACCCTCTCCTACCCAACATACCCCTGACATGTACCTTTGTCCCTTCCCCAACATTCCACTGTCTCTTTAAAAAAAAAAAAAAAGGGCACCTGTCCCAAAATAAAAATATTGTCCCATACATAGCTCTACATTTCACACAAGTGTCCAATGGCCACAAGTAATTTGGTCCAGTTAGCTTGACAATGCAGTTATGTTCTCCTCACCCCACTTTCTGGGGTGGAGAGTGCAAACACATGTACAAATCTTTCAAAGTGCACAGCTGTTGCTGTGCAAGAAATGGATAGCTATGGTTCTTTACTACACCCTTCCTGTACATCCCTACGTGCCTTTCACTATGTTTTTCCCCCTGCTTGCCTCCATTATACCACTTTCCTATCACCCCCTTTTTCATTTCTTTATATTTTTTTAGCACGGAGCTGTGTGGTGTGCAGCATCATGCAGCTTCACTTAAGTCAGCTAAATAGAGCTTTAATGCTTAAATATATTTATAACATTGTCACACACATGTACAAAATAAACACCTCTGCCAGACCCAAACACATCACATCTACAGTACTCTACATTAACCCACGACACCACACAAATCTAGAGTAAAACAGGAGTTTTCATCAAAACATAGTGATTGCCAGTTACAGTCATTAGGTGTGCCTTAGAGGAGCTGCATGCCACGCTGCACCATGCAAAGTGGAATTAAAAACTAATGGGAATGATGGGAGTGTACCTTTGACTCTAGTGCAATAATACACAACTAGACAGTCAAATACATAATAACAGATGTCACTAAAGCCTGTGATAGCAGGTAAATGTGCCCTTTTATCAGCAACATGTAGAAAGACAGCTGCTAAGGCATCAATGGCAAAGTAAATGTTCATCTGGGACCCTGGTGCAGAAATACAGCCATATAAAGCCATGCACATACTGATGGATACAGACGATGTGTATCAGAGCCTGTATGTCTGCAAACTTATCTTACAAATACACCGGTGTTAACAGTGACTCAGTAGCTCAGTCTGTTAAATGCCTTTCATACAGTGCATTTTGCCACACACAGTCCCGGGTTCACATCCAGTCTTCTGATGCAAATCAATTACATTATTTTGAAGACAGCAATTAATGACTGAGGCATGCAATTTTTATCTGCACAAGTTACTGCTAATTATTTAACTGCTATCCAGATTTGCAAGTCAAAGGCCTGCAGGTGGGGACACACTGCACATATCCAGATAGCATAAGTATATGTTGCCTACTACTCTGTCAGTGGCACTGTTGCATAACAGATGTACCTTAATCACATGTCTCAGCTGGACTGTAAAGGGTACCCTCACCCTGGTTCTGCTGTAACAACAGGGCTGCCACAGCTGCCACAGTTACACATACAGCTTCTTGTCCTCCAGATTGTTCACACCTCCCCTATATGTATTAGCTGCAGCAGCAGCTGCAGCCTGTAGCACATACAGCTGTATGTAAAGGTAGGTGCAACAGACCTACCATACCTCCCAAGCCCTGAGAACAAATAATCTTGACAAAGCCATACGTAATGGGGGTCAAATGGCCAGAGATAAGGGCATGTTTTACAGTTTGCTCTTACAAAGATAGTCAGTTGATAGAATAACAGCTATTGCATAAGCATGCATATTATGATGGGTATGAAGTCTGACACTCAAATGTGTGTCTTTCATTATTGACTTCATCCCACCATTTGCCAGTGATTTGCCATATGTTCACAATGTCATGGGGCATTGACCACACATATGAGGCGAAACTGTGGACATACTGCATAAATCTCTCAAGTTGACAGTTATGATATTGTATTCTCCACACTTCAGTAATGGCCATATGAACAGCTAAGAAAGAGGCCCAAGTCTATATGAAGGCCTTATATATTTCACTGTGGTGGCATGTCATTGGCTAATGATAGTGCAATTCAGCTGTTTTGACAGCAATTAGCATGTCAGAGCCACAGATTAGTGCAGCGATAATTACCTGCTAATGAGCAGTACCTTGAAAAAGCAAGCAGCTGGTTATGGGGAACAAGTCTGTATGAGACTTACCTCACACAGAGACTTCTTTGCAAAACATTACTGGAAGCAAAGTTCAACAAAGGAGTACTGCACTCCACCAGGTATATAACTGATTTCCCCATATAACAGGATGCAGATGGGCAGATGGAGGCATGGGGAATAGGGATTACAGCAGTAAGCCTCTCTTAGACATATGGTAATGACATGTCATGGATACTCTGCTGTCCTGCACCTACATGCGTGCCTCTCAATTGTCCCTGATTTTACTGAAATCTTAGCTCTGTCCCTCTTAATCCCTCCTACAATGGATGGCTTTTGTAGGAAAGCTAGTGATTTACACATAATACATTGTAGTGACAATAAGTAAGGGTATACACTCCTGTAATGTCAAACGATGTACTGTAATTCACCTCCTCTCATTCTGTCAATGTCTCAGATAAATAGTTCTAACAATTTAAAAGTGTTCCTGATGTACTCTGAGTAAGCACCTGATTCTATTGACATCTGTCCCTGTTTGGTTGACAACTATGCCTAACATACCTGTCAACCTCTTACAGCACGAAATCTGGACAAAGCCATAATTAATTGAGGGACAAAGGCCCAAACATAGGGACACTTGTTAAATATTGCTCTTACACACTACGAAAGTTAATAGAATAACAGGTATTACCGTAGCATGACTGTGTTCTGAAGGGTATGATGTCTGAAACTCAGATGTCTGTCTTTAATGTCTGATATCAACCCTCACTGATTTGGCAACAATTTTCCAGACATCCACAATTTTGTGTGACAATGACCAAAAATATTAGTCAAAAAGCTTGACAATCTGCAAACATCTGTATAGTTGAAATGTTTGATGTTTACAGGGAACATATACTACAGCAGGTTTCTACTGTTTTCTGTCATTATGGTACACTGGTGTTGCTGGACTGTCCCCATATATTGGTTGTAATAGCGCACTACTATTTGTCTGGCAGTGGCCGTATGACATATTAGTGGGTGCTTGCCAATAGGGGACACAACACAGTAGACTGTAGTACTGGGTGTTGAAACATACAGCAGAAACTGTCACTGCACACAGGGACATCCCCCAGTATTGCTACTATCCTGTTGGTATCCACGCATGTAGTGCGGTGCCAGACTGTGGGGTATGATGTGTGAGGGAGCAGTGGATAGTGTAGGCCATTATGGGCATGCTGAATCTGTACAAAGTGGACGTCCACGTATCTGGTCCTGTAATGTGTTCCCCTTTAGTTGTCTTTCAGGAACTATGCACTGCAGATGACATGCTCCCTTCTCAAATGCAGAGAATGAGATAATAGTGGATGGACTAAGACAGCATCATCAGATCTTATTGTCCGGGGGAGGCATAATTGGAAACAGTGGGCAGCACTGTGGGCAGACCTTGTGCAGGATGTCAGTGAGATTGGCCAGCAGGACAGGACCTATGAGCAGGTCTGACACCGGGCCACAGAGAAGGAAAATGCTACACATTGAAGGGCAGCTGATGTTGCCAGGGATGGTGCTGCCACTGGTGGAGGGGCTGCAACAGAACAACCACTCTTGGCCACAGAGGAATTCCTAGCAAATATAGGAAAACATGACAGCTCCCAGGCATCCATCACACCATAGATCCTGGAGGTGGGTGCCACAGCAGAAGAGTGTCCAGGTAATATTACTGTGGTCACAAGTGTAATACTATATCAGTCATTGTGGCAGGCTGTGCATACCTGTATGTGGGTGTCAGGTCTATCTGCAATGGGGGTTTGGGGTTTAGGCTCAGCTGTGCACACATACTCAGAATGTCAGTAATACAGCCAGTATTACAGTAGCTACTGTACATGTAGATATATGCACATATTGCCTTGTAGTGCTGAAACATTTGGTGCTGCTGACAATACCTCTCCCTCACCTTTTTATAGGTCCATCAGCTGTGGCCCAAGTCCATGATCTTGTACCTGTTAAGTATGATACTGTTGTTTTATGGGTCATTTGGTGGTGCTGCGGTAGCGTTGTTGCCTCACAGTTAGACGTTGCCCATTCGATTCTCAGTTAGAGCGTCTTCTGTGTGGCGACATGCGTGAATGGGTGTTCCTTCATTGAAGGTTGTGCGTTAGGCCCAGCAAGCTAGCCTGTCAAAATCTACTGCCAATCATTAGCGGACCGGAGTTCCGCTGTGGCAACCCCTAACTGGGAAAAGCCAAAAGAAACAAACATATACCCTATGAAAGTTAAGGGCTGCCATATTGCCCAATGTACAAATTTTATGTTTATCCAGAGTAGAATATTTGTATGTTCCATTCTGGAACAGTTACGCACAGTTCATAGACTGGGTAATCACAGGTGTGTATTTGACCGAACATTAACATGTTTGCACTTATAGCTATGAGCGATTATGCAGCCTGGCATACATTAGGCAATTACTCCAAGATGTCTATTCAGTTACAAAAGGGAGATGGTACATACCTGAGGCAGTGACACTAGTACTGGCATATCATTCCCAAGATAGGTGTACTGGGTTTTATGTGTAGTTCTATCACATATAGTGTCATATTGCATATCTTACATGTATATTGTACTGGCAATTTTAACTGGATGTAGCTGAAGTGCATGTTATAAAGGCCTTGACTTTTATGTGTATGTTGTTGTGAGGTTGTGTGTTGTGCATGGGAGTGGAGATGAGAAGATGGGGACTGGTAATGCAGTTGTGGATTCTCATCTGTATGAGTCTGTGTGGATTACCATACATAATAGTGCAGGTAGTAACGTACTGATTTTGTCTTGTTTTTTCACAGGTGATTAGGGGAAGTTGGAGTCTGTCCCCCTCACGACCTGATGTCAGTGTCTCATCGGACTCTGATGATGACGGTGGCCATAGTAAGGCTCAGGTGGGGTTGTCAGGGGGTGAAACTGTCCCAGAGGTTGCCATCCCTCTTCTGTCCCCATTGTCTCTGCACACAGTCAGTATGCCCACACATACCCAGTCCCCAGAGACCATAGATATTGGACAGTCATGCAGACATTGAATAGGGAAATGTGGCAACTATGGCTACAGTGAGCGTAGACACTGGCCATAGCCAGAGAGCTAATGAGGTTCCACACAGGCGGATTGATAGGGGTGCTTGTAGGAGATCTACTGTCCATCCACCACCTGTTGCTGGTGTCACAACACAAGTCACTCGACTTATGTTTTGGGCCATCATGTAGGCACAAGCACATTCTGAACTGAATGCCACACATATGCTTAGGGTTATGGATGCAGCACATTCTGACATCTGTGACTGCTTCCACCACATTGGGGACATCCTGGAACAGTTCACTGATGCAGTGGACACAAGGTAGGCTGAGACAGTGTCTGTCTTGGACCACACATTGTCTGTGTTGGAACACCTGGTTGGAGTTGGGCGTCGGACACATGAACATAGTACAGCAACACCATCTGCTGAGAGTCCATGTGGCCATGCACAGTCATGCTCATGTACTGGCAGCACCTCCAGTACTGTAGAGGGAAGTGTGCTGTCCACACCATGATGTAGCAGGGCATGGACACATGGTCCAGGGCAGTCTGATGGGGGACACAGACCCAGCATTTTGCAGTCACTGTCAGGTACTAGCACCACATCTGACTTTGGGCATGGTGGTGCCAGTACTGCACCTGGTAGAGCCAGTTCCACTGGCCAGAGACAATGAACTGTCCACTCTGCCATGTATGGTCCACAGCTGTCCAACATACACAGGTGTAGGGCTTGACTGTGTACATGTGCACACTCAAACACCACTGTCACATGCAGGTTACCTACATATGCACAAGGCACCTCTATGGCCCATCTAACCAGCACCCCTTCCAGACTCACACATATGTTGTCAAGTGTTTGGCACAGCTTTGGCCTCCAGCACCCCCGCACCACACCCTGTGCATGTGATGATGCCTGTGCCACATCCTTGTCATCCTTGTCGTAGATGCAGGGAAATTCAAATATGTGTCTGATGCACAGGGTGATTATATTACTTCACATGTACTAGTGTAGTGCAGTATTGTTTTGCTGTGCCACTTGTCGTGGTCCACAACAGGTACTGTATGCTGGCATGTGTCATGACTATGCATCAAATTTCGTGTATTGTATATTGTATGCTGTTGTACTGGTGGTAGTGTTACAGAATGGCAGGTGTGTCATAGACCTGTGTATGTTTCTGTTGCAGTATTATGAGGGGATAAACTATGGACAGATGGCATCAATATAGTAGCACAGGATGGCATGGCAGCACAGCAGAAATATGATGTCAGCAAGGTACAGCAGTATACATGCATAGGTACATATGTGTAGAGCAGTCTGTCAGGGACAATGGGGACAGTCAGAATAATCATGCTTTCATACTTTGTGACAAGGTCTGCTACCATTAATATTTGTCACCTGGGTTTTCTGAACTGACAAAATCACCAAGATATGGTGAAGGAGTTGACACATCTACAAATATCCTGTGTCACACAGGTGGTGGACATCAGTTATGATTATGTAGAGGAGGGCAATTTAGAGGCCAGCAGCTAGTTATAGGGCCATAAAATGCATAACCATTGCACAGGGATAACCTATATGGGCATATTCTATGAGGGCATATATTTACATACACACACACACACACACACACACACACACACACACACACACACACACGTGTGTGTGCAGAGTTGGCTGATGGGAGATTAGAACCTCGACCTATCTACTATCGCACATTATAGCTCACAGTATTTATACATATATATATATATATATATATATATATAAATAACAGGAATGTCTCTTTAAATGTTGCTGTGTGTGTATGTTATGTATATGTGTTATGTAGTTCTAAGTGGACAGTCTATGTATCATTGTAATATACATATGTAGCTATATATATATATATATATATATATATATATATATATATATATATATATCAGTATCATATGTATTTGAGGTACATACTGATAGATACACTAATCATGTTTGCAATATGCATGTCACCGTTAAACTTTGTGTATATTAACGGATGATTGTTTGATGTTAGTATCACACTGATGATACCAGGGAGTGAAACTGGTTTTGTGTCTGTGTTGTTTGATTGCTCGCAACCACTGTATGGTGAATACTGCATTTTGCATGGAAAGATAAATAATATATTTTCTTACGGAGTGGCTTGTTATTTCTATTTGTCTATTATAGTTATGTAGACTATTTTAACAGTGCTGGACACTATTTTTTGAGCTGTTTGTGGTTTGGACCGTGCACTACATTGGCTACGTACACTGAGGTCTTGGGTCTATATATATATATATATATATATATATATGGGTCCCCTTTAGTTGACCGAACCGACGATTCACCGACACGCGGAAAACGAAGACCAAACGACCGACAGGTAAGTTTATCGAAAGGGTGATTTGCTGACAGCGGAAAGACCGACAAGGGTAATGTGTGAGCGCGACTCGGTAAGTGTGCGACAGTGACGGAGTTAGGAGCGGTCAGGTAAGTGTGCGATATTGTGGGATTTTGGGTTAGGCTGTGGGAAAGGTGAGTGTGTGTTAGTGTCGGAGTTAGGGTTCGGGTAAGGTAAGTGTGTGATAGTGAGGGACTGTAGTTTAGGGACGGGTTAAGTGAGTTAGGTTTAAAGTGCGGGTAGGGTGAGTGTGCGATAGTGACGGGCTTTATGTTTTTGGGTGGGTTAAGTGAGTTAGGTTAGGGTGCAGGTAGGTGAAGTGTATAGTGACAGTCTTTAGGTGTAGGGGTGGGTTAAGTGAGTTAGGGTTAGGGTGCAGGTAGGTGAAGTGCGCGATAGTGTCGGACCTTGGGGTTAGGGGTGGGTTAAGTGAGTTAGGGTTAGGTGCAGGTAGGGTGAGTGTGCGATAGTGTCGGACTTTAGGGTTAGGGTTTGGGTTAGGGCTAGTGGATATGCTATGTAGTGTAATGTGTTGTTTATGTTCGGTGTGTCGGTGATTTGCGTTGTCGGTTTTGTGTGTTGTCGGTTATCTGGTCTCGGTGGTTTGTGTGTCGGGGAAGTGGCTTGGTCTTTAAAGTAGACCCATATATATATATATATATATATATATAAATATATATATATATATATATATATATATATATATATATATATATATAAAAACAGGGATGTCTCTTTAAATGTTGCTGTGTGTGTACATTATGTATATGTGTTATGTAGCTTTATGTGGACAGTCTATGTATCATTGTAATATATATGTAGTTGCATATATATATATATATATATATATATATATATATATATATATATATATATATATATATATATATCAGTATCATATTTATATGTGATACATACTGATAGATACTAATCATGTGAGAGGGGGATATGGACAGACAGATATGTATACGTAGCTGTCTGTATGTACAGACGTATTTCCACATAGCAGGTCTTTATGATGAAGAGGCAACAGAATTGTGATCAAGTTAGCTAAGTGTAGGAGCATGCCCTATGGGACTGTCAGTACTTACAAGGTGACTCCAGGCCAGAGCTACCTGTACTCTTGTCTGGGATTTTGTGTGCTGCAGACATTGGCTGCTGCACCTGTTTCCACAGTATAGCACTTCCCTGAAATTGTCCAAGGCATTCTCCAGCTGTGTGTTGCACTTAATATGTGACTGGGGTACATAATGTAACACCCCACACATGGTGACAGTCTACATACCTCTCACTGTACATTTTTTTGCAGAATGTCCAGCATTTCACCCCATATGTCTGGTCTGGTCTGTTCCTCATACATTTGTGGTTTTCCAGTAAAATATTGTATAATGTAGTTAATGAATTGTAATAAGTACTGACGCATTTAAGTGATGGACTTTACATCCTGCAACTATCCTGTTCTGATGCAACCTACTGTCATACTATTCACCTTCTAGGTTAATCAGAGCAGATGTAATGTCTGTCTGCAGTTTTTGCCCTTTGTCCCCCCATTCTGCTTGACTTTGTCCAGCTTTCCTGCAGTAACAGATTGAGGAGTATGACAGTCTGTGGGAATACGACTACCTCACATGCAAAAGATGTGGATGCTGCTAGATTTAAACTATCAACACCATTACCCATGCTAGCATCCCTAGCTCACTGAGCCACACCAGCCATCAGCCAGAGATGCATCATTCCACACACACTCAACAGCATACAGATATACATTGTTACCCCTGCATTAAGTGAGACATACCACATGCGCCCAGGTTCTATGTCACAGCCCTGGAATCAGTTGGTCTTTTGCTATATCATTGCTGACTTACTGTTACAGCTGTTGTATGGGAACACTGATGTGTTGTAGGTGAGAGATGACCAGCCCATGATCTGCTGGCATAGACAGTTGTGCGACTGTCCCTGTGACTCCACTGTTTGCCATCTCCCTTGAATAATGTAGTGGATTTTCCAGCCATGTGGCCCAGTGAATATTATGGAGCACACACTATTGGACAGGGTACCTGTTGTCCCATGTGGCTGTCAGAAATCTCCCAGTAGCCCAGTAGCACACTATATTCCCTTGCATACATGCGGCAAGTCCATACATATGCTACCATATTCTAGTACCCTTTACAAGTGGTGTATAGGTGAGTGACTTACCTTGTGAATGCAGCAGTTGGCAGACCTGTAGTTTGGGGCTGACTCTGTCTGATGCACACATTAAAAAGCCAATACATGGTTAGGTACAGGTTGCATCAGCTGGCTGGCATCCTTTTTACTATATGTATGCGAGTTGAAGTAAGGTGTCAGTCCCTAGGGCCCTAGGTTGTCAGTGCATGTGTTATGCATTGTCTCTTACTCAAGGCCAGGGCATACTGGACATGCCTTCATCTGCCTACCAGGACATCCTCAAGGGGTTCCTCCTCCGAGTCCTCCAGTGGGTGTGGCTGTGGGGACCTAGGCACTGGTGGGGGGCTAAGTATCCCTTCCCTTTGCTGATCCTGCTGCAGCTGTTTCCGCAGGATGATATTGTGTAGCATTGCACATACTGTGAACATCTGTGCACATGTGGCTGGAGAGTACTGCAGGGCTCCACCAGATATATCGAGGCACTGGAACCATGACTTCAGCAGCCCAAACACATGCTCTATGATGTTCCTAGTTTGTACATGTGCCTCATTATGGTGTTCTTTCATGGGTTCGTGTGCATTTTTGATGGGTGTCATAATCCACGGTTCCAGTACATAGCCAGCATCCCCCAGTAAATGGCCATGCGGGATGTCTCCCCAGCAAACATCTGGTATAGCTGTGAAGCATTCCAGATATGGAAGTTATGATAACTTTCAGGGCTGCCAGCACACACATTCATGATAATTCCCTGGGTATTGCACATGACCTGGCAGTTGATGGAGTGATAACCCTTGTGGCTGACGTAGATTCTAACCCTTACTGGGTTGTGCCTTGATGTGTACATGAGTGCAATCTATGGCACCCAGCACTTCAGGGTAGTGTGCTGCATGGTAGAAGTGTTGTATATTGCTGGCCCTTGTCTTAAGACCGAGGAGAAAATAAATGTGCTCACTGGCATGTGGTGGCATGGCATCCAGGAAATGGTGGAGTACCCTGGATGTTGATGTCTGTGAGACCCCCATCATGTCCCCAGTTGGTTTTTGGAAGGTACCTATAGCTAGTACCTTAAGAGCTATACATATGATTGTTTCCACTGGGAGAGGTTCCCCTCTGTTGGCTCTGGGTCTGAATTGAGGGGGCAGAGCTCAATGAGTTCTTGTAGTATGTCCCCAACCACTCTGTAGCCCTCTACAATCTCCAGCTCATGTAACTCCTGGAAGGTTACCCTGGGCCTGAAAACTCTTCTCCTTCTCAGTCTAGGCCTATTGTCAGCAGCAGCAGCAATGACCTCAGCATCTAGCACATACAGATGTAGCAGACCTGCAACAGTCCCTAGCATTCTGTCAGTTAAAATTCCCAAGTCTGTACTCCAGTGGTGTAGAGTATGGGGAGAAATCAAATTATAAGGTGTATGCAGCCTTTATAGTACTCTGTTCAATGTGCAGCCTGTGTGATTGGCTACCTATGATGTGTTCCACATGCCAAGTACATCATTAAGAACATTTAATGGCCCTAGTTTAAGTGAAACAGGGGTCATCAGTAATTAATATATCATTGGCTTTTAGATACACTCAGCAGTGTGGTGCACCACACAGACATGCACTCCTCACATAAGCAATTCTTAGCAAAGCGCTGTGAAGGCAAACAAAGCTCAGCAGTCACTGTACACACCCCCCTGAAAGGTGACGCTCAGCATGGTGGTGTGCTGCACAAACATGTGCAATCACGAGCCCCGAATGTAAATAAAGCTTAGCAGTGAGTGTACACACACCCCTGCTGAGCACAGCAGCATGCACTTCAAACAGGTATAGCTGAGCTCCAATGAGCTTACAAGTCCTCAGACACACCCTCTTGATGTCAGCTACCTCTTCTATGGACACCAACACAGTTCTGTGCCTGTACAGAAGAGATATGCAGACATGGGTGCCCATTTGTGCTATTCAGTAACCCCAGGTCATTTGTATATGGATCCATGCACAGAACCTGAAAACTACATGGTTCTAGGCCCTACCTCATTAGCAACAGCACCATTCCACCATTATAGATACTCCACACAGGGTCCTGTAATACATTTCTGTCACATACTGTTACACTTGGTTTTTCCAATCTTTTTTTTTTTCTTCATAAAAGCATTTTGTGCACTGCTGCACACCATGCAAACCTTTCCAGATAAAAAAAATAAAATAAAATAAAATAATTTTAACTTATTTCCCTTACGTTTTTGGACACACTGTGGATAGTTTTGCTCATATCTGTATATGCTATGCCATTTCTGTCCATCTACCTTTGTTTTTACAGCCCCTGTTGTCTGTCTAAAATCCTATACATGTAATTTTTACAGACACCAACACAGGGTCTTCTGGGCTGCCTATCTGCTTACTGGATCGCTCTAACTCCCTCATTTGCATGAGATTCACCTCTTTCATGTAAGCAGTGTGCTACAATGCCTGCACAGTAAAAAAGACCCGGTGGGCTTTATTAAATTTCCCCTAATGTGGTAACACAGTAAGACATGGTCTAATACAGAATGCTACACAACAGTTGAATTTTGATCCAGACATAATGAAAGGATGTGATGCATTAGAGAATGATGATAATGCTGCACAAAACAGCACCATAAATTGACTGCAGACATGCAATGCATGATCTGTATCATCATTCATGGGAATGTCACTGTATGGACTGCAGAAAAAAAAAGCAAAAAGTAGAGTCAGTCGACAGCACATAATGAGGAAAATATTACATTTGTATTGTTTGGCTGTGATGAGATGACATCACAGAGGTATGTAATATAGCTCACACAAACAGGCAATTTTGTCACTTTCTTGTATGATCTCTGCTAGTACATATATTTTGGATTGCATAAATGTAGGACTATCTACTAATGGAACAGCATGTTGCAGCCATATTTGGAAATGCAGAACCTGGCACAAAAATTAGGTCAAGTGAAATGAATGGAAAAATATGTCTAATACTCCTTTGTACTATCTGAATAATCCAAAAAATAATTTAGAAGATATTTTTCACTGAAAATAACATGCCACAGGCTAAAGCAAGGAATAGCTTAACCTTAAAGGTGTTGTGAGTAGATCAGGAAAAAAGAAAAGGACTGATTAAAGGGCTAAACCTTCCTGTAGGCAACCCTCCTTCAACCACAAACAGACAAGACTTGAGCATCCTCAGAGATACATAGCAGAATGTAAATGAAATAGTGGGATTGTCCCTCTAAGTCCATTCTATTGCACATTACCAAGTAATACACTGAGGCCTGAATTGGTGGATGCTTCAGTTGCAAAGTATTTTTGCTGCTCCTTGTAGCCTACCTGACTCTTCTGCTTCTGTCTTTTTAATGTCTCCAAATCTTTTCGGTTTCTAATAGCATGGTGGGATTGGACCCCATTCCTAAGTCAAAGTATGATTAAAGTTCATGAAATTAGTATTGTTTCAATCTATGATGTCAGCCGGAAGTACTCTTCTCAGCACCCGCAGTGTGCCCAGTAACGACTCCTGCAATTCCTGCTGAGTTACATGTATTGGTATCATATCAAAATATGATGGTAGATTCTCTCATCTATGTTTTGAACTGTTGGTAATGGATGATCCCATGTGATGTAGACTTCAGCATTTTCTATGATGCTTTGTGGCTTATTTTTCCAGTGTTTTTGGCTACTTCAGTATTATAATGTTTGCACAATCCTCAATGCAACAGTCTTGCCACATTATTATGCCTTTCAGTATACAATCATTGTGCCATTAGTATGTCACAACCACCAACAAGGTGTGCAACTGTTTCCAGTTCTGTTTTACCAAACCTACACTTCTCCTACATGTTAAATGGACTTTGTAAACCAACGTCTATGTAGTCCATTATCTTGGGCCACCTCTCCTTAACCATTCCTGCGTTCGATCCTGATCAACATGAGGTTGATGTTTCTGCAGTGACACTTGTCTTATGATCCTTTTGCTCAACCGCTCAAATTAAAAATATCTGTTATAGGGTACATTAAGGATGAAATTACAAACTACTTGTTAGTAGTGCACCATGGTAATAAACTAGAAACCATCTTCTAAGACTCAGAGCTGTTCATTTGTCTTTATCAACTTCCCATGCTGGGTAATTTTTGTTGCTAATGTTTTCCCACTTCTCTGAAAACATAATGTAACAGTGATCCTGAAAATCACTTTAATACTTCAGATCCATATTACCACTACACAGACTGAAAAAAGTATTACTGAAGATTTTGGAGTCTCAACTATAGGATTTTTTTCTACATATAATGAAATTTTAGATAAGTAGAAACACACCTGTAATGCTCCCTGGATGATCCATATTGTAATTCTAACAAATGTAGATCATTTCTTGCTTACTTGTACAATCTTTATTAATCTAAGACCTTCATGCTGTAGAGGTGGTCCTATTCTCTGTGTTAGGGATTGCCTACATAACAGGTATGTATGTTTGGAGTGCAAAAGTCCATTCTAAATACACTTGATTCAACTATAGAGTGCTACAAAATCCAGTACAGTATCCATTCCTATATATTAGAAGCATATTTGTCCTTTTTTTTCAGTCAAACTAGATTTTCAGGTTTTGCTGTTTGTAGATGGTTGGCATGCTTAATTCTCTCCTAAAGTTAAAAATAAAAAAAGACTAATACCTTACCTAAATTACTTAAATGGGTTGAGAGACATCAAGTTAAACTGATATTATTAAAATCTGATTCATGCTTTTTGGGACATCTAAGACTAACCAAGCATTTTAATAAATGGAATATTTAACACCCTAAAAAGTTTTATCCTGAATGGGTTGAAACCTGTACATATTTGGCATCTGGTTAAATCCACTTACTTTCAAAATGCGCATAGATGTTTCCAATGACTAACTCAGAAAGATTATACTTGTCTGAAAAGTCTCAATTATTTATTTTTCCGGACATATCCATAACTACTACCAAAGATTCTTCTCAACACACAAGAATATGTTATGAGAGACCTAGGAAGATAGAATTTCCCTCAGTTTAATTTCTTCAAGTTCCTGCCTGCAAATCCTGGTATTTTATGACTATCTGTATTAAAGACACTGTAATCACTGCGTGTAGAAATTTCAATTACCAATGCTACTTTTGTCTTTTCATGGACTACTATATACAGTTTTCTTGCATCTATGTTTTGAACTGTTGGTAATAGGTAATCACATGATATAAACTTCATCATTCTCTATAATGTTTTGTGGCTTATGTTTCCAGTGCTTCTCAGCTACTTCAATATTGTAATGTTTGCATAATCCCCAATGCAACAGTTTTGCTACATTATTATGCCTATCAGTATACAGGCCCCCTGTCATTAGTGTACCACACCCAACAACAAGATGGGTGACTGTTTCCAGTTCAGTTTTACAGAACCTGCATTTATCTGTTTCTCGTACATGTTCAATGGACTTTGTAAACCAACATATATGCATTCCACTATCCTGGGCCACCAATATTAACCTTTCATCTTTTGGTTTAAATTCACTTCTCCTTAACCATTTCTGCATCAGATCCTCATTAACATGAGGTTGTTCCAGGAGTTTTCTGTACTTGCAACTATTGTTATGCCTTTTTCATATTCCTTGCCTTCTCATCTGATCCTTCTACTTATATTCATCCTTTCGTGTTTTGACATGTTTAGTTGCTGCCTGATTTTTGCCTACTTCTGGTTTGGTTTCTATTCATGCCTGACACTGATATACTTCTGCTAAACTAAGTTGGGAAGTTATCTTAGATCTGTTCTGTTCATATTTTATAACTTTCACTATGTTTGGATATGGTAAGGTCAGCAGATATGTATGCATTCCTATGATTGCAGATCTATACATTTAATCAGTTTCAAGGAGGCGCATACCTCCTTCAGAATGAGGAATATATATACTCTTGATATACACTGATTTTTATATATTATCTGATAAGTGTGAAACATTTTTCTTGTTTTCCTGTCCAACTGACCTTTTGGGGCAAGTCTATCACCCCAAATCTGTAAGTTAGAACAGGAAGAATAAATTGGTTTATAGCTTGGACCTTGTTCCTAGATGTCATAGCTGTTTTTAGTGTTAAATTTAGTCTTGTAAAATAATTCTTCCTGAGTTTTTTCACATTTGTTCACATTTTATTGTCAATCCTTCATAAATTTCCAAATATTTATGTACTCTGTCTTGCTCAGGTTCCTTTATATCACATTCTTGTCCCAAACTGATATTTTCTTGGTGCTGCAACTTTCCTGCTTTGAATGTTGTTTTTGCACATTTATCAAGAGGAAGTGACAATCCCTCATGCATCTTCAGATATTTTGTAAATCTTAAGTAGATTTAGTTTCCATTAATCAAAAAAGGCTTTATCACTGCAATGCTTTCCAAAGAATAATAAAGTTTGCATCTATGGAGCACTCTCACGTTATAATTCCAAGGTCATTACCTGCCACTAACTGCTTTTTTCAAATATGATGAGCCCTACAAGCCCACATTTCTACTAAGATAATAACTACTCAGTTTCAAAAAACAGGTTAGAAAGGTAGTCAGACAGAAACTGCACTAGTGAGTCTGATTTGATCAATGTTCTTCTGACTATATGGCTTGCTGATAACATTAAATAGTTATCATCTGCTGTCATTTCCACAGAACTCTTTTTAGCTAGAAAAGTATGAAGGCTTTATCCCCCTGAACTCATATAGCACACCATAAGGTTCATCTGAACTTTTTCTGTGATGAATCTCTGCTACTTTTTAGCCTGACCTATAGTATAGAGATTTAACTAGTCAGTAATATATATATATATATATATATATATATATATATATATATATATATATATATATACACACACATATATATCTACTTCTGTTTATCAAAAAAATCACTTTTTTGAAAAACAGAAAGTCAAACCAACATTTGCGAACACTGATTCACTGAATCAGAAAAAAAAACACACACGCTTAAAACACATTTTTGTACACCCCATATGGGGGGCTATGCCCTCACACCCCTAGTACTGATATATATTAACCCTGAGATCGCACTACAGTGGGGAAAAGGATACATTTCCTTATCCCCACTGTAGCAAGCTTTTGTGAATCAGTGTTCAGGAAAGAGCACTTTTGTTTAAGTGCATTTCCACTAAAGTGGGTTTGGCTTTCTGTTTTTCAAAAAAGTGATTTTAAAATAAACAGAAGTAGACCCATATATATATATATATATATATATATATATATATATAGAGAGAGAGAGAGAGAGAGAGAGAGAGGTATTACAGACCACAGAGTCTTTGCATTAGATTTTGGACTAACTAATGTATTTTTATTCTCTGCCTTCTTCATTATGGTTACTTATTGGGTGAACTTTATTTTCTTAGGTTTGTGCCATTGCTTATTTTGACATGGTTGAAATAGGTTGCAATGATTCTGGAAAGAAAACAGGTTATGTATTCCACTTATAATATAAATTAAGCTACTGTGTACTCTTTTTGGTTCTGATTCTGCTGGATTGTTTACTTCAGGAGCAGCCTTAGGACAACTGGTGCCCCTAGCAAAAAAACCACCACACCCCCCCACCACACCACCCAGCCCCCCCCCATCCCTACTACACCAAAAAAAAAAATACTGAAAAGCTCTCCTACTAAAGGGCCCTGCGGCTGTCAGTGGCCCTGGCTATGCCTAAGGCCGGCTATATTGACTGAAAATATTCATCCTGTGCTCTTACTTGGGTTGTAGCATTGATAGATTTTAAGCTTATTAGCAGCAAACAAAGGACTTAGCCATCTATATGCATGCAGTCAGTTCAGTGCTTGATTAAATTATTAATTTTTAACTGCACTATTAACTCCATGTTTTGCAGTATCCTAGGACAATGTCTGAAAAGATATACACAACAGAAACAACCGCAGCTTTATTCCAACACAGTGCTATAAAACAAAAGTTGGCATAACCCATGCAGACAGATAATACCGACTGATTTACGTAACCTTTCATGTAAAGCAACTTTATTACAATGAATCCCTGTTGTCTTTTTCTATAGCAGTTTTCATTTTATTCATTTTATTTTGCATGACTGCAAAAGTCTCTCTCTCTCTCTCTCTCTCTGTATATATATATATATATATATATATATATATATATATATATATATATATATATATATATATATCTAGAGAGAGAGAGAGAGAAAATGTGTTTCCTTATTTCAAAATCTGTTCAATGATAGATGACAAGTCCAAGGTTGATATTTAAATGCATGACTCATGGTTCACTAAATTTTACAATAAAGTCAAACAGACATATTTCTCCTTTTGATTTCTTTTAACAGATACTATTGATTAGCCTTTACTTACATGTATGGTATGTTTCACATTATTTTCAGACATGATTTTTGTATATTTTCAGTTACCAACCATAATTTAGCAAGTCATTTAGAAATTACTGGATAGATTCTTGCTGTGTGTATCAACACTGTTTCTGTATGATTTCTACTGTATGCTGTAGGGTGGTATTCAAATGGTTACAGTTTTATGTGTGTTTAGAACTTGTATGTTTGGAGGAAGAGTATTGCCTGGAATCTTAGCATACACTTTCCGTTTAGGTTATACTTTCAACTTTTATGGTTTGCATACTTAAGTTGAGTTTCAAAGTAATACATTGTGAATTTTCTTAAGGCAAAAGCAGAAGGTGTACATACAAAATGTAACAACTGAAAGGAAGCTTTATCTTCCTTCTACATTAACATTCATTAAACAAAATGTTTACTGTTGCAGATTGATACAATACATATGCTATATGACAATGTCTGCTTTGATAATGTTATGTTTAAAAAAGTGTAAGCATATAGTGGGGCTGGGTAGAAGTGCATAAAGAAATAAAACTGGTCATCTCTAGCTAAACTGTGCTAGTCATGCACATGACACTGTAACTTATAGACCCTCCCATGAATCAGCCTCTGGCAAGGGTGTGATGCCTGTGTTTAGCCATCTTGTACATACAGTTAATATTGTAGAAGAAATGACTGTCTTACACTATTATAATACAAACAAACCTTTTCTGGCCTGCACAAACAAAATCCATTCTTTACACAATTTGTCTGTATGTTGTTCAATTAACTTCTGAGCTAATACCTACTGCACATGAACTTATATGGCAATGCATTTTTTTTGTTTGTGTATAAATAAATGTACATACATGAAAAATAATTGCAAGTGTACTCATGCAGATGTACACCTGTATTTTACAGGTGCACTCACACTTATGTATATTTCTTTACTCAAATATACATTTATATTTATAAACAAAAATATCATCACAAACATTCCATATTCGCATACTTGCAGTTCTTTACATGTATATGTTTATGATATATTTTGTACTATAGTTATATATAGCTACAGCTTTGCAGTTATATATGCTTCTTCTAAATCATATCTTCATTTATTCAATGTTTATAAATTTTTAAAACCCATGTTTGATATGATTAAAACATATGTATTATAAAACTCTGGCCTTCTCACTGTCACCTGATCTATACACTCAGAGAATTGGTCAGACATCTGTGTCTGTAGGCCATCATACGTATGTTGACACTGATGGACACAGGTGGTGATGCCTGACAGGGTTGATAGGTGCTTGCCTAACTTTTGTCAGATGTTACTTTTTTTCACTTTGATCCTCTTACAACAGGATTTTATCCTGTCCAGGTATAAATTCCTAAAAAGCCAGAACATAATCTTGGTTTCCTTGCCAGAACATCTTGGATTATGACCTTGTGCCTTTACAGGTGCTGTTATCATTCAAAGTTCCAGTACCAGAATGAAGGCCATGTTTATTACTACCTGAGACCTGGTTATGCAGATAACTTACCTTACATGGTCTCGTATTACTGTGAATCATTGAGATAAGCATAATAATGCCTAATTTGAGTGCAAAATGCATAAATGATCCTGAATATATGCTACTATGTGTAACACTGTCATATTAACTTGCAATTACTTGAGTTAGGTGGCAAACAGCTTAGGAAACTGTGAAAGTTTTAAAGTAAGCAATAAATATTAGAAATATTGAAGATTTGTAACAGACAGTACAAAATGATATTAGAGATTTCTCATTAATTCCTGGTAAATGACTGCATCCAATAAAATTTGCCAGTGTAATTCACTAGTTACCAAAAATATCTTCCAGTCATTCTCCCAATGAAGGGGAATACTTGTAACAAGATAATAATAATGATAATAATAATTATAATAATAATAATGATAATAATAATTATAATGAAAAATATGTATTAACATTGGGGCAGTTCATGGACAGTTTGTACAAGACATTAGTCGTATCCTGAATCTTAAATACATATGTTTGCTGATATAGCCTAATCCTTAGTGGATTTCAAATTTTCCCATATAAAAAGCAGGACAAGGTAGGCATAATGTGCAATAAACTACTCCTTTGCTGACACAGTTAAATATATGACACCACTAGGGGCTATAATTTTAGGATAGATGGCTAGTACAATGTTAGTACCCTCACAAATATGACACTGTGCACAACTACCACATTTACTCATACCCCTACTATCCATACAATTGGTGTTGACATACCCTTTTCAAAGCACTTTGAGACATTATCCCATATATTTTTCCACTGTTTAAACTTTTCTTTGATATTGAGGTGCCTCTGTTTTAATATTCAAAAAAAATCCCAATAATAGTTCAAAATATAAGAAAAGCCACTAAGGAAACTGGATCGAACACAGGAATGGTTAAGAAGAGGAAAATTCAAACCAAGAATTGAAAGGTTACTATTGGTGGCCCAAGACATTGGGCTGTATATATGTTGGCTTACAAAGTCCATTGAACATGTGGGAGAAACAAATGTAGATTTTGTAGAACAGAATTGGAAACTGTTGCACACCTCGTTGCTGGTTGTGACATAATAATAGCAGAAGGACTGTATACTGAAAGGCATAATAATGTGGCAAGAATGTTACAATGGGGATTGTGCAAACATTATGTTATTAAAGTGGCTGAAAAACACTGGAAACATGGGCCACAAAGCATCAAAGAAAATGAGGAAGTCTACATCACCTGGGATCACCCATCACCAACAGTTCAAAAGATAGATGCTAGGAAACTGGATATAGTGGTCCATGAAAAGAAGGCAAAATTAGCATTGATCAGTGAAATCGCCACACTCAGTGACTACAGTGTCTTGCCTACAGTGAGACACAAAGTCATAAAATATCAGGATTTGCAGGTTGAAATAAGAGCAATGTGGAAGAAAGATACCCAGACAGTTCCAATAGTAGTAGGAGCAACGAATCTTACAAAAATAATCTACAATTGTATTTAGATATGTTACCAATACATGTAACCCCATATGAACTGCAGAAGAAGTCATTATTGCAGGTCCTGCAAAAAGCATAGAGATTCATGCACTATGACAGAAGTAAATAGGATATATTACTGTCCAGCTGAATTAATAACAGATAAAGTCTTAGCACAAAAACACATGGTAGTAAGGGAAAGGAAGGGGAAAAATCAAATGCCATCATGGAAGTATTGAATAGAGAAAACTATAAAGCAGTTAAGACAAGAAGTATCACTGTTAGAAGAGTATAGAAAAGGGAACAGATCAAGAAAAATACTCAGAAAGAAAGACGTGATAAAAGCAATGCACAATATTAGAACAGATCATGAGTTATCATGCGCTATCTCAAATAATAAACTAAAAGTATCAGCACAGCAGAAAAACTTGGAAGATACGCAGATAAATAAAAAGGAAAAGTATAATACAAGTGATTTATTGATGACCCAAAAAAGGTTTATAGAATATTGAGAAACAAGGCAAAAGGAATTGAAACACCACCAAAAAAGAAAAAAATCTATACATTTTGGCGAAATAGCTATGAAGACCCTGCGGAACATAAAGATGCTAAATGGACAGAAGTAAAAGAAAGAATAAAATGTTCAAATGTAAAGGATATGCAATGGGATGAAGTAACAGCCAGAGAGATTGAAACAAAGTTAAGAAAAGCTCCTAATTGGAAATCCCCAGGCCCATATGCAATACCTAACTTCTGGTTAAAAGTGTTAACAGCTTTACATGAAAATTTGGCCATGAGTAAGACCTGTTTATATGTAAACCCTGAACAGACACCAGCCTGGCTAACAGCAGGAAAAACAATACTCTTACTTAAGAGTGAACCTGCAAGCCATCCTAAAAACTATAGACCAATAACATGACTTCCAACAAAGTATAAACTATACACTGCAATTGAAGCCAACAGAGTGTAAAGCTATTTAGAAAAAAACTCAATCATGGCAAAAGAACAAAAAGGTAATAAAAGAAAGTCATATGGAACAAAGGATCATTTTATGTTAAATAAAGTCATAATGGAGAACAGTAAAAAAAGGGAAGAAGCTAAGCATGGCAAGGATAGACTACCAAAAAAAGCATTTGATAGTATCCCACATTCATGGATAAAAAAGTGTTTAAAATGTATAAGATACACTCTACACTGACTGATTACATTATAGTGATCATGAAACAGTGGCAAACCACTTTACAGTTAAGCCATGATAATGGGCAAATTATTATTCCAGGGATAAAAATGAAAAGCGGGGTATTCCATGGTGACTTTCTGTCGCAGCTGCTCTTTTGTCTTGCCCTTAACCCATTAAGCTGTCTACTTAAAAAGTAGGTCATGGCTATAACTTGGCTCCCAGAAAACAACAAAGTGTAAAGGCTTCTCACCTTCTTTTTGTAGATGATTTAAAACTGTATAGTTCATCAGATGAGGAACTGAAAGCACAACTGCAAGTGGTCAAAACTTTTTCAGATGATATAAGAATGTCATTTAGTCTTGATAAAAGTGTAAAAGCAACCTCTAAAGAGGGAAGCTACAGCACCAAGAAAACATCAGTTTGGGACAGGAATGTGATATAAAAGAACTTGAGCAAGAGGGACTGTATAAATATTTGGGAATTGAAGGATCAATAATGAAACATGAACAAATGTGAATAAAACTCAGTAAAGAATATTTTAGAAGACTTAAATTAATACTAAAAACAGCATTGACATCTAGAAACAAAGTCCAAGCTATAAACCAATTTGTACTTCCTGTCCTAGCTTACAGTTCTAGAGTGATAGACTGGCCCCAAAAGGTGGTGGATAGTTTGCAAAGGAAAACAAGAAGGATGTTTCATGCTCATCAAATGATTTATAAAAATCTGTGCATACCAAGGCTATATATTCTCCATTCCAAAGGTGATATGGACCTCTTCAAAACTAACTACAAGTATAGATCTGCAATAGTGGGACTGCATACATATCTGCTGACCTCACAAGACCCAAATGTAGTAAAAGTTTTGAAACATGAGGAGAACAAGTCTAAGATGACTTCACTGTTTAGTTTAGCAATAGCATATTTGCATCAAGCAGAAATAGAAATCAAACCAGAAGTAGATAAAAGTCAGGCAACAACTGAATGTGCCCCAAAACAAAAGAAAGAATATAAGGTGAAGGCTCAGATAAAAAGTCAAGAAATGTGGAAAATGCATAAATATAGTTGCAAGTATAGAAAACTCTTGGAACAACCTCATGATGATCAGGATCGGACACATGAATGGTTAAGGAGAGGTGAATTTAAACCAAAAGGTGAAAGGTTAATATTGGCAGCCCAAGATAGTGGACTATGTACACATTGGTTTACAAAGTCCATTGAACATGTGGGAGAAAGACAAAAGTAGGTTTTGTAAAACAGAATTGGAAACGGTTGCACATCCTGTTGCTGGTTGTGATATACTGATGGCAGAAGGACTGTATACCGAAAGGCATAGTAATGTGGCAAGACTGCTGCACTGGGGATTGTGCAAACATTATAATATTAAAGTAGCTGAAAAGCACTGGAAACATGAGCTACAGAGCATCATAGAAACCGATGAAGTTTATATCACATGGGATCATCCATTACCAACAGTTCAAAAAATAGATGCAAGAAAACCAGATATAGTAATCCATGAAAAGAAGACAAAAGTAGCATTGATTATTGAAATTGCTACACCTACTGACTACAGTGTCTTTTGTTCAGAGATACACAAAATCATAAAATACCAGGATTTGCAGGCAGAAATTAGGTAATGTGAAAGAAAGATACCCAAACAGTTCCAGTAGTAGTAGGAACAGAGGGTCTTATAAAAATAATTTACAATCATATTTAGATATGTTACCGGTACATGTAACTCCATATGAATTACAGGAGGAGTCATTACTGGGCACATTGAGGGTGCTGCGAAGAGCACTTCTGGCTGACATCAAAGATTGAAACAATACTAATTTCATGAACTCAAATCATACTTTGACTTAGGAATGGGGTCCACTCCCTTCATGGTATTAGAAACCCAAAAGATTTGGAGAAATTAAAAAGGAAGAAACATTCAAGTTTACCATCAATAAAGACTGCCAATGGATGATAATGACAAAAAATGTGAGCAGACTATAGTACTGAAATTTGGAGTGGAGAGTAACAAAATTAGACAAATGAAAATGATTGGAAATGTACTGAATATGATAATGTATGTCGCAAAGTATTGGAGAATGGACCCCAGTTTGTGTATAAGACGTACCTCACTATCAAAGAAAAGTTAAAACGGGGGAAAAATAAATGGGATGTGATTATGATAAGGAAAGCGTCTAGGGGTATGAGGAAATGTGGAGCTTGTCCCCAGTCTAAGTACATTTGTGAAGGGCAAAGTTTAAGGTTCAAGACTTATGGTAAAGATTTCATATTGAATATTAATAATGATTATAATGTTTCTGGGTGCTTCATCTGGCATTTTGTGATTTCTACAATTGCTACTATGTGGGAAAAAAGAGTGAGCACTGAAAAGGAGGATCTATCAACATTACAATGATATAAGTAATTGCAACAGTAACAACAAGCTATAGAAAACACAAGTTGAAGTATTTAGAAAACAGGAAAGTTTACTTTTTAATATTGAAAAAGATCCCACTTAATACCAAGGTGGACCATGGGAACTTAGGTTGGAGTACAGGGAATTATTATGGCAGATCTGATTAAATGCCAGTATACACCCCGGTTTAAATTATGCTATTTCATTAAGCAGTGTACTTAAAATGTGTGCTGCTAAGTTATAATTTGTATACATTTTTAAACTTGACTAGTTTTGTTTAATATTCATGGTGTTAGTGAGGTTTTTAGGACGTTTTAAAGAGGAAGTAGTAGAATAAATTATAACAATTTTTATTGGTTGATAAGAATCACGTTTTGTATGCTAAGTTATTTAAACAGTCAATACATTTGAAATGCTAGTTCTGATAAAGTCTGACATGTTTATGGACAAAATGCTTAACTAGTAATTTTGATTGATATTAAAACTATTTTTACACGTGTTTATCAGTCCATTTTTGGTATCCTGCAGAGGACTGAGTGTAAAACTCATACTTTTCTGGTTATTAGTTTTACATGAATTGGACTCCCTTTCATTTGCGGGTTCTACATCAGTATCTCCAAACCAAGATGAACACTTTGAACACTTTCAGGATGATGGCAGAAATTCAGAGGTAAGTGCTCACAGTGACATTTTTAAAAAGAGGTGCCAGGTGTAGAAATTTGTCACAGCAAATGCACTGTGATGTTATTAGGGCTAAAAACATTGCCACAGAGTATCAGATGGAAATTGTCAAAGTCCTCCAGGTTGTACGTGAGGGTTTCCAAATCTACACTGAAGTGGCAGAGAGAGTAGGGATAATGCATGACCACACTGATAAATAGTATGCTGACACACCAAGCATCTGTGGGTGGCTCTGTTCATATACTAGTTAGTTAAGACTTACCAGGCTCAAGTAGGAGTTAATCTTGGAAGAGGAAGAGGACAGGATATTGCCTGGACATGCAGGGGCAGATCACAAGAGACTGCAAGTACTTCTCAAGAAAGTACTGTAATTAGAATGGGGGAGCAAGGACAACAGATTTCATACAGGCCATGTCAGCATTCATCTACACCTGTCAGATCACTGTCTGCAGGATCACCTGCATCAGTTAGGTCACATCATCAGACCAACCCACTATCCAGCTCTCATGACAGCCCATCTTCAAAATCACTTGCACCATCACCTACCCTATCTTTAGGGTATATATATGAAGCACTTGACTTTGACCATGACCTACTGTGATGCAAGTGAGACATTATTGTTACTTACAATTTGCCGTTCATCCACACTTGTCTTTTTTTAAAAAACAAGGGAAATAAGTTATTAAATACAGTAAAGAAATGTGTACATTTAGGACACATCAACTAAATGCATTGCTTAAAACTTCATAGAAATGTGGGGAGAAAGCTGTTGTCATAACATACCATTGTTACAGCTGGCAATCACCTAAAATTTCAAAGTAGTAATACACATATTTCAGAGAAACGCTAATGCAAAATGAGTATTCTGACCTGTAAACCAACACTGCTGCCACTTCACCCTCACCACTGCACAAATTATGTTTCTTTGTGTCTAAGGACACAAATTATTGTGTATGACAAAATGAAATATTCCAATTCAGCAGTGCAAGGCTACTGGGCTTTCCACACACTTAAATAAACAGCAGCACAGACAGGGGCTAAAGGTAGAGATGTCTCCATCTATATTAGCAACAAACAAAAAAACAGGTTGTTTAAAAAGAATGATGCTCTGGAGTTCATTTGCATCCAGGTCTCCAGAGGCAAGGTTCTTTTCCATGTCCTGGCCAGCTACAGGTCACCCCTTCATGACCAACATAGCTCACAACTCTTACCTAGACATACTAGAGGCACTCAACATCCAGCCAAATACACTATTCATGGGAGACTTTAACTACCCCTCTATAGACTGGGAAATGTACACTGCCTATATCTCACAAGCATAACATTTCTCGGACATTATCAGCACAAACACCTGGACCAGATAGTGTGCAATCCAACCAGTGGCTCAAACATCCTGGACCTAGCACTCACCAATATGGAAGAGCAATGCACCAATCCACTCCCCGCAATGGCACATCCTCATTGGTGAGGTCGGACCACAAAGCTATCTTCCTGGAAAACACAGCTAAAGGTGTGACAGTTAGTAACTATTCTAAAGCAAACTACTTACTTTTAAGAGATAATACTGATGCAAAATTATTAACAGAAACCCTTTATAAACATGTCAATTAGCTGCAGTGAGGCTGCCATGCCTGCCAGAAGTAAGCCCACATGTAACACCAAATACAAACCCCACTGGTAGAATCCTTACCTTAACAATGCACATAACAAAAGAAAAAAGTCATAGCCTAAATCAGAAAGAGACACACTCATAGAAGCAGGAGCTCTCTGACTTAACTAAACAAGAAACCAAGATATGAACTAAAGTTCTACAAGGCCAACTACAAGGTCAGGATTACCTCCCAGGCTAAGGACAATCACAAGACTTTGTTCTGTTATATCAGGAATATCAAAGGTAACACTTGGCAGTGTGCTGAACTGGTGGTAAATGGCACAACCTTCACTGACTAAGGTGATATGGTGAATCTACTGACTGATAAATTTAGCTATAACTTAACCACCACTCCCTGTGAAATCCCTTCTAATATATCCCCCCAACTAACAACAAGGAACAGATCCTGCTGGCACATGCTAAGGCCAAAAGCACTGCTTCAATGGGCACCGACAATAACCCCGGTTGCTTCCTACATAGCCTAAAATATGACCTAGCTGGACCACTTGAGGCACTCTTCAACTATAGTCTCAAAACAGGTTATATGCCAGGTGAATGGAGGGCTGCAACACTCATCCCTCTTCATAATGGCGGACCACCAACCAAGACCAGGAAATACAGCTCCATCAGTATGACAAGTCTAACATGCGAAAACATTGAACAAATCATCATGGAAATGATCAGCAAAGACACTGGTGACTGACAGACACTGGACCCATCCCAGTTTGGCTTTGTTAAGGGTCACCAAGGCTATGGATGATGGGAAACTGGTGCATACTGCCTACCTTAAACTGGCCATGGTATGTGATACAATACCTGTCACATATTCTTGGCAGACTCTCAAAATTAGGATTACATCTCTGCATAACTCACTGGATTACTGGCTAGCTCACTGATAGGCAATGAAAAGTCAGGATAGGTGAGACCACCTAAATCAGGAGACCGGTCATCAGGTGAGTACCCCAGGGCTTCATGTTGGGTCTGCTCCTGTTTGACATCTACTTCTCAGACACCAAGGCTAATGTCAAAGGCCTCTGGCTCACTAAGTTCACTGATGACAGTAAATTGGGAGCTATCACCTACAAGATGGTCTAACACAAACAAATGACTGGTGTCAAAATCATGGATAAAAACTCAACACAAAAAAATGCATTGTAGTGCCCTTTGGGAAATTGTCCAGCCAAGCAAATTACTCATTCTATAAGACACATCTAAGAGTTGACCTGATAGTTAGGGTTCTAGGAACATATGTAGATGGCAATCTGGTCTGCAACCAACACATACGCAAGATAGCAAGAAAATATTTCTATGTTGCCCAACTCATAAGCAAAGGTATGGCATCCAGGTCCAAGGAAGTTATACTACTACTCTACTCAGCCCTTATTAGACCCACCACTGAGTACAATGCCCCCTCTGGCATGCACCTAACCATTCACTTGCAACAGTTGGAATATCTTCAAAAGGTTCCTCACCAGGTAAATACAGGGTATGAATACCCTGCCCTATACAGATCATCTTAAGGCCCTATCCCTGTACTCAGTCTCCTACAGATTACTGAGATGGGATCTATGCTTGGTATATTATGCATCCTCAGATCCAACTCTGATGGATCTGCACATCTTTAAAATAGACAGCACCAAAAACACTAGCTCCAAGGATCTGAACTTTGCCTGTGCCATAAATAGAACATACTGAAGAGAGAGAGAGAGAGAGATGTCTCAAAGGATCTGCTTGCTATGGAACAAGCTCTCCAACTATGTGAAGCAGAGGTCATCCCTGACCCTATTGCAACAAAACCTTGATCATTGGCTGGGAAATTGTAAATTCATACCCAGTCTTGCCCATATGTCTATGATGGGTATAGTTTGATATAAGTAAATTAATCCCCAATTAACATATCCTGCTAATAACCCTTAACAATACAGGCATCCAAGGAACTCTGGGACAAAACTGTGTTGGATTGCACAGCTAGGCTTGTATGTTCTCTGGCTGTCATTAGCCAGGTATAAACCTATGAACCAATGTGCAGGTGCAGTACCTTAACAGAGAAGTTTAAGTCATTTGAAATATGTAATGGTTAAAACCGAAGAAACATTGTACATTAAATATATATATATATATATATATATATATATATATATATATATATATATATATATAAAATAACAATGTGATACATTTTTTTATTCAATTACAAGGTACAAACCCATTTTAAATACTGAAGTAACACTTTTTATTAAATGTGCCACTTCAGGAGATTCAGTATGTGCACACTGAAGTTTGCCATTTCAGCAGAATATATTGTGCAAATTAGTTAAAGAAGTGATTATTCCTTATAAAATGCCTTGCAACATAACTGAACAGGAGTCAGAAAGCACTCAAGCAGGACTTTTTCAAACAAAAATAGGTGTATCTGTTCTGAGATATAAAGTATTTAAAGATGAAAGGGAATGTCTGATGAGCAGAGACAGCAGACCATGCACTACATTAACATAGCCACAGATATCACTACATGCATCAATTATACTATCTTTTACAAGAAAGGAAATGCTCTTCTTTTGGCTTTTCGCAGTTAAGGGTAACTCCAGTCCACTAATGATTGGCAGTAGATTTTTACGGTGCTGAGGTTCCAGCTCGATACCCAACCTTCAACGAAGGCAGAAATACTGACCTGAATGTCATGGTCCACAGTTCTGGACTAGAAGCTGCATTTTTATCTGTGCAGTGGCATGCATTCAGCACCCTGCGGTCCCTTACTACTGCTGCTGGCTTGTCATCATTACTCGTATTTGGGGTAGAACTGAGAGCTACAGTGACAGCATGATTCATTTCACCACCAGACTGGTGCATGATCATTTTATGCAAAATGCAACATAAAGTAAACATCCTGCATGCAGTAGCTGGGTCATACTGAAATGCACCCCCCAGGTATATCTAGGCACCTAAATCTACCTTAAATCTAATATTTAAACTGTTGAAGAGAAGACCCCCCCCCCTTGATGACCATTCAGGTCTTGGCAGGGCTATGTATGACTGCCTTCAGCAGTTCCACCTGGATTTCTCACTTGTGTGATGAGCTACAGTTCTGGTGGACATCCAGCATCAACTAAAAGAAAAGAGGGTGGGAGACAAAACAAAGTGGTTTAGCATTCAGCAATACATTTTGCCATGGATAAGTAATTAAATAAAATAAAAAAAGAAACTGATATATGTCCACTTACCAACATGATTGCCACTGGACATCCTACCCTGCTGGAAGAGGCAGTAAAGAGAGCTGGTGTGATATGGGACTTCTGTGTACTGGGATTCATGTTGATCCAACAAATGCAGTTTTGATGAATACAAATAAACCAAAACCAATTCACTGAAACTGCCTTAAGTGAACATTGAAAAATTTTTTTTTTTGCAACAAGGCTTGCCCCCTTCCAACTGCAGTACTGCTGCACTCATCCCATGGACCGCACGGGGAGCTGATTGCAATTTAAGTGCATTCTATCACACTGAGTACCTCAGGAAAAGTGTTATCACATAAGAGGCATGCATGTTCCTGGCTCAGTCCTGAGGTGACACCAGGTAAATATGTACTGATTCATATGTGCCAAGAGTACATCCAGGAACTGCATACATATCCTCCAGGCAGAAGCTTGTGAGATCTCCAATGTGTCCACAGTCTATTTCTGGAAAGTCCCATGATAAGTATAGTGAGAGCTATACATACCTTTGTATAGACAAGAATAGGAAGAGGACACACACCCAGTGCCCCTGTGGAGGCCACACATAGTCACTAAACTTTTACAATATCCCTGTCCACTCTAATTCTGTCAGGTATCTTCTGCTTATCAAAATGATTTTGAAATTATTCTCTGCCTATATCTCCGTCTTCTTGGCCAGTGAGCACTGTTATGTGCAGGTGGCTTTGGCTCAGCCAAGACATGCGGCTCCCAACAGGAAACAGTGATAACAGCGATGGTAGCGGCAAGTGACAGCATTATCTCAGACTGCACGGTAGATAGAAAAGGAGAAATTCCACCTTATATAGTGAATCTGTGGATGGTGCTGAAATGCATGAAATTCTGACATTTCTCATTTGCATCTCATAACAACTTCACACACACATGCCTATTTGCAGCCATCTCGCATTAGTGTAAATATCCTTTATGAATTGTAGATTTGCTGTGGAAATGGACAGATAGTCATTATGCAAATACTTGAAGGTTATGGATAATATAGAGAACTGAACAGTCCTTGCTATTCTTTACAATGCATGCAAAATACATGCTTTTGCCTAAATATCTGACCCAGTTAGGCACAATACTGCTGTTTCAGCAGCATACCTGTCAACTGTACAGATTTTCGCAGAATGGCCAGATTTTTGCCCCATATCTTTGGTCCATTTCACATAAAATTTTGTTTTTCTGGCAAATAAGTGGTAGATCGTTGATGGTTAGAGTCAGAAAATAATAGCAGACGTTTGAGTTTCAGACTTCACATCATTCAGAAAATTCATTCTAATGCAAAACCTGTTATTCTATGAATTTTCTAAGTTTGTAACAGCAATATTTAAAAAGTGTCCCTATTTTTGGGACTTCATCCCCCCATTATTCATGGCTTTGTCCAGATTTCTTGATCTAAGAGGTTGAGAGGTATGTTCAACAGTTTATATTTTTCTTTCATGCAATGACATACAACTGCATTTTACATAGTCCATGCTACCTTTATTGAATAAGACAGATTTTGCAACTAATGTCTTAGCCGCCAGAGCATAATTCCCTGTCTTCATTAAAGCAGTTCTGCAGCAGTTAATAAAGGAAACACTATCATTTCATTAAATTATACAAAATTATAGTTTATCTTATGAAATGAGCTATCAAGCAAGTTTTAGATAATTATATTAGCTTATAATTTATTTATAGCACTTATTATGATTAATTTCTTGTACCTTTTACAAAACAGATTCACATTAATCATGAATTATTATTGTATTATAGTTATTTTCTATTTTATTCCAAGGCAAACAGATGTACAAAGCTAAATAAAAAAATGTTGAGTAATCATATTTCTGTATATGAGAGATGAACTTTAGGTAGGTACATATAAGCAGGAAAAAATAAAAGTGTGTTGAGTCAGACAGGTGTACAATCCTCTTTTCTAGTATTGCTCAGAAAAGATTAGATAGTTAACAAAGGATAACACATGCAATGCGTGCATACCTTCTATGAAGACCTCCTTGAAGCATTAATGCAACACTGCAAGTCTTTTCAATTAAACGTAACATAGAAGCATTACTCATGGTAAAATGGTGGTTGTGGAGCCATGTCTAAGTATGTCTGCATCAGTAAAGCAGATGAGAATGGCAACAGAATTATACACCTATTATGCAAAAACACAGATAATTTAGAAGAATGCTATTAGTAGACAAGTGATTATGCTAAAGTTAATTTCCATTAGAGTAATCAATATGGGTGACATTGAGATAGGTGAACTGTGGTTTTCACAAACATTTGCAGAAGGAAACATCTTAATCACAGAGCTCAGTACAGTAAGGGCAGACACGCAGGGGATGCACCTTTCTGAAAAGGGTATGGGGAGCTTTTCCTTCTGGCAGAAAAAACACAAGATGCCTCAAAATGCATGTTAACATTTTAATGATAAAAATTCCACTCACTCAGTTTGCTGTCATATAACAGCTAGAGACTGCAATTTCTTTAAGAGAGATTAAATAATGAAATCATAGTGGCATCTAATGCAATGACTGCCAGCAGTGAAGGATCAGCTACAAATATCCAACCATTACCACAGAAAAACACTAATTCAAACAGAAGATGTACGCTGTTAAATGCAAAAATGCAAATTATACTCTTAAAAAAAGAACTTCACAGGTCTTCATTGTGAAGTCAGACATATAGGAAATTGGACAAACTATACTTGTGTACACATATTGAAACAATTTATTTATTAGCAAGAAAGACTGGAGGCACTTCAGGACTCAGATAATACACAATCGCTCTCCTTTCTTTTGATTTTCACATCCATTCTAAATTTAGTACAGAGGAAAACTGTACCACGAAAACTCCCTTGTGTTTTGGGACTTCTCCTTTCTAGCAAGTCTAATAACCCTGTTTTGCCAAGGCATGATATAGGTCACCCAGAAGCTTGAAAAAAACCCCACTGAATATCTAGGTGCATTTTGTCTGAGGCTAGCAATCAGTTATTTTACTTCACTGTTTGGATATGTTGTTCTTTCACTGTCTCTTAAACAAACAGGTTATGTTGTTAAAATTGATTTATTTCTGTAGAAGAGGATATTTTATTTATTTATTTTTTAGGACTCTATACACTCTCTGAAATACTTTGAACTGATGTTTGCTTCTTGCTGAAAAGAACTCAATGAAAATTAATTCTGGGTAATATCTTCTCCAGAAACAAAGTCTTGGTACAAAGAAAGAATAGCTGGTACAAATAAAGGATAACTGGGTCCAAAAGTTAAATAATTGGTGTCACTCCAGAGGGGTGTCATTTGTTGCCATTAGTTGATATGCTACAAAATCCAAATTGCTTTGCAAAGAATGGCCTACACCTCTCATTCCAAAGTTTTTTCACACTGATTAAAGCTTTTGCTGAACCCAAAGTGCCTTTTTAAGCAGACTTTATTTAATGGACAGCTGGATCCCATTAAGGTGGTTTTGGTCAGTGCCAAAAGTCCCAACAAGAAATTGTGTAACCTTGAAGGTCTCCTGGATTTGGAACTCATCCATATATAAAAACAGAAAAGCACACACCACTTCTGGGTTTTGCAACTGCCACTCCTTCAGGTTCAGAGCACCTGCTGTGTTGTTTCCATATTTGATGGGGACCATATTACAGATTCCCAGAGAGTTACAAAATGAACTCTTAGAAGTCCAAAACACCTGTTAAAGGACACTCTCTGAAGCATGAAAATCTTGTAAGATTCCTAAAGGTTATCAAACTCCCTATAATTATAAATTCTGTTATTTTATGTGACTATCTCTCAGTTAACTTGGGCATGTGAACTTCTAATGCAGTGTATGCTGAGAAGTTTTTAGATTTAATAAATAAAAACTCCCTGAACCATGTATTTAACAAATCCACTATTTACAACTAGGTCCTTTCAAATATAGCTACCTCAAGCAGTGCTCCGCTAGTGAGTCCTTCTCCATTTAAGTTGGATCATAAACTAGTAACTTTCACCTTCAAAATCCTTAAAGCCCCTGCATTAAGTATTTCAGAATTCAAGAATTTCTAATGAATTAACCTTATCAAATTTTACAATGAGGTTTCAAAATTCACTCAGGGCAACCCCAACTTCAGTGTTGCCTTAGCAAATAGTTTTAGTGGGAGTTCTATGCTCATTTATACAACTGAGAACAAGAAAAGGTTCACGTAGTATACCCCAAGTAAATCCAACAGAAAAGGACACCAATGCCACCAGCCAATGGCAGTTCATAATTCTATGACCAATCACCTAGATCACATTTAAAAAAATGCTTTAGGCCAAGTTGCATACATACTTAAGGATTCCTTGGATTTGTTAAGTAAAATCAAACAAAACCTTTTCAGTGAAGCTTGTAGTTTTTTGACAGTGGATGTGATGGATTTATTTACATCAATACTTCATAAAGAAGGCTTAGAATTGTTCCCCGAGGCTATACTAGAACTTTCAAAACTTAATAACACACATAAACTTTGTAATGGAAGTAATGGAAAAGATATTACACAACAATTTTATTTCATTTGAAGGGGAATTTTTTAGACGGGTTAAGGAGGTGGCCATTGGAGCCAGCTGTGCCCCGGTATATGCAAACCTAGTTATCTACCAGTGGGAAAAGGACTATGCTTTAAATTCTAGATTTAAGGATTTAAGGATTTAAGGACTATTGGTACACCAACCTATGCTTTGTAGATGACATCCTTATTTTATGGAAAGCCAATGGGCTAGTTAGAAATGAATTTGTACTGTACATTAATAATATTAGTCCCATTCTTAAATCCACACATGCTCATTCTAATGATGAAATTGACTATTTGGCTGTAATGATTTTTAACAATGTTAATGGCTGTTTTGGATTATAAATATTTAGAAAACCTACATTTTCCAACAGCTATTTAGACTTCAATAGTTGCCATAGAGGATACACTAACAGGAACATTTTCAAAAGACAACTCATCAGGATAGCCAGAATGAGTTCTAACGTTTTGAATTTTAAGTCTGAAATAGTTTAATGTACATGTCTCAATAAAGGAGGTACCCACTGGACTTATTGTACAAAACTAGTGGTGAGATACTCAAGGGTGTGGTACCAAATACAAACCTCTGCATGATATGGATGAGGTTGTAAATCCATCCACTTTACAGGTTAATTCTGTTCATTTTAAAGCTTTTTCCAACTCTGTGGTGGTTGGCTGCTATACAAAAGAAATAAAGAACATGACGGCCAAAAATTGGAATGTGTTTATAGAGGTAACATTTACATTTTTACTACCTTTGGTGAAACCCCTAAGTTTGTGTTTGTCTCAGGTTCTTGTAAGAATTTGAGATATTTATTTGAACATCCAAGAATTAATGTAAATTATAAAAAGAGAGGCACTAGGTGTTGTGGGGCATGCAACCAATGTTGTTACAGTTTAGAACAGCAAACGATGTCCATTGGATCTCCACCAATAGTGATTGAGTTGAGTAAGGGCAATAGTGCTACTAGAGGACTAGTATATTTAGCTATATTCACAGGTTGCAACAATTTTGGTATTAGAAAAAATGAAAGGCAGTTTCGTAAGTGAGTTTACAAGCACACCCATGTGATCGCCAGCAGTACATTAACAATGCTTTGTTTAAATACAGACTAACTTGTCCCTCTTTTATAAAGTTTTTGTTTGGAATACTAGAAATGGTTCCAAAGAGTCTGAGAGGAGGTTCTTGGGAAACAGAGATATAAAAAACTGAGCTCATCTGGCAGCTCAGGTTAAATGTGCCATTTGCACCATGTTTAAATGACCACATTTTGATTTACCAATTTGAAAAATCAAATCAGCTGATTTATGATATAAATCACAGATGCACATACAAAAAAAAAAAATAATTTTATAGTGGTCTCATTTTGCTAGGGTGCCTTCTGTGCAGAGTCTGCATGTCCTCCCTATGGTAATATGGGTTAACTCTGGGTGTTCCAGTTTCCTCCCACATCCCAAAGACATGCTGTAGGTGGATTGGACACCCTAAATTGGCCTTAGGTGTGAGTGTGTGCATGCATGTGCCTTCTGTGAAAGGTTGGGTGCCGGGCTGGCAACTTGACACCATAAAACTCCACTGCCAATCATGAGCGGACGGGTGATCTGCTGTGGCGACCCCTAACCGGGAAAAGCCAAAAGAAGAAGAAGAAGATAGTGGTCTCATTTTGTGTTACAATTAGTGAACTATGAATATGAGTTTATTGTTTATATTGCAGATTTCATAACACTAATTTTTCAAGTCTTTAATATCAAGAAGTAGATTTTCAGGATGATATTAATTTTATAATACACTTATTGTATTAAATAGGGTATGTATATGTTTTTTGATATGAGAGAATAATGTTTATTTTTTCAGAGTTTGATGTTTTTTCTACAGTCTACAGGTTTTAAGTGATTCACGTAATTAGTGTTTTAAGGACTATCTTTCTCAGTTTTAAATCTCAAATCAATTCAGTATCACATGTTTTAAATAAATTATAAAAAGCCTTTTAATTGCTTTATATAATGGTTCTGATGAGTCCCATGCCAGTAAGGGACAAAAGTGCTAATCTGTTCTAAGTTGTTTTATGTTTTATTTTTTGGACTAAGTGTTTATAAAATTGTTTTAAAGTTTGCACTCATAGACTGGCAGTTTTTTTTACCATTATTAACATAGTTAGTACTCTTTTCCATTGGATTTACCTGGTGTACACTATGTGAGCCTTTTATTGTTCTTAGTTTCTGTGAGATGGATGCACAGACACACTGTGTTTCATTTTGCTGATTTATACAATTGTCCTATCCAAGACAAAATATAACGGAAAAATCAAAAACACCCTGATGGACCATCAGCATAAATAACCCTATGATACTAAAAACTTGACAAATAATAAAAAAATAAGCTAATAATGAGGTAACATGGTGGTGCTTTATTAAACAGTACAGCTATTCTTACATGATACACACTTTGTCAGAATTAAAAAATCCCAACAGTCAAATTAACAGAATTGTATTAATCATGTGATTTACTTAGCTGACATATCATGTGATACAACAAATAAACTTTAACTTATGAATTGTCAAATATAAAAAAGACACAACATTTATAATTTGTAACCGTGACACTCAACATCTTGGTCATGCTCTTAATAGACGTTTTCATTAAGACCTGGTTTACTTAATGCATGCAAGTGAAGTTGCTACTTTATTTTCTACTCCAGGGTGCTTTTCCTACAACTTCCCTATAGAGGTATAGATACTTTTTTCAATGCAAAAAAAAAATAAACTCTTAAAATTCAAACTTGTCAAAGACTCAGTTTGCAGTGGTTTGGCTTGGTCAAGAATAGATCTTGCCTAATGGAGTTGATTAACTTATGAGAAGGTTACAGGGGCTGCTGTTAGCAGTCACATTGTTTACAGAGTGGATCTTTATGTGGCTAAAGCCTTTGATGCCACAAACCACACTGACATTGTGTTAAAGCATAATGCACTAAAAGTAGATCCCTATGTGATAAATTTGATAGTAAACTGGCTGAAAGAAAACATGAATACACCACAATAAACCACAATACAGTGGTGTCACTTTATTTACTTGACCAGAAACAAGCTGTAACATGGGCAAACAAACTTTCCCCCTTTCTCCATAACCCTACAGGAGTCCCACAAAGCTCCATCATAGGCCGTCTACTGTTTAACATATTCACAAACAACCTACACTCTTCCTCATCCCCTGAAACTCTCATTCAACAAGCAGATGATTCCACTATTATCTGCACCTCCCCAATACTTTCTGAGCTACTCTCCAACACACAAAAGTCCTTTACTGCCATTTAAACCTGGCTTTCAAATGCTCAACTCTTCCTTAACCCTAAGAAAAATAAACTCATCCTCTTTCCCCCCAAAAATCCCACTCCTGACATAGATCAATTCAAGATACATTTGACAGATACTACAATTATTGAAATACTCCAGCACACCAAACTGCTTAGAGTCATTATTGGTAATCAACTGAAATTCAACTTTCCCGTCCAGCAAGATATAAAAAAAATCACCAGAAATTAGGACTTCTCTATAGAAACAAACACTACCTAAGCACTTCACCTAAAGTCACCCTGGCTAAAACTTTCCTGCACTCTTCCATATTCTGTGGTGCCATTATTCTTACCAAAGTACAAATTTCCATGAAATCCAAACTGGAATAATGTTATAGCAGAGTGGCAAAGTTTGCCACTAATTCTAAATACTATACACATCATATCTTTACAAGAACTTAATTGGCGTAAACTCCCCAACCAACTCTACTATATACAACTTTTTAACAGTCCGCAAGTTAATCTACAAGCCCTCTGCCTGCCCAGCACTAAGTAACCTAATCAATCCCTACCAAACAAACAGAATCCTAAGATCTGAGGACAAAAAACTGCTAACAATTTCTAAACCCTCAAAAAAATCAGGCCGGTGTCTTTACTCATACTCTGTCACAAAACTATAGAATTCTCTCCCCCTAGCAATTAGATCAACTCCCAGCCTACCTCCATTCAAAGCCTCATTAAAACAATATCTAAGTAACACATGGCTGTGCACCTACAGTACCCCTGGTTAATCTCACATCTACCTCATATTCTTCACATGCTCTCTCCTCCTATACTTCAACTATTTCTACTTTAACTTTCACTTCTGATCATACTCTATTATTTTACCTAGAATGAAGCAATATCTTCTTGTTCCTCCTCTTCCTTCTTTGAACACCAATTTATCAGTATTGTTAAACAACATTGTGTTCTTCATAAAAACCTATGTTATGATACTGTGAAATATGACTGCTATTTTTTTTATTGCTACCTATGTCTACATTTATGTTTGCCTATTATTTTGAACCTATGTAATGATACTGTAAAATATGAATATTATGTTTGAATTGGAGCTTTTCTTCCCAAGCCTCTGCTGAAAATGGGTACTGTTGACCCAGTCAGGTATCCCAGTAAACAAATGTCACATAAACAAACAAACAAACAAATAAATAAAGGTGAATAGTGCTTACCACTGGGGCTGGGGACTAGGATCTCTACTTTTTGGCAATTATTTTTCTAACCTCCAGACTATAAATCAAGACATGCAGCTAAGTAAGTTTGCAGACAGCTGCAAACAGAGAGATACTTTCAGGTCCCTGTTGGACATCTTCACTTTTCAGCAAGAATATACACACAAATATGTGGCTTACAGATAATGGGATCAAATAAAATGCAGAAATGTGTAGTATTGTCATGTTTGGTAGACTACCCCTCACCCCACAATACAGCATGGACAATAGCTCACTTTAAAATGAGGATGTTGTTAGGTACCCTGAAATAAGTGTTGATAATTCCCTTTCTTTTTATCATCATGGGACAAACAATAGTTAGGAAATCCTGCTTATTAATGCTGTTAATTACCAAAGGAATATTATTCACATCTACATAGGTCATTGTTCCCTTATATTCAGCACTGATGAGGTGAATTATTGAATATAATGCCCGCTTCATGATGTACCTCACTAAACGTATTAAACAACTAGAAAGGCCACAGCGACTCTTAACTAGGGCGACTCCAAACTAAAAGAATCACTAGCTTAAAATCCCTAGGCTACCAAGAAAGACAGGAAGCACTATCTTTTTACTCAGAATCTTTAACACTCCTTAGGGGGATCTATGTCTCGCCTTCCTTAGCATTAGGGATACTGTTTTCTTGGATAAGATATCTCCATAAGTCTATCAGCTCCACACATACAAGATCCACGAACATAAATCTACTCCAGCAGATAAATAAAATATGATGGAAAGCAGCATGTCCTCCACCTCTGGAACAGGCTACCTCCGGAGATTAAGTAGTGTGAAAAATTATTGGATGGGTACCAAAACATTTACCTTGGGCTTGTCTAGCCTACCCCCTCCTAGCAAAAGGGGGTATGTCCTGAAGGTGGGTACTGAAAAGGCGTAAATGATCATGAGACTCAACTGCCTTGAAAATGTTATGATTCATATGATTTGTAGCTGAATCATGTGATTCTTTCTATTGATATTGTGATATAGATGAAGGAAGCACTGACATAGCTTTAACTCATTTAAAATTGACAGATAGGAAACAGGAATTTCACAAGCAGCTTACCTGCTGGCAAAACAATATTTCAGTACAGGTTACCCATGTCCAAGACTATTATTTATTCATGCTGCAAATTTATAGCACAGATCAAAACCACATTAAAACAAACCAAACTTGTAGTTACTTGAATTATTTTGTGCTTTGAAATGCAACTTTGTCATAGATTTAATTTCTTCTTGCAAATAGTATTGCAGAAAATTGAAGTTAAATTCAGTATCAGCCAGATGAAATGTGAATGTCACATAACCTGGTGAAGTATTTCCAAGATAACACAGATGCACGTTCAAATGATAATGATTCAGTAAGGTGCTTCTAAACCACTTGTCTGAATATAAAGGGTCACACAAAATGAAATTATGATTTTTTTAAAGCAAAACAATCAAAATGTAAGTAGAACTGAGAAGTATAGTCATTCTAGTGAATGGGGTGCTGGTGATATCTAAAAATATATCAAAAATTAAATGTATACACACACACACACACACACACACACACACATATATATATATATATATATATATATATATATATATATATATATATAGGGTCTATATTAGAACATCAAAGTTTCAGAACTTCGAATGTTCTAATATACGACCCCTAATAAGCGAAAGTTGAAAATAGCGAAGTTTCAGAAAACTGAATTCTTTCCTAGGGAAAGAATTTGGTTGTCTGTTCCTGTCGCTTTGCTATTTTCAGCACTGTGGTGGAAAGTTACAGGTCAGGTTCAGGTACGTGTGCGATTGTGTGGACATGAGGGTTAGGGCAGGTTAGGGTGTGGGTCAGGTAAGTGTGCGAATGTGTGGATGTGAGGGCTAGGTTGGGGTAGGTGAGTTAGGGTTAGGGTGCGGGTGAGGTTTGTGTGCGATAGTGACGGACCTTAGGGTTAGGGTTTGGGTTAAGGTAAGTGGGTAGAAATTGGTGTATGTACAGTTTAGTGTAGGTTTATATGTAAGATTTTAGGTGTATGTGTGCGGATTACTGTTTGTTTGATGTGTTTGTGTTGTGTGTATGTGGTTTGGAACAGCAATTTTTTTCCCTAGGAAAAAGTTCGCTGTTCTGAATTTTCGATGTTATCAGTTTTCGGTTACTAGGGGTCGATATTAGAACATTTGAAGTTCTGAAACTTCGATGTTCTAATATAGACCCTATATATATATATATATATATATATATATATATATATATATATATGTGTGTGTGTGTGTGTGTTGAAAAAAACAGACTGTGCAGTAGAGAAACAATTGGAGAAAAACTTTCAGTGCAATGACATCACTGCTGTGTTGTTAAATGCTTAAGAGAACATCTTTTAAACAAACTCTGAAAAAAATGAAGAGAAAAACAGGCTCATATTTTTCTCATATATGCAATATTGTCTATTTCATCCTCATTTGAAAACAGGTCACTATAGAAATGTGGTGACTTTGACAAGGAGACAGAACAAGTCACATGGTAGTTAACTAGTGAAAAGAGGCATCACTCAATAACTTAGTATTCTGAGAACCATAGTGGATGTAACCTCTAAGCTAACAAATTTAACAGATCAAATCTGTGCATATTTTTTAATAACTGTATTTACCAGTATCAACCAAAAATGTATACATAAACTAGTTAACAGTTAAGTATTTTAGCAATTTCTGTTAAACAGAACAATATTTAACACATCACAGAGCCATAAAAGTCGGTCAGAGACACATGTTGCTCCAACAGTACATGAAGTAGAGTGCAATACTACAGAGTTTTGCTTCATTCCTGGTTTGACTCCTTACAGAACATCTGTTAGTTGCCAAGGCAAAAAACGGCATATCGCATCATACCTCAGTGCTGCCATCTGCAGTTGAAAATACCACAAAATATAAACAGCAGTTCCAAACTTCTACATAAAAGTTAACTAAATCTAGTTCCGCATGTACCCTGAAGTCAACAGAAACTGAGTTTGGTTGCTGAGCAACTGTTAGAAAGAAGTATGAAAAAATGAGGCTGTTTAGTTCACTTTATCTTTTTAATCTCTTCTGAAAACAATGGAGTACTGTTACAGTACAGTAGACAATTTGAGGAAATGTGTGTGCTACTTCATTTTAAAATGGCAAAGTCGGTTTAACTCTAAGATGTCAGTAATGCACCAGTGATGAATTATACAAACATTTGAGTTTATTTATAACTCCCAAAACCAGGTCCCATGGCATCTGTAGAAGGTGCATTCTGTTGAGTTTGTTTTATAAAGTACATTATCCATCAAATAATGAAATCCATTTTGAATAAGCAGTTCTTCTAGAGCCCATATTTCCAAGTTAAAAGAGTTACTCATATTCGTCTTTGTGAATTTAAGCACTCTCTATTACTTAATCAAGTCAATCTAATGCACTTAACATTTATTCTGTAATGTGTAATGCACCTCATTCTAGATAAATCTCAGACTTTTGAGCGAGAGAAACTATTAATTTTCCATGTCATTAGATACATGACTTACTAAAGTTGGTTTAACAGAAGCCCATTTCATTGAGACAAGAAAGTCAGTGCATGGGTTCTTAACAAGGGATTGAAATGGTTCTTTTTTTTTCAGATACAACAGCATTATTTGTATTAAAGTGAATTGTGAGAGCAGTGGGTGTGTATGGGACTAACACTCCATTATAGGAAACCACTGCTTTCCTTGTTTTTTTTTTTGTCAGAAATAGACTTTGTTCACACAGATAAAACTGCACACTCAGCTTGAGCAATACTCAAAATGTGTGTTTAAGTTTACAAGATACAGATGTAAACTGGAGCATTTGAATGACCTGTTTATTATTGCATGAGTTCTTCAGAAATTTACAGCGATGCTTGATTTGTTACCTCTGCTCCTGCTTGTATATTATATGATAAATCGTGAAACATGATTTGTCATTACAAACATAAGAGATCAGTTCTGCTTAGACAACAAAGTCAGTGTATTCCTATCCATGATGAATTGGCATTAACACTTGTTTATTAAATGTTATGCTGATGAAGTCCATGATTTACTCAATGTGGTGAGGCTATGAAGCTGTAAATGTAAGTGCCAATCAGATCAATCAGTTATAAAATCTATATTGTTTTTCAGCCTACATTCACTGTCAGGATACTTGTCTCTGCAGTCATATTGTGGGCTGGCAAGGTAATGTTACATGTGCTGTACTAAGCATTGTTGACTACCACAAGTGATATAGTCCTTTAAGCTTTGCTAATAAAGAGCTACTGGATTTCATTGGTCAACAGCAAAAAGATGAGGCATACAATGTGACTTTAGTGAGTGGTGGTGAGTGAGTAGCAGCATGAATTCAGTTGTAAAAGCATATTGCATCCTTCCCTCATTGCACCTCATGTGAGGTAAGCAAAGGAAGAGAAGAAATCAGGGCATAAGTGATAGATCCTTATTCTTTTAAAGCACATTCAATAGTCATTTGGTCATTTGTTTTTCAAAATAACTGAACTTGCTAAGAAAATGGAGAAATACAGTGAGGCCTGATTGTAAACTAAGACTCTAGAACTGTTTTGTGTCTACTTTCAGTTGTATAACTGTTTTTCAACTTCTGTGAAATTCCCATTCCTTTAGTAGTGAAAATGGTTGTGTTAAAGGGAGAGCAAACAAAGCCTGACACAGAGTTACTTCAGTACATATGTAAAAGCAACTTTATAATAGTATGAGAAACCATGCCATATATACAACCTATCTTTGGGATCATACTTAATTGAGAAGCTTTGAGTTAAATGTGTAAACATTAAATCAACAAAGAAACTGTTACACACAGAGTATCACAATAAGAGAAGTACAGGAGATGACTAGATAACTTCTAAATAGCTATTGAAAAGAGATTTTTGTGAATTAAAGAATGAAGGGAATAACTAAGGATAATTATCTGTGCTAACACTAAACCCAAGCAATTACAAAAACTTCAAATCAAAGCAGAGAAAACAGTTTCATAATCAAGATGAGCTTCTCATTCTATTCAAACGTATTTCTTTATGGAAGGCAGATAAGTACAGTGTAATGAATTTTGTACGTACAGTGATTTGTGTATTTATACATTATTTAAAGTACATTGCAGTGTTGCAATGTATTTTTTTGTGTGTAGAAAAAAACAGAGAGACCAAAAAGCAGGAAGAAAACAGAACCTATGTCCATATACCTGGAAGTTTAGATAAAACCCTTGAAGGAGAACAACCTCTCATTTATCCTTGACACTGGTGACTTCCTAAAGAAGATCAGGAACATCTCATTTATTGAGGAATCCTTTAGAGTCACAATCAATGTGGAAGCACTTTACACAGTATTTCCCCACAATTACTGCATTCATGCAGTAATTGATTCCTGCAAGGAACACTGGTCAACCATGCATCTTGAAACTGAAGCAATTAGCAGGCTCCTTCACCTTTTACTAGAAAACAACTACTTTCAATTCAACATATCACTGTACAGACAGAAATGCTGCATTGTCATGGGGGCAGCAGTGGTGCTCAGTCTGGCAAACACTACCCTCAGCAAATGGGAGAAAAAAACGTACCTACAATTCTCCCCACTTCCAGCACATGGGTATCTACTTAAAGTCTATTGATGACATTTTTATTATTTGGAATAGCAACAAGTATGGACTCTTTGAATTCTTTGATTACATTGGGAGGATCATGAATTTTCTGAATTTCACCACTTCACACAGTAGAACAAGTGCCAACTTTCTAGACTTCAGGATCTCTAAAACCATCGGCAGCAAGTACTTATCTAACAACCTGTGTCAAAAACCACCACCGCATGCATCCCTTCCAAACAAAGAATGTAATCAAGTCCCCAGGGCTCAGGATGGTGAGGGTATCAAAGGAGCTTAGCGATTTCACATAGCTAACTTCGAGGCCCAGGGATACAGAAAGACAGTCATTCTTCAGATGCTCCAGCCCCATTCCCTCCTTAAGAACACCAACCCTAATTTTCCAGACAATGAAAACAACTCAAGAGTGATCAGGGTAAAAAGGAACCACACCAGCAGGTGAAAGGACATTGTGATGACTATCACATACTCCACAGTCTGTAAAGAAATCGTGGACATCAAGGAAACCTGGGTCATATGTAGCAATAACCTCACCCTAAACAGCCTATTACCAGAAAAACCTAGCTTAATATATGGAGGAACAGAGACATCAGAGACTTTGTGGAAAGAATGGGTAGGGATACTATGGATACTCCCAATCCTCCAAAAGGTACATTCCCATGTTGGCCACCCAACTGCAAATACTGTGGATACATGAGCAACCTTTCAGGATTCCATTGCCCCAACACAGAATATTTCTACTTCTGCTGGGAGATCGGGAACTGCAACACTGTAGCAGTCATCTACAGGGCCCAGTGTACACACTGCCCAAAGTTCGATATAGGAAAAACGGTCAATAGACTCAAAACTAGAATTGCCCAAAATCTGACTGATATCTGGTACAAGAATCACAACAATGCACTGTCCAAGCACAACTGGAATTGACCTGGACACAATACCTTCCATTTCCACATAATAGACTGGGTACTTAAGGTGGAATTACAAGGATTGCTGGATGACCACCTAGAGAAATGGGAACTTGAGTGACAAGTCAGACTAGACGCTTGCAAACAGCCAGGTCTGAACACTCAGCTATCCATTTCCAGTGTACTGAATCTAAGAAAACTGCACAACCATGCCTACTACTAACAGCACAAAACGTGAACTAAGAGCTGTTTTTCTGTTGAAATTAGGTAACTCTTTCTCTTTCTATCTTGTACATGATAGTGGAAGCATGATAGTTTTATTTTGGGTGCAAAGATTTGCAGTGTTTGACTGTGGGCCTTGTTTCATAATTATGCTTTTATTTACTTGGATTATTTCCCACATTAGGTTTTCTCTGCAACTATTCATAGATTTTTTAAAGTTTAATACCTAATGGCAAATAATCGCGATTCACACTCATCATTTCCTACCCTCTTATAGTAAAATACCTAGTGGTTAGCCCCGTAAATCTGGATGCATCATAGGCTCCAGTTACGGTGGACTCTATCCGCACAGTCCTCACCTGGCCAATGAACTTTTCCCCACTCCACACTCATTTGGATAATCCCTATTGGCATTTTCAAACCTTGAGCACCACGGCCCCACATTAGACTTTACTTACATCTTCCTTCCCTACCATAGACCTATTAGCGTGAAGGATTCATTGGGCCCATTGGCCCATTTCATATACACCCCTAGCCACTCACATTAAAGCGGAACCACTATCCATTGGTTTTCCCATGCTCCACATAACTCCCCCATTGACCTTTTATATTTTTTGATGCATTTTTATTTTTATTATTTTTATTCTATTTTTTATGGTTTACAGATTTGTTAGAGGATTCAGTGATTATACATAGTCAAACCCTAGCATTTTAATCCACTACTACACTGTAATTTTATATGTTATAGCTGATTTTGGCCATTGGCCCTTCTTCCCTTTACAAAGTTAACCCTTCAGCCACTTTCAGGTCTCAAAGGAACTGCATCCTATAGGGTCACCCAAACCCCATGGACTGCTTCTATTAGCATGTTATTACCAGAGAGTTTAGTCTCTAACCTCATCCGATCCAAGTCAACATGGATACCCCTTCAAAATTACAATTTATACCTTCTAATTTTTCTTATTAATCATATGTTTTTGCATCCTATAAAGTCTATCCTTTATATATATATATATATATATATATATATATATATATATATATATATACATATATATATATATATATATATATATATATATATATATATATATACACATACACATATGGTTCCCCTTCACAATCTCGAATTACTGAATGCTCAAAAATTCAGTAACTCGAAACTGTAAAGTCAAACCAACAAAAATCCTGAAACCCACAAGCACGAAAGCAAGAAACCTCGAACATACTGAACACATACACCACACAACACGCACACCATACAACCCACATCACATAAACTACAAGCCCTACACTACATGCATGCAGGGGGGCAAGACCCCTGCACCCTCACACTCCCCCTACTTATATATTCTAACTCTGAGATAGCACTAATACACAAAATAAAAAACACCACACAGGCATTTTAAACTGCCTTGCACACACACACACACACACACACACACACACACACACACGCACACACGCGCACACACACACACACATGCACACACACACACACACACACACACACACACACACACACACACACACACACACACAAATACAGACACAGCCAACACTCATTCATATTCCCACCTCCCTATCCGAACCCACACACACAACTTACAAAACACACACATACACTCACTTACCTTCACTTCCGTAAAACATCCTCACTCACACACTTCCCATCCCGTAGCTGACATGTATAAGCGCAAATATGAGATATTTGAATTTGCACTTATGCAGATTTGGGCTTATGGGTTTTCGACTTTACAGTCTCAAGTTACTGAATTTCGAGCATTCAGTAATTCGAGATGGTGAAGGGGAACCACACACACATATATATATATATATATATATATATATATATATATATATATATATATATATGTATATATATAGATATATATATATATCAGATCTGAAGAAGCATATGTGAAAGTGTTGCCCCCTTGAGTTTTTCACAACTGGCATACATTACACACCTCACTCTCCTATCATTGATCAACTGCTGTACTGCTCGTCCTGTGATATATTTTTCTTATGACCAACTTGATATACAAGAAGCCTATGGCAGTACAAGATTTATTACAATGGACACCAGAAGCAGAATCAGCTTTCTGCAAACTGAAACAACTGATAGCATTCTCATTAGTTTTAGGATTACCAAACATTCATAAACATTTTTTCCAAACTGTAGATTGTAAACAAGGTTACATGACATCAGTATTAACACAGCAACATGGGGATAAGCAATACCCCATAGCTTATTATTCATCACAGCTAGACCCAGTGGCACGATCCCTGCCCCACTGTGTACAAGCGGTAGTTGCAGCTGCAATGGCAGTACAGGCTTCGGCCTCAGTAGTGTTGTTCCACCCTCTCACATTGAGAGTGCCTCATGCAGTCGAAATTATTTTACTGCAAGAAAAAGTAGCATATCTTTCTCCTGCTAGACATCTTTCCTGTATGACTATACTCTTGAGCCAACCTCATATGACAATTGAACGATGTACAACTTTAAACCCGTCTACCTTGCTCCCGACCCTTAGGGATGGCACACCACACAGCTGCCTGCAGGAGATTGAGCAAAAGACACTGCCTAGAAAAGATCTAACGGATGTTCCTTTGGATGATGCCAAGGTGACATATTACATGGACGGCTCATGCAGAAGGGGTCCTACAGGACAGAATCTAGTGGGGTATGCAGTAGTTTCTGATACTGAGATTTTAGAAGCAAAGTCTTTACCACACAACTTATCTGCACAAGCAGCAGAATTGATTGCTTTGACAAGGGCACGTACCTTGGCAAAGGGTAAATGTGTGAACATTTTTACTGACAGCCAGTACGCTTTTTCTACTGTACATGTTTTTGCACAACAGTGGAAAAATAGAGGAATGATAACATCTACTGGTAAACCGATTAATCATCGCAATTTATTTTAGATTTGTTAGAATCTATTCAGTTACCTCAGAAAGTAGCTATTTGTAAATGCATAGCTCATACCAAGCAACAGGATAGGATTTCAAAAGGTAATGCGAGAGCTGATACAGCTGCAAAGCAGGCAGCTTCAGCTTCATAAGTATTTCTTTTGAGTGAGGAATTACAACCTTCTGAGATTTTAGATTTAGAAATGTTAAAAACAATGCAGACACTTACTACAAATGTAGAAAAACAGAAATGGATAAAATGAGGAGCAATTCTTGAGAAAGGGCTGTACATCTCCAAAGAAGGAAAACCAATTTTGCCGTCTAACTTGTTTAGATATGCAGCTTTGTTGAGCCATGGGCAGTGCCATGTCTCAACAGGGGGGATGGTACAGTTAGTGAACCGAGTGTTCACTGCATATGGATTTACAAACTACACAAAACATTTTGTGCAGCATGCCATGTTTGTAACAGGCATCATGCACAAGGAGCATTGAAGCCTAAGCAAGGGAGTTTCCCAACACCACTGTACCCGTTCCATACTATCTGTATGGATTTCATAGAACTAAACAAATGTGAAAATAAAAAATATTGTCTTGTCATTATAGATATGTTTTCCAAATGGGTGGAAGCTTTTCCAACCAAAAATCCAGATGCAGCTACTGTTGCAAAAGTCCTTGTTAAAGAAATTATTCCTAGATTTGGCATACCGGAAAAGATCTACAGTGACAATGGCACACACTTTGTAAATCAAACCATACAATAGTTGAGTCGATATTTCGGAATTTCTTTAAAGAACCATTGTGCATACCACCCCCAATCCACAGGATTAGTAGAGAGGCATAATGGGGTTTTGAAAAACAAACTTAGGAAATTGATTAGTGAGACACAGAAGAACTGGGTGCACTGCCTGCCTCTGGCATTGTTGAGCATGAGAACTGTTCCAAATGCAAAGGGGTTAACTCCTTTTAAAATACTGTTTGGGAGGGCATATTATATACCTCAGTGGAAACCTCTCATGCCTGCAGACCAGGAGGCTGACAGTTCACTTGCAGAATATATGAGACGACTTTTAAGTAATAACCAACTTTTGCAGTTAAATTCTGTTTCAGATAAAGAACAAACAAGACCATCAGAAGCAGCAGTAGTCCCAGGCACGTGGGTCTGGGTGAAGGTTATCAAGAAAAGGAACTGAACCACACCGAAGTGGGAAGGGCCGTACCAAGTGCTACTGTCAACACCCACTGCAGTTAAGATCGCAGAGCAAGCATCCTGGATTCATCTGACACACTGTAAATTGGTGAAAGACTTTGAACTGAACAAAAAACTTGTTACTGTTACACAAGAACAAAATGACCAGATACGGAGCAAATAGAAATGCTGAACAACCTCAGAAGTATTGCATGATCATTCTGCTGGCCATACTGATAACATTAATCTTTTTGTTGTGGCCTTTCCTTTTTCCAGCCACATGAGCTGAACTGAATAAACGTGAATCATTCATAGACTGGCATCCAAACTTTAACACTTACCAAGCAATTAAATATGTGTATGCTGAAACTTTTAATGTTTCGTATTACTGGATCTGCACAGCTATATCAACAGCATACGGGGGATTATTAATGACTGCTGTCCCCCTAGGGGTCAATGAGACCTGGGAAATTTGCTTTTTGATACTACAACTGTAAAATCACAAGACAAAATAGCATTGTACCTGCCTGTTACACAAAAGGGAATTGTATGTTTTTACAAAAATGATACTGTTCAGGTAGGTTAGAGTAATTGTAATGTGACTGTTCCTTACAAATGTTATACCAAGGCCAATAATGCAGGTTATATCTGTGATGCAAACTATGAGTCGATCCATAAAACTAATGATGAGATACAACGTAATCCTGTTCTTTTAAAACAACTATCTATTATTGATAAGAAAATGTTTCATGCAGGGCAAGTATATGTTAATACTAAAGCAGAGAATTGTTATTTTGTTTGTGGGAAAAAGGCATACAAATGGTTACCTGAGAACTGGTCTGGCAGTTGTTTTTTGGGTTACCTGGTTCCGGCCATACGACACACTGCAGTCTTGCCTCAGGGAAAAATTCAAAATGTCAGAGAGGTCACCAAGAAAACCAGAAATCCAATCAGAAGGCCTAAAATTCCAATGGGATAAATCGAAGCAGGCTGGAGAAACCATAATTCCATAAAAAAACAAAGATAAACTGACACACATGGACTTGAGTGACACTATTATATTGTGGGCTGGTATAGCCCCTGCATATGGCGCAGTGAAATCGATTTGGGAGCTGAGAAAACTGACCAAACTTCTTCAAGTAATGAGTAATGCAACTTTTTCTGCTCTCGAGTTAATGACTGATGAACTGAACGCTATGAGAACTGTGGTGCTTCAAAACCGCATGTCTATTGACTTCACCCTAGCAGCAAAAGGTGGTATGTGCGCTTTAATAAAAGGGGAGTGATGTTCGTATATTCCTGACAACCAGCATGAGATAAACGACCATCTTGAGGTGATTCATACTATGTGAACATCTGAGGATGCCGCCCGTGTGGACCTCTGAGGTTGCTGCCCACTATGAATTTAAAGTGAATGTATGAACCAGTATTGAAGGACTTTACATATGTTGCCTGATGAAAAGAAAGAAAGATGGAGTCATGGGCCAGTAAATGATAATATAAAAGACTTTGTTTGTTTGTGTCTTTTGGCTTTTCCCGGTTAGGGGTCGCCACAGCGGAACTCCGGTCCGCTAATGATTGGCAGTAGATTTTTATGTACTGGCTTGCCGGGCCTAATGCACAACCTTCAGTGAAGGAACACCCATTCACGCATGTCGCCACACAGAAGACACTCTAACTGAGAATCGAACAGACAACGTCTAACTGTGAGGCAACAATGCTACCGCAGCAGCACCACCACAGTGATATATTTTATTTTATTTATTGATTTTATTTACATTTGTTGACCGGGAGTGTCTGACTGGACAGAGGTCCATTTTCAGTGAAGGCCCAGGGAGAAAAGCTCCACAATTAAAATAAACAGACAGTAGTTACATTGGATTACATAGCAATTAACAATTTAACATAGCAATTACTTACAACATATTTACAGATGAAGAACATAGTACATCAGTAGACAACTAGAATCTTTATCTGTGAAGTACATAACAGACATTAACAAATGTTACAATAAGAAGTTCCTGCTGTATAATAAGTACTAGGCTTATGAGCATCTGAGCTTGCTATAATCAAGGTAGTTAGTGGAGTGGAAAGAAAGGTAGTGGTTGGATGGGGAGGGTGATATTAGTACTTCTTTGCTTTACCATTCTTTTCTTAAACTTATATTTCATTGCTTATGAAAAACATTTTCAGAATGCTGATAAGCCAACAAAATGTGTGGTCTTTAACTTCTTCATATAAACTCTATCCTAACATGGGCATATAGATACTCTAGAAAAATAAATAATTCTATATCTCATATAGAAATACTCAGGAGGGTCATAAGGTGAAGTTGAAAATGTCAGGCTGAGTCAAGATCTCCATTCTTCATGCGCACTCTCATTTATATATGAACAAACCGTATTAAAATGTATTACTTTACACATAATTGGAGTAGGATTGTGTTAGAAAAATATGTATTAATGTATATGTTTAGTGCTTATTAGAAGCTAAAAGGGTTAACACATTTCATTCTATTTTATGTACAGCTTAATTCTGTATGAAATTATAAGATGCTTTTTCAAACTGCAGTTTGCTTTCTGAAATTGCAAGATGTTCTCTGACCTAGTATTTGCTAGCACAGCAAAATTCATGTTTATGCCTTTTGGAAATGTACTGAGAAGCAGGTGATTATCTGCTAAGTCAGGAAAATGAATGAATAGTGAATGAATAGAACAATACTGTTTTCTATAATGTGATTGAATATGAACAATCAGCCCTGTTCGTGTTATGAGAACATGCACAGCTGCGGAAAAGAAGAGATACATCAAACAAAGACTGCTTGAAGAAATGAACTGTAATCTGTACTTGCTTTGTGCTTGAATTAGCCATAGTACCTTGAATGGTAACATTGTATAGTGAGAAGTTGTATCTGCCCAGTGGTCATCAAGGCCACGTTGTTTTTCTTAGGAAGTTTTTTTTGTAAACTTGATATGCCAGCAGAACATCATGGACAAACAGCTGCTGTGAAATAATATTGAAAGAACTTGTGATTTATTACGTCAGCTTAGTAGGCAATACCTTGTAAGAAATGTATAAGAATAGCTTCACTTCCTGATTCTAGTTAGACAAACTCTGTATTAGCACATTTTTGTCTCCTTGCTGCAAGATTAAAGTGCCTTAACCGGAACCTGCCATGTGTTGATCATTTTGAAGTTATTTTTCCTTCGACAGATTGGTCCACCAGACTGGAAACTCTCACTTCGCCTCAGGTCAGATGGGCCAGGTGGCATGAAACTGTACGGGGAAGAAACCACATCGGTTCTTCTGCTTTGAAAGACCTCCGACTGAATTGTTGTTCAAAAGAGGCCAGCCACTTTTCTGATCTGCGACTGGAGGACGAGTTGGTATACAAACCAGAGACGGTCAATCACGGAGGCTCAGGTAAGGTGAGATTTACCTTTTTTTTGTTTTAGATCAGGGACTTGATTGAAATATCTGTCAGGAGATTTGTTTTGTGCAAGTCAGGGACAGAAAGATTGCAGTCTTGTCATAGATCAGGGAAACAGAATAGGTAAGACAGTTATTCTAGATAAATTGTGAAACAGAAAATCGTGGTACCACATGAGAATAAGAAGGGTTACATAACATTTTTAACAATCAGAACAATATGGGTAATAAGTGCACAAAAAGTTCCCAAAACCCACCGCTAACCGAAGATGCAAAATATATGCAATTAGAGCGTGCTGACAATGTTAGATACTATACAAAATGGGTTAATAAATATGAATTTAATGGCAAATTAGAAAAATCCTTGCTTATTAAACTTGTCAAACAGCTTAAAACTGACGCAAAAGGTCAGGTAAAAAAAGCAACGTCAATTGGGTATTCCTCAGGCACTCAGGTGGATTGAGGAAGCAAACCGTAGGGAGCAAATAATTCAAAAGCTATGTTTCTAGATAAAGAAGACAATAATTTGGTAATAGCATCAGCCCCTCCACCCCCTCCACTTCCTGCACCAGAATATGAAGCAAGTGGACAAGCTGGTCCACCTCCGCTATACCCGGCTGTTACCGCAAAGCCAAGACCGTATGTTAGAGATCCCATCGTGACTAGGTCTCGAACACGTAACTTAAGAGGAGATACTGAGTTATATGAAATAAACATAAATTCATGAGCTATGAGTAAAGAAGAGATTTGTCCACTCATAGAAGTACCAAATCTGCAGGCAGGACAGGCAGGACGGGACCCGACTCTCCTAGTATATAGACCGTGGACACCGGAAGACATCCGGAAAGCCACAAAGGGAATTCCCCATCCAAAAATTAATTTTAGAAAATTCTTAGAAGACTTACAGGGCATGAGGTTAAGTTATCATTTAAATGGAGAAGAAGTAGAAAAAGTAGTCAGACAGATCGTAGGTCCAGATTGGCACATGATCAGTGGCAACTTGAATCCCCGTGATGCAGAACACAAGCCACTCCCACATAGCAACGCAGAACTTGATAACAGAGTGAAAGGTCTAACAGACCAAATCTCTGAGAAACGGAAGCCTAGGGCAGACTGGACTTGCATTAATCAATGCATCCAACAGGAAGGTGAAACTGTTGACATATATTATGCTAGATTATTAGAGTGTTTTAATTACCATTGTGGAATGCAGGTACCTGAAGATCAAACACATGATTCCCCATATGAGCAGCAATTAAAGAATGCATTTTTGAAAGCCAGTATTTTGCCTATACGCAGCTTTATTACAAAGCACATGATAGACCATCGGACAAGTAGATTACAGTCACTACTTGAATATGCTAGACATGCCGAAAGGCATTTTAACAGTAAAAAGAAAAGGAAAGCCCAAGTATTTGCTGTAGAGGACGGAGCAGAAGTTTATGTAGTACAGTCCGGAAAAAAGAGCAAGAAAAATGCCCAGGGAAACAAACAGTCTGATCAACCATCAGAGGAGTTTGAAGAGAGAAAGAAAAGGGGTGAATGTTTTAAGTGCGGAAAAAAGGGACATTTAGCAAGGGATTGCAAGCAAAACAAGAAGGTAGCCAAGGAAGATAAGGAGAGTGAGGACTGACTATATGATAGTCAAGAATCACTAGAAGGGAGTAACCGAGAAAAGACAAATGCAAATGTGATAGAGGGAGTAGAGGATGTGATAGAAGAAATAGAGGAAGTGCAAGAAATCACCGATGGTGAAGAAAGTGAAATTTTGGACTTAGCATTATTGAGCCTAGAGCTCTATTTAGCAGACACAAAACCGGAAGTTACACTTCTGGTAGAGGGGAGGGGAGTTAAATTCCTGTGTGACTCAGGGGCTTCACGAACCCTGATACACCCTTCTAAACTACCAGAAAATTCAGAATCACTTGATTACATATTAGTGAAAGCAGCTAATGGACAGCTGTATCGGGAGCCACTCTCCCATAACATAGCAATAACTGACCCTGTTTCAGGGATGACCCAGAAAAGCAAAATTGTTGTTTCTGCAAAATGCCCAGTGAACCTTTTGGGCAGAGACCTTATGCAGATATTTGGCATAGCAGTAGTACCGACTATGCAGGGTATGGAAGCACAGCGACAAATGGATACTTTTGTGGTGCGACTGGAGGGTGAAACATTTTATTGGTACAGCCAGGACTTAGTCACGACTGGTCCAGGGACAGTAACCGAAGAACTGATGAACGTAGCTATCAGTAAGTTCCCCTCCCTTGACACTGATAAACAGCATTTGTTGCACTGTACTCTGTATTATTGTAGCACACCAGGACCTGATAAGGAATATGAGCAAGAACTGTTTAAAAACCATGCAAACAGATTAGTATTACGTAATCTGTATTGGGACACAGAAGGGAACAATGTAGTTAGCTGTTCATTGCCCCAGGAATTCTTTGCACTCTATAAATCTAATCGATTACCACATTAGTTTAACTAAAGACAAGAATGTGAAATGGGCAGATCTTGGAGAAAAAGTCACAAAGTGGTAAAAACAAACAGAGTTAGAATTGTCAGAACAGGGAGTACAAAAGCAGAAGTTAAATTGGATAACGCAGACACACCCAGCTGTATACTTGCAGTCTAGCGAGGACAGCTGATTAGCACTCTTACTAGAAGAGGAAGAAAATGCTTTACAGAGCATACCAGAAACTCTCTGGTCAACAGGGAAATCAGATGTAGGACTAATTTGTACAGCAGGACCAGTTACTATTATGCCAAAATCAGCATTCAGACCTCAAAAGAGACAGTATCCCTTAAGGAAGGATGCAGAAATAGGAATCAAACCTATAATAGCAGCTTTACTTAAGGCAGGAGTACTGGTAGAATCTCCCGATTCACCATGTAACACACCCTTATTTCCTGTTAGGAAAGCAAATGGAGAATGGCATATGGTCCAAGACTTACAAGCTGTAAATGATGCAGTAATACCTAGAGCACCTACAGTGCCAGATCCACACACCCTATTGAATGATTTGAAGCCTCAACAGAAGTATTTCTCTGTGGTAGATATTAGCAATGCGTTCTTTTCGATACCGATACACCCTGACATCCAACATTGGTTTGCATTCACATTTCAGGGGAAAAGGTATACATACACGCGACTACCACAGGGGTATTGTGAAAGCCCAACAATATTTGCACAGGAGATGGCAAGCAACTTGGCAGGATTTAGCCCACCAAGAGGCAGCCAAATTTTACTTTATGTAGATGACATCCTGCTGTCATCCCCCACCCAGCAAGAATGTAGAGAAGATACCATAGCATTACTACAATTTTTAGCCACTCAAGGACATAAAGTAAACAAAAACAAATTGCAGCTTTGGAGAAAGCAGGTTAAATACCTGGGATATGTAATATCTAAAGAAGGCAGAACATTAGATGAAGATAGGAAAATAGCAATTTTACAAGCACCCAAACCGACTACCAAGAAGGAAATGATGTCCTTCCTGGGCACGACTAATTTCTGTCGGAGTTGGATTCCAAACTATGCCTTGGAGTCTGCTCCATTGACCAACTTGATATACAAGAAGCCTATGGCAGCACAAGATTTATTACAATGGACACCAGAAGCAGAATCAGCTTTCTGCAAACTGAAACAACTGATAGCATTCTCATTAGTTTTAGGATTACCAAACATTCATAAACATTTTTTCCAAACTGTAGATTGTAAACAAGGTTACATGACATCAGTATTAACACAGCAACATGGGGATAAGAAATACCCCATAGCTTATTATTCATCACAGCTGGACCCAGTGGCACGATCCCTGCCCCACTGTGTACAAGCAGTAGTTGCAGCTGCAATGGCAGTACAGGCTTCAGCCTCAGTAGTGTTGTTCCACCCTCTCACATTGAGAGTGCCTCATGCAGTCGCAATTATTTTACTGCAAGGAAAAGTAGCATATCTTTCTCCTGCTAGACATCTTTCCTGTTTGACTATACTCTTGAGCCAACCTCATATGACAATTGAACGATGTACAACTTTAAACCCGTCTACCTTGCTCCTGACCCCTAGGGATGGCACACCACACAGCTGCCTGCAGGAGATTGAGCAAAAGACACTGCCTAGAAAAGATCTAACGGATGTTCCCTTGGATGATGCCAAGGTGACATATTACATGGGCGGCTCATGCAGAAGGGGTCCTACAGGACAGAATCTAGTGGGGTATGCAGTAGTTTCTGATACTGAGATTTTAGAAGCAAAGTCTTTACCACACAACTTATCTGCACAAGCAGCAGAATTGATTGCTTTGACAAGGGCATGTACCTTGGCAAAGGGTAAATGTGTGAACATTTTTACTGACAGCCAGTACGCTTTTTCTACTGTACATGTTTTTGCACAACAGTGGAAAAATAGAGGAATGATAACATCTACTGGTAAACCGATTAATCATGCGCAATTTATTTTAGATTTGTTAGAATCTATTCAGTTACCTCAGAAAGTAGCTATTTGTAAATGCATAGCTCATACCAAGCAACAGGATAGGATTTCAAAAGGTAATGCGAGAGCTAATACAGCTGCAAAGCAGGCAGCTTCAGCTTCATAAGTATTTCTTTTGAGTGAGGAATTACAACCTTCTGAGATTTTAGATTTAGAAATGTTAAAAACAATGCAGACACTTACTACAAATGTAGAAAAACAGAAATGGATAAAATGAGGAGCAATTCTTGAGAAAGGGCTGTACATCTCCAAAGAAGGAAAACCAATTTTGCCGTCTAACTTGTTTAGATATGCAGCTTTGTTGAGCCATGGGCAGTGCCATGTCTCAACAGGGGGGATGGTACAATTAGTGAACAGAGTGTTCACTGCATATGGATTTACAAACTACACAAAACATTTTTGTGCAGCATGCCATGTTTGTAACAGGCATCATGCACAAGGAGCATTGAAGCCTAAGCAAGGGAGTTTCCCAACACCACCGTACCCGTTCCATACTATCTGTATGGATTTCATAGAACTAAACAAATGTGAAAATAAAAAATATTGTCTTGTCATTATAGATATGTTTTCCAAATGGGTGGAAGCTTTTCCAACCAAAAATCCAGATGCAGCTACTGTTGCAAAAGTCCTTGTTAAATAAATTATTCCTAGATTTGGCATACCGGAAAAGATCTACAGTGACAATGGCACACACTTTGTAAATCAAACCATACAATAGTTGAGTCGATATTTCGGAATTTCTTTAAAGAACCATTGTGCATACCACCCCCAATCCGCAGGATTAGTAGAGAGGCATAATGAGGTTTTGAAAAACAAACTTAGGAAATTGATTAGTGAGACACAGAAGAACTGGGTGCACTGCCTGCCTCTGGCATTGTTGAGCATGAGAACTGTTCCAAATGCAAAGGGGTTAACTCCTTTTAAAATACTGTTTGGGAGGGCATATTATATACCTCAGTGGAAACCTCTCATGCCTGCAGACCAGGAGGCTGACAGTTCACTTGCAGAATATATGAGACGACTTTTAAGTAATAAACAACTTTTGCAGTTAAATTCTGTTTCAGATAAAGAACAAACAAGACCATCAGAAGCAGCAGTAGTCCCAGGCACGTGGGTCTGGGTGAAGGTTATCAAGAAAAGGAACTGAACCACACCGAAGTGGGAAGGGCCGTACCAAGTGCTACTGTCAACACCCACTGCAGTCAAGATCGCAGAGCGAGCATCCTGGATTCATCTGACACACTGTAAATTGGTTAAAAACTTTGAACTGAACAAAAAAACTTGTTACTGTTACACAAGAACAAAATGACCAGATACAGAGCAAATAGAAATGCTGAACAACTTCAGAAGTATTGCATGATCATTCTGCTGGCCATACTGATAACATTAATCTTTTTGTTGTGGCCTTTCCTTTTTCCAGCCACACGAGCTGAACTGAATAAACGTGAATCATTCATAGACTGGCATCCAAACTTTAACACTTACCAAGCAATTAAATATGTGTATGCTGAAACTTTTAATGTTTCGTATTGCTGGATCTGCACAGCTATACCAACAGCATACGGGGGATTATTAATGACTGCTGTCCCCCTAGGGGTCAATGAGACCTGGGAAATTTGCTTTTTGATACTACAACTGTAAAATCACAAGACAAAATAGCATTGTACCTGCCTGTTACACAAAAGGGAATTGTATGTTTTTACAAAAATGATACTGTTCAGGTAGGTTAGAGTAATTGTAATGTGACTGTTCCTTACAAATGTTATACCAAGGCCAATAATGCAGGTTATATCTGTGATGCAAACTATGAGTCGATCCATAAAACTAATGATGAGATACAACGTAATCCTGTTCTTTTAAAACAACTATCTATTATTGATAAGAAAATGTTTCATGCAGGGCAAGTGTATGTTAATACTAAAGCAGAGAATTGTTATTTTGTTTGTGGGAAAAAGGCATACAAATGGTTACCTGAGAACTGGTCTGGCAGTTGTTTTTTGGGTTACCTGGTTCCGGCCATACGACACACTGCAGTCTTGCCTCAGGGAAAAATTCAAAATGTCAGAGAGGTCACCAAGAAAACCAGAAATCCAATCAGAAGGCCTGAAAATCCAGTGGGATGAATTGAAGCAGGCTGGAGAAACCATAATTCCATAAAAAAACAAAGATAAACTGACACACATGGACTTGAGTGACACTATTATATTGTGGGCAGGTATAGCCCCTGCATATGGCGCAGTGAAATCGATTTGGGAGCTGAGAAAACTGACCAAACTTCTTCAAGTAATGAGTAATGTAACTTTTTCTGCTCTCGAGTTAATGACTGATGAACTGAACGCTATGAGAATTGTGGTGCTTCAAAACCGCATGTCTCTTGAATTCACCCTAGCGGCGAAAGGTGGTATGTGCGCTTAAATAAAAGAGGAGTGATGTTCGTATATTCCTGACAACCAGCATGAGATAAACGACCATCTTGAGGTGATTCAGCAAGTGTTGGCCATGACCAAACCAGGCCCAAACCCACTGACGGACTTTTTCCAGAATTTGTTTGGGGGGTGGGGTAGCCTCCTAATGAACATCCTGATTGCCATCTGTGTGGGATTACTCCTATTAGGAGTGTGTGTTTGTTATAGTATTCCCTGCATGAAAAGATTGATCAAAGATTTTATAGACATGTCAGTTTCTGAGACTTTATATCAAAGTACTGAAATTGAAGAACTGTTGAAAAATGAAACACTTTCATAAGTTTAAACTGAATGACTCTCTTAACTGCAAATTCTGAACAGAAAGAGGTTAGGAGAAGAAGCAATTGTTTATGCTTTTGAAAATAGAATAAAAAGTATTAACGGGGGGAAATGCTAGAAAAATATGTATTCATGTATATGTTTGGTGCTTATTAGATGCTAAAAGGGTTAACACATTTCATTCTATTTTATGTACAGCTTAATTCTGTATGAAATTATAACATGCTTTTTCAAACTGCAGTATGCTTTCTGAAATTGCAAGATGTTCTCTGACCTAGTATTTGCTAGCACAGCAAAATTCATGTTTATGCCTTTTGGAAATGTACTAAGAAGCAGGCGATTATCTGCTAGGTCAGGAAAATAAATGAATAGTGAATGAACAGAACAATACTGTTTTCTATAATGTGATTGAATATGAACAATCAGCCCTGTTCGTGTTATGAGAACATGCACAGCTGCGGAAAAGAAGAGATAAATCAAACAACGACTGCTTGAAGAAATGAACTGTAATCTGTACTTGCTTTGTGCTCGAATTAGCCATAGTACCTTGAATGGTAACATTGCATAGTGAGAAGTTGTATCTGACCAGTGGTCATCAAGGCCACGTTGTTTTTCTTAGGAAGTTTTTTTTTTAAACTTGATATGCCAGCAGAAAATCATGGACAAACAGCTGCTGTGAAATAATATTGAAAGAACTTGTGATTTATTACGTCAGCTTAGTAGGCAATACCTTGTAATAAATGTATAAGAATAGCTTCACTTCCTGATTCTAGTTAGACAAACTCTGTATTAGCACGTTTTTGTCTCCTTGCTGCAAGATTAAAGTGCCTTAACCTGAACCTGCCGTGTGTTGATCATTTTGAAGTTATTTTTCCTTTGACAGATTGTATGGACTGGGTTATCTGGAGTCAGGAAATGCTTCATTAGAAGGAAACAGAAAACTAAAACAAGTAACAGCAAGCCAGGTACAATGGCTTGTTTAAGACTTACAGTCAAGGATTAATCAGCTAAAAATAATTGCAGAAGCATAAACATGCTTAGTTATTGCTATTCTGAAATTTTTATTTTCATTATTGGGCAAGTCCACTGGACAGAAGTGCCCCTTTTCAGGGGCAAACAAGGCAGCACTGTCTAAGTGACTTGCTTAGAGTCTCATGAAAGACAAGTTGAAGTGAAAGGAATAAAATGTTATATCCTAGACTACAGAATGGAGATAATTAGCAGCTAAGAGCCGTAATCCTGTAAACTAGTAGACAAACTTTGTGTTGGTTTGTTTATTTATTTGAATTTGTTAACCAAGTACAGGGCACTGATCTCAAGGATCAATTTCACACTCTGCCTGGGAGCACAAACTTAAGGAAAAACTGTGCATTTACATAAAAGAAATATATTAAAAAGTAGCATGACATGATTACAAACCAATAAGAAAGGAAAGCTAATAGCTAAAATTAGGTGATGTTGGCAAAAGGGGTAAGGAAGAAGAATCTTTACCTCATGATGGGGAAGGATTTGCAAACAGTGCACACTTCTAAAAAGTTAAAATCACATGTTAAACTAGCTAGTTAGCCATACTGTTTTATACATTTTCACCGGGGTTTGTTAAATCTCAGTCCATTGGTAGAAAAAATTGTTTTTATTTCTGGCCTTTGTGTTTGCTGTTAAAAATAGTGGAATATGAGGGGGTGCCATAGCTCTCAACCAATCAGGGACAAATTCCAACAGAATCAGGGACAAATCCAGAAGAAATCAGGGACAATCAGGGACACAAAATATTAGTGCTATTGATTTGAGACATTGACAGAATCAGAGCATATGAATTAATACACATTTTCTGAAGTAAAATAAGTCTATAACTCTTAATTATTCTCATTATTCATTAAGTGTAATTCACCACCTTTCCTCCAAAAGTCACTAGTTTTAGGAGGGATTAAGAGGGAATGAGCTAAAATTTGAGTCAAAACCAGGGACATCCCTGAAACTCAGGGACAGTTGAGAGGTACTGGGCACTGGGTTCAAAAACGTATCAATGATAGAGGAATCTGGGCTGCAGTGGCAGTGGAAGCCGTTAGGTCAAAACCTAGCAGCATCTGATGTAAGGAGAGGTAAAAGATAGGCTTTCAATAGCATCACCTTAGATTCATCAGGCTGAGTTTCAGCTAACCCTCAGTCATTAATTGAAAGTACTGATACAAACCACTCTCTTAAGTGGAAGAATTTGGTGCAGACTTTTGATTAAAGGAGGCATAGAGGTGGATATCATCAGTGTATGACTTATAAGAAATGCACTGAATGACCTCCTTAAGAGGCAACTAATAGACCAGGAACAACAAAGGTGCTAAGACTGAGCCCGGTAGTACACCATACTCCTGAGGATGATGACTACAGACCACCCATTGTGAGAGGTCAAAGATCTAAGAGGTAAACTGTTTTAAGAAAGATGCTACAGAGTCTACAGTATGATCTCAGGTGATTGATTAAATACTGTGGTCCATGGTATTTAAAGCAAGCCAGACAGACATCAAAGCAGAGCTAATCTAATATGCAACCTTTGATCTCAAGACACAAGGATGCCATTACATCCTGAAAGAGGGATGGCTCAGTGCCATGCTTGCATCTAAAACTAGACTGGCAGGGTCTAAAGAGGTCATATGATGGTAAATAGAAATGCAACTGCATATGAACTATGTTGTCAATTACATTATCTACTAAAAAAAATTAAAGATGGAGAAAAATGCATTCTCAAAGAGGACTGTAGAATTTGATGAATGACGGTCCCTATGAATTTAGTGAAGATTTTAGAAGTCTTATTGAACTGGAATCAAGCATACAGTAATTACAGCACAAAGATCTGAGATAATTTTAGCCAGCATGTACAGACTTGAGCCCAGCATAATCTAGTGCCATAAAAAAGGCTCATCACAATGCACCAAGGATGCCCTGGGGGAAAAGAACTGCCTGACCCAGACAGCTGTATTTGGCTTCTTCAGTGACAGGATAAAAAAAGAAATAATAAACTCTACAACTATCAAGAAAGACTGGGCTAATTATCACCCCACTATTCAAAAAAAGTACACCCAGAGTATACACTGATGGTTACATACACCAAACAAAAGCAATTCACTGGACAAATAACGTGCCTTCCTATATGAGATTTACATTTGGCATGTATAAAAATGAACATTCGAATGGAGTGTGTCGATGAGCATATCCATTGTCAGCCATTTGTATTTAACTCACTCTCGGGTTTTCTGATTGACTGAATCTTATAGTCAAGTGAAGGTTGACAGCACATGACTGACATGGAGCAAGCAAAATGCAGTGCACTAGTGACAGGATATTTTAGACTGCAATGAGTGAATCTATGTTATCAATACAATACACATTTAAGCAAAGATCCTGTATGAACAGCATTATGTCACCATTCATACTGCATATATCTATACACATTTCTAGTTCAGAAATGTATATTGAAAACTGAGGGAATCCAGATATGAGGTGAACAAGATAACAGTTAGACCTTGAGGGTCCACGAAGAAGAATGCTGTCTCATTCAGTCAGACCAATTAATTAGCTCCAAAATATCTAAACGCTCAGGAGGCCAGTAGTCAAAACGGCAACACTCTGAAATTTGTGGAAGAAACAAGATCACCTGCATCAACAATCGGGGGGTAAACCCCTATACTTCAAGCTATATACCAACTCTGAGATTACGCAAACTCCTAAAAAGGGGGATACCATGAGGGTGATGATTTCACTGTTTTGCTCTTCATGAAGTATAGTTAACATGACAGGATGCCTGTGATCTTTCAGGTTTATCATTCTCCACAATATGATATGAAAAAAATACATCTGTTGACTATGAGGCAACCTCAAACAGAGGATGAATACATTGCTAAAGGAATTGGTATGAGAGTGGGAAATGGAGTTAAGACTTAATGGGACTGAATTATAACTCACCCGGGGAACTGAATAGCAATGGGTTGTTGGAGGAGTTAGCAACCTACAGTTAGTTTATGAATGACAAACAGCTCAGATTAGGTGAAAGATAACTGATAAAGCACAGAATACTTCCAAAAAGGTAACTGTGTAACCAGTTGGATGAGTCTTAACATCATAGCTCATTACATCCGAGTGATGCCTCCAGGTGCATCTGCAGTTACTGCCTGCTGACGCCTCAAGCATCAAATATTGCTTGCTCATATTTGCATCAATAATTCCAAAATCATACTATGTACAAGGTTTTGAAAGATTTCATCTTAAAGTTTACACAATGGCAAACTGAACTGTGTTAATAGTTGACCTATTGCAGGTAAATAGATATCAACTTGTTTTTGTCATATTAATTTATGTAGATATAATTTTCACATTTTTCTAAATATCTCAACAATCAAGTAACACAGACAGAACTCCTTAGCCTCATATGTAAGCTCTCAGATAGACAAATAAAATTCTGTTGACAGTATTTGTGTAACTTGAGTAGTTGCTGAGATATTGTAAGTTGTTTACAAAATATTACAAACGTCCCATAACTGTATTGCCTTATGAGCAAGAAATCCCTAAAGGGTTACAGTGCACTGTGGGACTGTGTATTCAGGATTTTGACTAATCAGGGTTTTGAAACTAACCTACAGTATGCCCTGTGTGATTCTGAGATAGCTGTGATGAAAAGCATACAGCTTAACCTGAGTGATGTGAAGAGTAAGGGTGTTTATTTCATTTTGGACACAACATGTGGTGGAAAATACAACTAGGGCTGGCTGCATTGTACAACACTAGCATGTTCTTCCAGCTGGCTATTAAATCACTGATAACCCTAGCATTCTTGCCTGAGGAGGATGTGATAGGGGCATTTAATACCTTAAGGGAGACCTTTCCTGCAGACTTCGGTGATTGGTACATCTTTGGAAAACAAAGGAAGTTTGCTACCCGTTCAGCAACCTATAGCAGATTTCCACCTTTGTTCCCTGTGTCTTTTTGGAACATCTGTGGCCTGAATGCACTATTCCTACCGAGGACACAGAATTCAGTAGAGGCGTGGCATCACTGGCTTAAGTATCCATTGGGGAGCAAGGCAACTGATTTGTGTGTTCTGCTAACTACATTGGATAGGGATCAAGACAGGGTGAATGATCTGAGAAATCACCTTGCTAGCAGCTGTCCCCCCTCCCCTAAGAGACGACGTTTACTACAGAGGCATACCCAGTTCCAGAGAGTACTTGTTAACAAGGATAGCTACAGCACATGGGACTTCCTGAGAGCAATTGCAAAACTGCTACAGATGTAACATGGTGGCCAATGTCTAGTGTGTAAAGGAGTGATACCACTGTTTGCAACTATGCTACCGTGGGTGTATAGCACAGACTTTACAATCCGCAGTGTGTTTATGTGTTCCATATGGTGATTGGGTACTACAGTTTGCACTAATAAAGGTCTGTGCAGTCTTTTTCGAGATTTTGATATAGTCGGTGTTTACAGACTTGGGGATTGTACACTTTCGTGATTATGGGCTTTCAGCATTGTAGTCTCGAAATACTGAATTTCAGGAATTCAGTATTTTGAGATTATATATACACACATATATATATATATATATATATATATATATATATATATATATATATATATATATATATATATATATATATATACATATATATACATATATATATATATATATATATATATATATATATATATATATATAAGAATGTGTTTTATTATATGATGTTTTAAAAGGTATCTTTATTATGTATTATATTTAAATTTATCTTTAAGTTAATTGGGGTTTAATTGCTAATAGAGGAAATGATGAGTCATACTATTTAAATGTGAGGAAAAAGTGGGTGGATGAGCGTCTGATGAAGCAGTTGAAAAATACTGTGAATGCGGTTATGTACATATATGTTTGTGTTTTTCAGCTTTTCCTGGTTAGGGCTCGCCACAGTGGAACTCCGGTCCGCTAATGATTGGTAGTGGATTTTTACGTACTGGTTACCAGCCCTGACGCACAACCTTCAACGAAGGCATGCCCCATTCACGTATGCCTCCACACAGAAGACGCTCTAGCTGAGAATCAAACGGGACAACGTCTTGCTATGAGGCGACAATACTACCGCAGCACCACCACCGATATATGTTATTTTAATAAAGTCTTTTAATCTGGATTACTGCCTTTCATATTACCTTGTTTCATATTTTCATTACAATACATATTTCAAATTAATTTCCCTGTTTAGACATTTGTGATTAGTGTTCCAAGCTTTAAAATACATAAATATTCCTTATAATAATCTACCTTTCACTAAATGTTGTTCAGTTGTTCACCCAATTTTACCTTAATCTGCAACATAGTAGCTTGCAAGAAATTAACATTCCTCTCATGTTTATGTAAAAAGTGTTCACCTACTGCACTACTGACCTTTGTCAGCCTAATATGTCTTAAATGTTCTTTCAATCTATCACTAAATTTACTTTTTGTTTCCACTATGTAAAACAAGTCACAAGGACATTTCAAAGCATGTACTACTTGCATAGAATTGCAGATAAAAGATTCACTCAAATGAAAAGGAACTTTGCAAAGAGACAAAAAATTAGGGACTGCATGATTACAAACAAAGCAAACACCAAGTGGGTGCCTGCCCTATGAGAATGTATATATACATTTATTGAATTCTCATAAACAAAATTGTTTATTAAAATATTTATATTTCTCCCCTTCTGTAAGAAATCACAGGAAATTTACCAACATGGTTGGATTAAAACTTTATCTTGACTCAACACTGGTTTTCATTTTTAACTACTTGCATAATTATATATGAACTAGATTAAATTCAAGCACAAAATAAATCTGTCTAATGAAACAATCAATTTATATTCCACAAACCTCTTTATATCACCTACATTTCCATACTTCCAACTCAAAGTTTCCTGTTTTTTCTTTTGGCCGTGTATAGATTATTTTGCAATTTCCACTAGTGATCACAATACTGCCACAAAAGTGTGATCTATATTCTAAGAGCCGACTGACTCCAGGAAGGATAATACTTCTGCATACCCTCTTGATGTTTTACCTACATTTTAACTAACTGAAAACTTATTCAAGGTTTTGCACTGAACCAGGATGAAAGAACCAATCCTGGACAGGTATATCAATGATGCCAAAATCCTGATCCACTTTCTAGCATTTTTAGTTTATATAAAAGCCTGATCTTCAACTAAAGCTGTGAAAAAAGTCCATTCATGTTGGTAGCACTTATTTTTATGAAGAACACTTCCAGTATAGCTTTCAAACTGTATGAAACCATGTGAAGTGAGTTCATTCTGCAAAGAGACTGGGAACCACACTGCCAAGATAGGTTATCCCTGTAAAGGAGTAAAACCTTAGTCCCAACAAAAAATGAATTTAAAAAATCTTTCTTAAGACTACTTTAAGGGAAATTTCACCTGAAAAAACTTGGAACAAACAGAAGTGTATTTTTTAAGACTCAAATGATTACCTATGAGAAGAGCAGTATAATGTATTTATATCTTACAATGGTATATAAAGAAAAAAAGTCTTTTCAAAAGACTAAGCCATTTCATAATACAGATGGGGATATCACAAAATCATTTTTAAGACTCCAAAAAGGTCATTGCACTTGATCATTAAGAAGGGCAAACAAGTCTTTTTAAGACTACATTACTCAGAGTTTAAAGATATTTTTAAAGACTAGGTTACCTAAAGAAGAGAGGGTATGACACAACCAGTGTTTGAGCCTCCAAAAGATCTATTATCTCAGCCTTTGCAAAGGCTAGATGGACCCAAACCTCATACCAGATCCCTTTTGTTTTTCTCCTGACACTAGACCCAGATAGGACGATGGGCAGGCTGGGTTTGGCTACAGTTTGCTGTGCTACAAGGATACCTACAATTTTTACCTTTATATTGCAGAAGCTAGAAGTGGTCAGAGGATCAGGCTTAACTTAAGACTTGTGAGCTGGAGAGGAATGTTTTTAAAATAAAACCTGAAGAGTTATATAGAGTACCAAAAGGGACAATTCAAATTAAAAAAATGGCTTGTATGCCAATTAGAGAACCTGTTGTAGCAAAGGCATAGCTAGAGTGGAGCAAAGAGGACAGCTGCTCTGGGTGCAAGGTGTTAAGGGGTATAATCAGTAGAAGTCACTGTGGTGGTATTGTAGTATCAGCATTCAGAAATGTTCAGGATTAGGAAGTGACTCTTTTTGTTTATGAATTTTGGAGCTATTGTAGGTCTTTGGCACTCACTGTGTGTTTATAATCATTTTCCTGCTGCTCATCCTTGTGCACAAGAGTAGGATTACAGGGATTAACAGTACGAACAGCTAATTGTATGTTGCCTAGCTTAGTTACAAATGCCCTTTGAGTGGATGTGAGAAGAGTGATGTTCATGTCTCACATATACATGAAGACAGAAGTACAAAATTGCATCTTTGCAGGATATTGTTATACTGAATGTACTGGGAATATTTTAATATATCTGCTAAAATACTGAAGTAAACCATCCTATGTCTTTCACCCACATCTCATGTTTTAAAGTTATCTGCATGGTATACTTATCTTCATTTTTTAAGGGGAGTTAATGTACTGAACGATTGTTGACCGCTTATGTTAAGTAGCACTTTTAGCCTTACAATTCTGCATGTTATAAGGTGATAAGAAATTATCAGTTTCATTGAGCTTTGGTTTATATATTTGGCATTTTAAAAATAGATAAAATCAGTTTATGGCTGTTAAATTAAGCAGTATCAGTATTTTGTATCTATAGTCATTATAATCTTTCATGCTGTCAGAGTTGATTGCTTAGTGTGATATAGTGTTGATTATTTTCCCAAACCAGTTACTTGCATAGTAACAACTTATTTACTACGCAGACCAACATCTAATATACATATGCAATACTATTTGCAATATTCTCACTATTAATAGAGTGACAGAAACTTTGGCATAATTATCAGTTTTGTGATCTGTTCTAAATATCTGATAATTTAAAAAAATATATAATACCAGTTTGTTAATGATAAATTAAATTTCAATATTAACCACAGTTATTCATTGTTATAAGTATGAAATATGCTTCCCTTCTTAATTTACAAGCCAAACTCTATGTCAGATATTTACAATTCACAAGTTTTGTTGTGGCATTTAGTTATTTGCATTATATACTACTAAAGTACTATTTGTGTACTGTCAATGTGACATACAGTTTACCATTTTTGTAATATTCAGATTCATGCACTGAAACTGCTGTGTTTGATTTCAAGTACTTGTATTGGCTATACTAACAATACTGTACATTTGCCTTTTCTTCTTCATAGATTCATAGACATTTAATAAGCTAATGGCCTGGGGTGGGGGTCGGGGGCAACCTTTCTAAGTCTAGCCAAGTTTTCCCAAAAGAATAATGATATCCTGTATCTAAACAGGACATTGAGGACCAAGCAATATACCTCTCAACTGTACAGACTTTAGCAGAATGTCCTGATTTTTTACTCATATTTTTGGTCTGCTCCAAATAAAAATTGTGTTTTTGACAAATCAATGGAATGATCTAAGGATTAAAGTCACTAAATAATGGCATGCATTTGAGTTTTAGACTTCATATCCTCTGCAAAATGCATGCTAATGCAAATCCTATTATTCCAGCAACTTTCTAAGTTTAAAAGATCAGTATTTAAATTGTGCCCTTATTTTTTGGGCCTTTGTCCCCCCATTATGTCAGGCTTTGTCCAGATTTCTTGCATTAAGAGTTTGAGAGATATGCCAGGCATTTATAAGCTACTATTGTCCATAAGGGACATGGGTGACAGGCCAGTTCTAAATTTCTTATTCCCCATCCACTGATCTAGATTGTGCTTAAACTGGGTAATAGACAAACTTTGCTTCAGCTTCACATGGATAGGAAACCTGTTCCATAGGAGGGTCAGTCTCTGTGACACACATATGTCTCTCCAGTATGTTCTGTTTAAGTCACAGAAAAAATTCAGGTCCTTACACCTTGTATTTCTGGTACTCTTTGACTTACAAACATCTAGGAGATTCATATGTATAGGGGATTGCATATGCCTTGTAAGCCAGGCATAAATCACTCCTCATCAATCTATATGGGTCTGAGTAGAGGGAAAGGGCTTTAAGGTACCCTGCATAAGGCAGATTTGTTATGTCTTGTATTCTTTTTGTAAGGAACCTCTCATGTCACTGTAGCTGATGCATATCCCTGGTCAGGTACATTACAAAGGGAGCATTGTACTCTATGATTAGTCTCATAAGGGCTAATAACCCTTTGGAACTAGATACCATGTCCTTATTTATAAGTTTATAAGTTGTGCAACATAAAAGGATTTCCTCACCACTGTGGCCATGTGGTGGTCAAAGGTAAGGCTACTGTCTACATGCGTACCCAGATCCCTGACCCACTGGGTACACTGTTAGGGGATATTATCAATTAGCCAGGATGGTGGACTACCCAAAGGGCATAATTATGCATTTCTTAGCAGTGAGTTTAAGACCATGGCTTTGGCACAATTTGTTAGATTGAGATAGACCTCCTTGAAGAATGCTAGTGTCTGCAGAGGAGTCAGTGATAACCCTCAGCTTGCAATAATCTGCAAACTTAGTCAGACATAAACCTTCAGTTCCATTTCAGAGAAATTGATGACGTAAAGGAGCAAGCCCAGTACAGAGCCCTCCTCTAGTGACTGGCCTTTTGGTGTAGGTGGCCTCACCTATTTTGACCTCCTATTAGTGAAACAGTTGGATATCCAGTGGGTGATAAAATGATGAATATCTAAATTAGTGAGCTTGTCTATAAAGCCTGAGTGGAGTATTGCATCAGAAGCCTTGGCCAGGTTGAGGAAGCTGTGTGCACAGCCAGTGTTTTAGTGACCCTCTTAATAGGCATGACCTTCCTTTAACAAAGCTGAACTGTGATGGGACCAGCATTTGCAGGTTACCTATGTCCTCATTTATCACGATCCATGATGATTCTTTCCATGGCAGGTCACCATTTTGGTCAGCCATAGGGCTCTTTTTTTCTACTTGAGTGTTTATATCCTTCCCCTGTAACTTAAGGAAACTAACTCTTACATTAAGAGCTATAATACTTACCTTATAGCTTTAGGACACCTTAGGAAACCTTGTTAACTGCAATAGCCCTGCTTCGTTCGCCCTCGCTACCGCTCGGGCTCTCTTCGCTCCCCTCCCTGCCCCCAATTCCCTCCCGCCCACAGTACTTCTAAATTTATATTACTATAGCCACTCCCCCACTTTCTAGATCCTATCTGCTTTCATCTGGGATAATTCCTCTCACCCCCATTCTTCTACCTACACTTTAATAACACCTATTAGCTTTCATCTGGCATTCTCCCATCCCCCTTCCAGTACCTTTACCTCACCACTCTATCTTCTGGTGTTGCATCACCAGGTAAAACAGTTCCTTAACTCACTAGCTGAATCACAGATAATGATATACTCCTCTTTACTACCCCTCTTGTTCGCACCATACCTCCTTACCTTGTATGAAAAACAGTTTCTCACGGGATTTCAGGTCTCAAAAGGCCATACTATCACCCCAGCTGTAAATCCTCCCACCTTCAATCATACTTACAGTACCAGATCCTATCCAACATCTTGTTCAGTGTATCAACATCTCAACCCCAGGCACATTAGCTCTAGATCCAAATACTACTACAAACTAATAAACAAATTCCTGAAGTTCATCACCAAGTATAGACTCAACCTAATACTTGGTGGTGATATGCACCAACCCTGGCCCACCCACTTCAGATACACATAACCCCTCTACTTGCAATCTAAGCTACAAACCTACAATTAATAGGCCAACTAACTCTCTCCTAGCCTGTCATCTCAATATTAGAAGCATTAATAACAAGGTACATGAATTGCATGCACTTCTGGATGTCCACTCCCCTGAGATTCTCTGTTTATCTGAAACCTGGTTAAAACCTAATACTAAAGACAATGAAGTGTTACCACCTGGGTATAACATACACAGGCTGGATCGTGCTTCGAGGAAGGGGGTGGGGTAGCTGTACTCTATAAATCTGAGTTGAATGTCACCATAGATATAATATAACCACCTCAGATTAATAACTCGGAGATTCTTGCCACCAAATTGCAACTTAATAAAATAAATGCATTAATATCATCTATATGTACATTCCCCCAGGTAACAATATATCTACACTTATCCTGCACTGGCTATCATGTCATTACCCCCAATAAACCCTACTACTTGGAGACTTTAACATAGACTGGGGCACCTGTTCCTCAGAATCCCCAACCACCCATATTAACCTGCATGCATTTACACAAATTATATCTACCCCTACCAGTATAGGTAAACCCAACCAAAAAGAAAGCATACTTGACTGGGTACTCATAAATAGTCACCCCCAACTGTACACCTCTGGTACCCTCCTTGATGGCCTAAGCGATCACCTTCTCACATATGTAATTAAGCATAAAGCCATTAATTCCCAACAACCCTTACTCAGAAAGGTTAGAAACAATAAAATCTTTGACCCTGCCAAATTCCAACAAGAGCTAAACTCATGTAATTGGTCTATTCTAAAACACCTCCCCATTAGAGGAAGCAGTAGCATACTTTAACAACAAATTCCTTGAGATCCTTGATTTGCATGCACCTGTTCGTTCAAAGAGAAGCAAGGTAAAAACTGCACCATGTCTTTCTAAAGAGTCTAAACTCAAAATTACTTTTAGAAACAAAGCATGGGCTTTATGGCGTTCTTCTAAAGACCCCCAAGATCACATTAAATACAGACAATCCAGGAAGAAAACCAAAAAATCAATTTTACAAGACAAAAAAACAATACTACTGTAATTTACAGATAGTAAATCAAAATAACCCTCAGAAGTTTGGGGCAGGTTTAAATAATCTACTACATCCTGGACAAACTTCAACCCCAATCCCTGATGCTACTATTGATAAAACCCCTGAAGATGTTTCTGACAGTTTTAACCGATTCTTTACTGAGACAATTCAAGCTCTAGCTAGCCAACTACCTCCTAGCTCCCCTGGTCCTGAAAGTAGCACCCCTAGAAACCTACTCACCTTCAGCTTCCAACCAGATGTCACTTCACTTATCCGTACCCTGATCAAAAAATTAAAACCCACTACACTTTCTGCTGATCAACTCCCTGTCGAGTACCTACAAAAATCAGCTAATGCTATTGCTTACCTCGTCTCAATACTAATCAATCGAACCATAGTAGAAGCTAAAATTCCCATCATCTGGAAAATATCCTATGTAATCCCACTTTACAAAGGAGGCAGCTCTACTGAATTCTCCAATTATAGGCCAATAGCTATACTCTCTCCACTTGCAAAGATTATGGAAAAATGTATTCATAGACAACTCATGCACCACCTAATCCAGAATCACCTTATGGCAGACACTCAGCATGGCTTCCGTCCTCATCACAACACTACTTCAGCCCTCCTAGCCTTTTCCAACACCATAAACCATAATTGCAACAATAATTATATATCCTCAGCCCTCTTCTTGGATCTTTCCAAGGTTCAATATGGGTGATCACCAACTTTTAATCCACACTCTGCAAACATTCTGTCTAGATACTAGAGCCCTTCAATGGTTTCAATCCTACCTGAATGGTCGACGGCAAGCTGTCCTCTGGCAGAACAAACTCTCTTACCTTTTACCTAACACCCTTGGAGTACCACAAGGCTCTATACTAGGGCCCTTGCTGTTCTCCATCTTCATTAATGACCTTTATACTGTCATCACAAAAGTCAGCTGTATCCAATATGCTGATGACTCTACTCTGATTTTCTCAGCCACATCTCCAATAGAGTTATGGTCAGCTACCCAGACCACCTTTAATACAAGAAAAAACTGGCTTTCTGAACGTCGTCTGATCCTAAATCCCAAAAAACAAAATGCTGTTATTTTCACCAACATGTAGGTCTACCACTTTCACCTTTACCATAAATTCAAATGATGGTACAATAATGACCCCTGACCCCTCTACAAAACTATTAGGTGTCATCATAGACAATAATCTAAAATTCGACCTACATGTTAACCAAACTATCAAAACCATCAATAAAAAACTAGGGTCACTTTACAGAATAAAAGCCTTCCTAACCCCTCCAGCTAAAATTGCCATAGCTCGCTCTTACCTTCTTTCAACCCTTCTGTATGCATCCCCTCTACTCTCAAATTTAAACAAGACTGTCCTTAACAAACTCTCAATTTGCTACAACCACATTGCCAGGTTTGTCACTGGGCTGCCTTTTAGAACACATCATTGCATCAATCTAAATCAGCTTGGGTGGCTTGAACTACCCAGCCTAATCCAGTATAACCAACTGATTATGGCCTATGAAATCCTCTATAATCCAGACAATACTCCTACACTTAAAAATATTATCACCACCTATAACAATCCTAGACCGCTTCGATCCTCTAACAAACTACTAATTCAGACTAGCAAAATTAATAACACAGCCGGTGACTCTCACTTTGCAAACTCTGTAAGTAGACCCTGGAACTCTCTTCCAGCTGATATTACCTTACTTTCCACCTTAGGTCAATTTAAAACTAGACTCAAACAACATTTGTCACTTAACTGGCTATGTCAATGTATCAAGCCTGGCTAACTCTCTCTAGAATGTGTAAAAATCTGTTAACCAGTTTACTGTGTAATTTAATTTCATACTGACTTGCGCTCAGGATTAACTCTAACCTGTGGAACTTGTTTAACTTGCTTACTTATGTAATCTCTGTAAATAGTCTGTTTGTAATATGTAATGCTGGTATTATGTAATGCTGTATCTGGTTTCCCTTGGAGCTTTTCTCCCCGGGCCTCCGGTGAAAATGGACATGCATCCAGTCGGACTATCCCAGTCAACAAATGTAAAATAAATAAATAAAATAAAAATACACACACACACACACACACACATATATATATATATATATATATATATATATATATATATATATATATATATATATATATATATATATATATATATATATATATATATATATATATATATATATATATATATATATATATATATATATATATATATATCTATAAAAGCATAGCTATCAACCATACCAAATTCCTTAGAATTTACCAGTTTTGAGGGCAATAATGGGGCGCCATGAATTCCCGAATGGCCCGTTCAAAACCCAATTTTGCTTTTTTTCTTTATTTACAATTTTTAGATACTGCTGACATCATCCCGCATCACAAGCATATCCAGATCATTATCAAAGTGCAGGGTCGTATGTGGTGATGTCAGTGTCATAAGTGCCTCTGGATCTTTAATTTAACCAGCATTACCACAAGGTTTTGAAGTATGTTCTAAATTTTCAGGGGGAATCAAGTCAGATGTTATTAAGTCTTCTGCTTTTTCAAGAACTGCACAGCGCTAAAAGATAGAAACTGCAAGCAAATGAGATAGAGAGAGAGAAAATTAAATGAAGCAGATGGAGAGATGAGTCTTTTTTTTAACCTGCACATTTTTTTTCTTTACAGAAAGAATCAATAATTATGCAAAATGAGGTCTTTGCTTTTGAACCACTAACTGCCTTCAAGCGCTGGATTTTCCTTTACTGAAATATATGATTTTTTTTAAATAAACACTGGAAGCACTTTCTCTGATGATAAAAATGACTACATATTTCATAAAAAGCATTATGGTGTATGGATTTACAAGATTTATTTCCCAAGAAGGATTAACTTATTTTGACATCTTAGTACATTTTAATAAATCAGTTTGTGGACATATCCCATTGCGTATGTTTTTATAAAGTTAACGAAAAGAACATTTCACATCTGAATTAATGCACAGCTTATGTTGTTGTTGTATAATCTCAACTTTAACTGCAAACACAAAACTATTTATTTTCCCAGATAGTTGCTCAACAGTAGCCAAAAGCAAGAAATGTCTCTTGAACTTACCACAGAAGAACTGGTAAGCAGTTACTTTAATAATTTAAAGCTGCTGAAAAACGTTGCAGTTCTAAGAACACGCACTCACTTTTATGGTATATAGGTAGGGGTGGGGGTTATTTTAAAGAAATGTAATAGAAAAGTTCTGACAACTCGTTGGTCATTCACATTTGATTTGTATTAACTTGATAGAGGAAACATCAGTTAAGGGTGTTTCTTTTTTAGCACAATTATATGATGGTAGTCTCAAATTGCTTACATTATTAAATACATTTATATCAAGGCAGAATATCTGTATGCATTGAAAGTAACAAGTGTTGTGTTTCTTTCCCCCTCGCTGTCGGCATAGTGTTAGTTTGGGGCCTGCATGTACACCATGTTTTTTTTTTTTTTTTTTTGCAGAAGAAAAAGTTTCAATCAAGAAAATCATATACAAATAGTTTTATAATGTAAAATGTTTAACCCAAGAGGCATGCTTTTATGTAAACAGAATAAGAACTGACTTTAAATTATGGACCTTATGGTTGCAGTCATTTTACCTTCCGAGCCCTTATCATTAATCTGTTGGGTGTACTTATATACAACCCTTTTCGACTCTACAATAAGTGAAACTTACTTTTTTGGAAGTTTTTTTTTTTTTTTTTTTTTTTATATCTGTCTACCATAAACATAATTTTCATTTGGAAGCTACTTGCGATGTGAGAGTCCAGCGAAAAAGAATGGATCATTGATGGGTGGAAGGTCAGGAGGGTGGCCTACTCCAAAAGAAAAGTTCAAAACGCTGGACTGCAGTTAAAATTCTAGTAGCAGCCTCTGCTTCATAGAGGACAGGTCCCAACCTCCTGAAACTTTATCTGCCATTTACAATACTGGAGGAATAACTTCCTCATGTAAGATGATTATCATCTTCTTGAAGAATCATTAATGTATAAATCACATAACCTAGTATTTGACCCAGGTGTGTATACATCCCAAAACATTACTGCAGTGTTAGGAGAACCCACTCTGTGTAGAGGTTGGCCACTCTCTTTTGCTTTTCTCTGCATCAGCCCCTCATCTTTACAAAAGATTACTGCATATTTGGGTTACACCTCAGTTGTATCAGCAACTTTTCCTGCAGCCGTCAAGAAAAAGATCCCAAGCACTATTTATTTTCTGTCTCACTTAATTTTTCAGCTCTACTACCTTCTCCCCTTTGCCTTAATTATTACCAGTCTGTTGAAGTAATGCTATACTCTGCAGAAAATAAACCCAGTGAGTACTGATGAGTGTTAAATAAAGAGTTACAGCTTTTTGAAAGGTTAACCACTGAAACTGAACACATTATATTTTCTAGGTTTTCTGCCTTTTTAACTTGCACAGTCCTTTTATCTAGGCAGGTACCTTCTTACTGAGAAAGGGGAACTATACTTACTGCTCAGTCTCAAAACTCTCACACTTGTGATGTTATGGAGAAGTTTAATTTTAGTTGTATGTTTTACTATCTCTTACTATTATGGCTTTATTGTACAATCTAGTGTTTCTTGTTGTTGTACTGAAGTATAATGTGTACACCTGTTGACGTACCAAAAGTTGTTGCAGGTCACTCCTTCTTATCACAAGTCTAGGCAAGTATACAGACATTTTTTTATCCTAGCTTCTGGTCTGTGTTATAGTAATTATTCATGTGTTGCATGATTAGGGCATTAACATGCCTTGTAATGTTTACTTATGTTGCTGAGTTGGATTCTCAACATGGCTGATAAAGAAGTTGTTTAAAGTATTGAGTGTTATTTATTCAAAGTATTATGAGCTGCCAGTTTTGGTGTTACTGGAAGGTGAGAGGAAAAGAAAAACGTTTGCAGTTTGAGAATATTGCATTCCTTCTTAGTAGTGCAGTTTATGCCATTTTTACAAGAAACAGTAATGTTCATAGTTTGGTACTAGGCTGTCAGCCCTAGGGCCTATACAAGCCTAGCCATAACAATTCCCTGGATATATGCTTATGTTTAAGCTGTATCATTTAGTAATATTCCCAACTCAGATGTCATTCAGCTGTGTTATAAATTACTTCATTAAAGTAGTCTTAAGCTTGACAATGACTGTATGTAAGATATTGCATGCTTGAACCAAGAGTGCTTGCACTAAGTGACCTGAAGATAATGCATTTACTGGTGTAAAGGCATGCAGGTTTGCTCAAGAGGATCCAGATCACTAACTAAAATGGCCAGAACGCATAGTCTGAATAAAGCAGCTTATTCAAATTAAAATAATAAAAGTGAGTCTACCACAGAGATGCCTTAATCAGATCAATGCTAAAAGGCAATTCAGCTTTCAACATCTCTGATTGGTGTTGAAATGTTATTACTTTTAAAACACATTTTATAGCAGTATTATCATATAATTTTGGTTCTGTAGTTGCATTAGGTCAGTCACCATAAGTCTTCTTGTCCCCCCCGTTTGTTAATGCACCTTGACTATTATTGTGCAGTGTAATTTTAGGGAGCACAACTTTTAGCACATGTTTAACATTCCAGTTTATATACTTGTAGAATGTATTTGTATCAACAACTGTTTTACCCACACAAAAAGTATGGGTAATCCTCACATACAACATAATATAAAGCATGTAGTATAGCAGTCATAACACAATCCCTCCACACACACACATACACATACACTGTGTCTCTCAACTTCTTCAATTTGCATTTGAATGATGGTATCCCATAATTTCATTGTAGTGGTTGGGGTTACATAATTATGCATACAAATTTCAAGTTAATCAGCTTCCAGACTTTTGGCCAGTTGTACTGACGTTTCATGGGCCTTTGGTCATATTTTATATTTCCAAGTTGAGAAGTATGCATATGAGGAAGGTAAGACTTATGGGCCTGTAGTTACCTAGATCAGTGGTTAGAGTAGACATCCTTTGTTCAGGGTCATGACTGTATCTTCCATTCATTGGGCATAAAACCTGACTGAAGGCTGCAGTTGAAAAGTGATTGAAGTGGACCAGACAGGTCATGTTTCATGCTATTTTACAAACATCCTGAGATGTTATCGAAGCCTATCAATGCAATTTTTTTGGACTTGGAAAGTGTATTGATGACCTGCTCCATATTAATGGTTGGGGGGGATTGTGGTATATGGTATTTACTTTGGAATATCGGGTGGAGTGGGGGAGAAATTTGAGCTGAACCTGTCAACCAAAAGGTTGGCAATGACCTCCAGTTCAGTGTGGGCAATGCCATTTACAATAACTTCTGAGCATTGTTGTGAGTTTCCCCTGAAGTTTTGGACATAGCTATAGAAAGCTTTCTGGTCTTCCTTTGTCTGAGAAGCTATTTTATCTTCAAATTTAACCTTTTAAGTATTAATTAACCGTCTTAGCTGCCTGTCTAGATTGGTCAGGGGGCTTTTAGTATGTATGTCTTTGTTCCTCCTATGGTTGGCCATGATTTTTTTTCTTTTGTTGTATAACTGATTGATATTGTGATTCCACCAGGGTGGCTTGTCTTTTGAATTTGTCTTAATCTTTAGATGAGTGCACACAGCTCACTCTATACAGCTATCAATATGGCTGTACAGAAATTTTATAAATAACTCAGTATATGCTATGGTGTTCACTGGGCTTGGGGGTGCTTGGAATTTAGCCAAGGTGCCACTTAGTAGAGAGGGGTTAGCCTGGGAGTAGTTCCTAAAGGTTTTTGGTTTTGCTGGATCCCAAGATTTAATTTTTATTTCAAATAATACTGCCTTATGGTCAGATCTGATGAGTGAAGACATTACATTGGGTAACGAATATCAGCCTTCCATATTCATGAGTACCGCCTCAAGAATGTTTTTACCACTGGTAGGAGAATTGACCAACTGTTCAAGGAGTTGGTATTAATAAAGTTTAGGAATCACTGGCTTATGCATTAGAAGTGTTATAGGATAGATACAGAGGAGTAGTTATGATCCCCCAATACATATCATATTAGGTTGAACGGTGAGGTACTCTAGTATATTGAGATAGATAGTACGGGTTTTCTGGGACATGGAAAGGGGCCTGTAGGTTGCAAGGAAATGGTATGAGACCCTGTTTAGGGTGACTTGTACATGAGTTCCAGTGGGTCATACACTTCAACTAGTCTGGATGTGAGTTTGGTTTTAATATAGACAGGCTCCTCCATCTTTAGTTCCCTTCTGTGGAGTAGCTGGTCTAAAGGTGTGAAAGGCATTATAATCTTGCATTGCTGGGGTGCTCTCCATTACTTTAAACCACATCTTTGTTACTACACAGATATCTACACTTTTCAGGAAAAGGAAGGCTTGCTGGGAGTGAAGTCTCTTGTTAAGACTTCTAGCAATGAACAATATAACCTTCAGATATTCCTTTATAGGTTCAAGTATTTAGTTTTAGGTATTTTCATAGGTTTCTTGTATTTAGTTACTGCATTATTGAAATGTATCTTGGGGATATAGAAATCTGTTTAATAGGTAATTTTCATTTATCCCAGTGGCTTAGATTAAAATCACTAGTTATGTTTCAATACCTTGTAACCAAGATTATCATCACTGTTTTGTATTATTGTTTTATTAAATTTGCTTAGGGCACATTAGTAATTGATAAAATCCTGACAGAATGCAATTCTTGTGGTGTTTATATCAAGAAGAGAGAACTAGTGAGAGTTCCACTATGCAATAACTGTAATACAGTAATTGAATTTGTTACCTTTTGGAAAGAGGATATTAATTGTAAGAAATTAACAAATTATTTTTTTTCTGAAAACTATGAGAATACTAAGTATAGTACACCTACAAATAATTTAGCAGATTAAGAACAATCTGACATCCTTGAGAAAACTAAATTAATTATTCGACAAAAGCTATTAATGAACCCATAATAAAGAGAAGGAAGAACAAAAAATGTCACAAATAAAATAAAATAAAAAATCAGTTTGTGGCTAGGAAAAACTTAATTATTTATAATATATTAAGCAATTAAGCCAGTACTAAAGTTAATAACTTCAATATCTGGTTAAATGGCAATGGTATTGAAATCAGCTCATTAGAGAATTTAGACAATGATAAACTATCACCATAGAATTTAAAAACAACTTAGGATGCATTAAAGATAAAGGCAACAATAGAACCAAATACTCTGATTCTACACAAAACAACATGACTAAAGAAACTAACATTTTAAATAATGAAGACTATGGTTAGCCATCATCCTTACACTCACAGGTTATTGTTATCATAACAAAGAGTAAAAAGTGAAGAACGGGGAAAGTGATGAGATGTAAAATCACTAAGAAAAAATGAAAATACATACACAAGGGAGGGTAAGAAATAAAGTGAAGCTACTGGATTAATCCAGCAAAACAAATTAATAAGGGGTGAATAAAACAAATAAAAACAACCATGGCATAGAGTCAGTGAGTACCGATGCAAGGTAAAAGGAACAAGTCCAAATACATACATTGTCAGCAGATATTTATGTTGTTACTGAAGTGTTGATCTTAGGGCACACAGTAAAGATTATATGCAATCTAGATAACAGGATTACAGTCTTTATATTACCAGGCTTAAAACTCACATTCCAACCATTCTTAACAAAATTTTCACAGGTCAGTTCTAAATACAGGCATGCTTTGGTTCTTTTAGGAATTGATCATTTGTTGGCCCCTTAAATTTCATGAGAACAATATTCCAAATCTTGGAATATTTGGAAAGTTGATCAATTGATATTTTGTTAAGTGAAATTGCAGATCATCAAACTGGAACAATTATCTTTTTATAAATGGCTATGAATTTAACACCTGGTTGAGACAACCTTGTTCAGTATATAATTTAAGAATAATTGCAAATTATGAAAAGTGCGTTCAAGGTGCTTGAATGTTTGCTAAAGAAAATTTCTATTGAAGATACTATGGGGCTGGGTTTTACCAAGGAACTGAATGAATATATAAAAACATTTTAGGATCAACAAAATTAGTCATAAGAATGTTCAAAGACTTAGAATATGTAATAACTTAATAAGATATTATTGTAATGCATTTAGTTTTACTAACAAATATGGGGAAGCTAGTTTGATTCAGATTGATGGTTATAAAATCCTAGCTGTTACTGAATCTTTGCATTCAAAAATAAATCTAAATGTTTTAAGCTTCAAAAAGGAGGAACATGTTATATAGAAAACCAGTGAGACAGTACACTTTTACTTGTACAAAAATAAGTAACTTCCAAGCTAATTAATGCTAAAAAATAATCAAAGGTATTAACTGCAAGTAGCTGTGACTGAAATCACTGTGACTCTAAGATTATTTCTTAAAGAGTCCAGCCATGACTCCTACCAAGAGGATTTTGTTTGCGAAAAATAAACCATTATTGTTTATATAGCCAAGTAATTTATTGGCATCCTTTCTTACCATGAATTAACTAAACTAATTTCTTAAAGTACAAAAGGTAGTAATAAATTAGAATTGCAACTGACTTTCAAGATTTAAGGACTACCATTCAACCACCTCTTTGTGTGTCTGATCACATTTCCTTTGTTCTCAAAATTAGCATTCAAAATCAGTCAATAAGACAGTCAAATGTAATCAGGATCTAATAATTTAAAATTAAATTCTTTAACGATATTGACTGGATAATACAAAGCTCAGGGGATTAACACTATTTTTGGTTTTGGTATTCTCGAGAACTGCATAACTAACAAGTATTGAATCGGTAGCTAAAATCGAATATCTAATGATCACATCTAACAAATGCCCCTTTTACTGCAATTTAACCAGATGATACTAGATAAAGAAAATAATTTGCAAACTTTAGAAAAAAAAATCAAATAGAAGAAAATACAGATAAGTGTTGAAAGGCAATAAAGGCCAAAATTAGAAGAGCATGAGAATGCACTGGCTGTTTTGTTGCATTCACTGCACAAGAGCTATTCTAAGTTCATTAACTCTGTAACTAGTACATATCATCCAATAGGTTCATTATTAATGAATGTAACACTGACGAAAATCTAAAGTTTATAGCTAATTAATTTATTAAATACTTTGGCAATCATAGTAAACAGCAGAGTAACTACACAAACAAAAGTGTTAAGTATTGATCTGATATATTCTTAAGACTTTTTAAAGCTTCACCTACCTAAAAGTAGAGACATCACCACTGCACTGCTGTCCAAATTTTCAGATACTTCTTTATATAATTTTTACTAAGCTACAGCAAAAAAACCCCACAGTGGTGGTGCTGCAGTAGCGTTGTTGCCTAACAGTAAGACGCTGTCTGGTTCGAGCGTCTTCTGCATGGAGACATGGGTGAATGGGCTGGGAAAAGCCGAAAGATGCAACAACTAAGCTACAGCAAAAAGGTGCAGTTATGTTTTCTTGTAACAACATCTTACTTCCATACACAAAAGTGGCAACCCAAATGATATTCAAAAATGCAGATCTATTAGCTTAACTTTCAATTTGGGTAAATGGTCTAAAAATATATAAGCAGCTCCAGCAAGACCTCCACAAGTACGGCAGGGTGCAAAGGCCAAAAATCAAATACAAAAGAACAACAAAAATGGCCATTACTAGAAATGTGAGGTTAAAATATTTCAAAATTATTTATTGATCAGCCAAAAGAATCAAAACAATTGTTAAGAGTCAGCCATGCACCCATAGACCATAATCAGCATGGTTTTATTAAAGGTTGGTCAATGTTTATAAATCTTAGTGGGTTTTATGACCATATAACACTGACTGTGAATATGGGTGCACCTTCAGATGTTATTTATTTAGATATGGCTAAAGCTTTTGACTTATTACATCACTCAACAATATATAAATCATTAATAAATGGAGAATTTAACTCTTAACCAATACAATGGATTATAACATGGTTGACAGGATAAATAATCACTTGTAATAGAAAATAAAACATAAAATTGCTCGCTTATGAAGACCGCCATGGAGTCCCCACCAACCCCATGGCCATGCATGCCATTTAGAAGCCTGGATACATGCATTTCAATTTTCTTATACTAGACAAAATAGAGGACATTCCACTCAATGGAAACCTGAATGACAGACTAGAGAAAAAGAACTTGACTGGCAAATTAAACTACATGTAAAAAAAAAAAGCACCTGGACTAAACACCACAGAATCCATCAACTGCATTTTAAAATTACAGAAACTGGACTGCAAGAAATTATTCTAAGGACTACTGGACACCAAAGCTGCACAAGAGAGATAGCATCTGAAAACATAGGATCTCTTGTCTGACTATGGATTTTGTTGCTTTTATATATTAGACAACTGCTCTTAAAACTGCATTTTTGCTAGAACAAGGTAAGAGTTCTTGGAAGATACTTACCCAATATATTTTTTTATACTCACCTATTATTACTCAAAAAAGCTTTAGATGTATATTATTTTTATTGGCAAATATGAAGGAGAGCTTACAAAAGTGCTGCAAAAACTTAGATGAGTAGCCCTCATCCTAAAATAAAGGAATGGAATTTGTTTCTCAGAGATTTCATTACTATGCAATTTATTGAACTCTACTGCTGATGGAATAAATATTTATTTATTTTGGAATGATGTAACATTGAAGTATTAAATGAAGATAAACTGTTAATTCTGAATATTGTAAAGATAGTAAACAATTACTAAACATTTCTGAATGTTAACCCACCACTAACTCCGCCATGCAAAACAAGGTGACACCAACCATGACAGAACTGACTATGCAAAACAAGGTGACACCAATCAAGACAGCACTGGCTATTCAATAAACATTCCCCTCCCCACCCACGCCCTAAAGGCTGTCATGGGCTGTGGCTGCCTCGATCCATCCCACAAAAATTGTAATGAAAAGCCCAAGCTAAGCATAGTGTACTCAGTCAACTCAGCAGAGCTCATCTGCCAATAGTGATCTTTGAACTTAAAGGAGAATTGAGTACTTTCCCGGGATTCAGGAAGCCAAAAATTCCATGCAGGAAGAGTGTAGGAGCTCCTGCATTGAAAATGGCTGCCGAGCGATTCAGGATAGTGCTGTTTTCACGTGCAGGAGTGGCCCTACACTGTTCTAGCATGGAAAAATGGCAGATATGCAAATCACCTAATTTACTGGTGAAAACCATGCAAATGAGGTGATTTTGTGATCCACCAAGCTGCCAGGTCTCCGTGCTAGGAAAGTGTCAGTGAAGAAATGTGTTCAGAAAATAGTACATTTCTGCAACTGACAAAATGGAGGAATGACAGTCCATGGAAAAGCATGTATTATGTAAATTAGACATGCCAATGGCCAAATATAAGGCCATTGGTATTGAAAAGTGATTATTATGAAAATTACATTTTTTTAAATAAACAAAAATGAGAAAAGTAAATTTTAAGTTAATTCTGTCAATGGCATGCAGAATGTAAAGAATACCAGGTAGCATTGGTTGTCAAGGGGAAAGGGTCTGTGTTAGTGCAGTAACTAATGACCTACACACTAGGGTATGCAAATGAGGGGAGTTATACTGAATCACATATTTCTTTAAAGTGACAGCTTGTACCTAACCGTGTAGGTTCAGCAATACAACAATGTAAGTGTAAGAGCTGAATGACTTCATAAGGGGGTGTATCATACTTGCTATAAGCTCAGTGGAGCTCAGTGGCCCATGTTTGCCCTTCGCTAAGCACAGCTAAGGAAGGGGATGCATCTAATGTGCCTGAGCAGTGTGTACATAGCCTAAATGGGTGTGCACACCACTCACTGGGATTTAAACAAAAAACAAAAAAAAAAAGAGAGGAAATGGCAGCACTGTTTACATTTCAGCACTGTGTGTGCATGGCACACCTTGGGGCTTTAATAGGGAGGAACTAGGAAGGGGAAACAGCAGTAGGAAGACAATCAAGGAGAACTAGCATAGCTGGCAGGTGGAATGTATCAGAATCAGCCAATTACATATGCAGCAGCCCAGCACACTACTATAAACTATGCAAACACCCTGCAGACTGCTTTTTTCCACAAACTATACCACCGGTGTACACAGACGGGGGATTTTTAATTGGCAAAACTAACTAAAAATGTTAGAGGCTGCTGCTGCTTTACTTCATCAATATGTGCTAGAGACTGAGGGTGCTGAGGAGGAGAATGCTGACAACTGACCCACAGTGAGGAGAAGAAGAGTGTACAAACCCAGGGTAACCTACCAGGGCTTACATGAGCTGGAGAGAGTAGAGAACTATAGGGTGGACAGGGACATTCTACAGCAAATCATTGAGCTGTGCCAGCCATGCCTCACGCACAGAGGGGAACCCATCCCAGTGGATACCAAGGTATGTGTAGGCTTAAGAATACTAGACACAGGTACCTTCCAAAGACCAACTGGGGATATCATGGGGGTCTCACAGGCATCAGCATCCAGGCACTCCACCAGTTCCTGGATGCCATGACACCACATGCCAATGAGCACATATATTTTTCCACCGCCCTTGAGGTGCTGACCAGACGTATGCATCTCTTCCACCGTATAGCTGATTACCCTGAGGTAGTTAGTGCTGTAGACTGCACGCACATCCACATCAAAGCACTACCTGGCAAGCAGGGTAGGGTCTGCATAAACTACAAGGGCTTCACCTCCATCAACTGCCAGATCATGTGCAATGCCCAAGGCATTATCATGAATGTCTGTGCCGGCAGTCCTGGAAGGTATCATGGCTCCCACATCTGGCATTGCTCACAGCTATATTAGGTGTTTGCCAGAGGAGACATCTCATATGGCCATCTAGTGGGGGATGCTGGGAATGCACTGGAGCCATGGCTGATGACATCCATCAGAAATGCACACACACCCAAACAAGAACACCATAATGAGGCACACACACAAACCAGGATCATTGCAAAATGTGTGTTTGAGATGCTCAAGTCACGGTTCTGCTGCCTTGATATATCCGGTAGAGCCTTGCAGTACTCTCCAGCTACATGTACACAAATGTTCATAGTATGTGCCTTGCTACACAATATGATCCTGTGGAAACAGCTGCAGCAGGAACACCATGGGGCAGGGCCACACCCCCCCACCATTGCCAAGGCCAGCACAGGCACAGAGGGACTCGGAGGAGGAACATCCTGAGCCTGCCCCTGTAGGCAGAAGGAGGTGTGCCCAGTATGGCCATGCCTTGGCAAAGAGGCAACACAGAGCACACACATTGACAATGTAGGGACCCAGAAACTGATACCTCTCTCTGTCTCATGAGTACAGTAAAAGGGATGCCAGGCATGACACTACCTGAGCTTTACCATGTATAGGGAGTGTACTATGTGCATCCAACATAGTCAGCCCTCCAGCACCATCTTCAGTACTGGCCCAGCAACAAGGTAAGTCACCCTTCCTATCAATTACTGAATGGAGTAGTATGTTCTCATACTCGTATGTATGATATGGATGCAAGCATGCAAGGGAATTGAGTGGCTGAATGGGATAGCAGCAGACAGCTATATGGGACAGCAGGAAATTCATAACAAATACTGGTGTCAATATGCTAGGCAGCACTACACAAGGTGATAACCCCACCACAGTACATGTGATGGCCCAAATTGCTGTGGATGTCAGTAGGTCACACACATGGATGTCAATGAGGGCCACATACCCACCACCAGGCTCACCCAGCAGGACAGGTGTAGATGACCATAAAGAAAGGACGGACTAAGGTCTCAAATGAGGGCAGTTGTGAACAGCCCCCCACCAGACCTACACAGACATACTACAACAGGTCTGGCAGTTGCATTTTAGTTCTGAAGGGTAAGAAGTCTGAAACTGAAATTGATGCCATTAAGATCTTACATGTGTACTCTATTGATATGCCTCCTTTCTGGATGATAGGTCACAATACAATATGAAATGGAAGTCAACAGAGTAACTGAAATACCAGTATAGTCATTGCAAATGTTTAAAGTCTGCAGGTGTGCACCCCCCACACAATCCCATGTAGAAATGCAGTAATATGTATGTTTGAGGAGTAATATCACTGGAGCACAGATTTCCAGAGCTGTCCGAATCTACATTGTTGCATGTGTACAATATGCAGTGATCAGTGTGGTAAGTTTGTTTTGTGTTTAATATTGCTTGGAAGTGGTCAGCATGTGGGCCTGGATGGTTGTGTCTCAGTGGCCTAGGTACAGTACAGTGGATGACAGGGCCATGTTCCAACAACTGCAGTGCCAACCACACTGCTTCTCAGCTACACCCATGTCAGCAGTTGTACATACTCACTGTCCAGATGTCAATGTCTGTCACCATCGGAAAGCTGGACATGCCATGAATGGGAGTCCATACATAGAAAGAGTACATAGGTGGAAGTAACCTACACAGAGTGCATATAAAATAACTGCCAACTGCACACAAGTTTGGAATTATACATAGAGGATAGCATCACATTAGTTGTCCCTCTAGTATGGAATACTAGTAATCTGGCCAATCACTGGCAGACCACAAAAGGCACAATTATAAAATGATGACAGGCTGCCCATGTCCACACACAAGCCAGCATAAGGTGAATGTCCCAGGTAAAATTGGGAGTGAGATGCAAGTAGCTTCCATATCACACATGCACCCAGCTCACCCCACCATCAGCCACAGGTTTATCACAGGTCATATCCTTGCTGTAGGGAATGAGTATAGCATGAACCCATCTCTGTATGGGAATACATACATGATGCTGCATGCTGGATAGGTGTCCATTGCAGGTGTGTCCCTAGCTATAAGCAGCAACCCGACCACATCCAGACCCGTGGATCAGTATGAACAGGAAGGATTGACAGGGACACCTCAACCACTCACCACTGTCACTCCAGGGTAATCCACTGGCTGCAGCCTGGGAATGTATGACTGACAAGTGCACTGGCCTGCTACAGATGGTCTGCAGCACTCTCAAATGGCCTACAGTCCTCTGGCAAAGGCCCATGCCTCACCCATAGTGCCAATATACAGAATGTCAATGGGTCCTAACTAACAATTTAACACAGTAAGCAGAAAACAAATGCAAGGCCATGTTGCCAAATGCCAGTAGCATGCCTCCCCATGTCCTACTGCATGGACTGTGGACCAGGCCATAAATACTACTGGGATAAAGGCCCATCTATAGGGATACCTCTGAGATATTGCTTACATAATGCATGGAATTGGAGAGAATAACAGAGGGGGGTATAGAATCATTGATGTCATGGTGTGTGTGAAGTCTGAAACTCTAATATTTGCCCATACTACCCCCAGACTGCAAACCCATGAATGAATAGCCACAAAACTGCTTGTAAACCACAATGTGAAGGTAAACTGACCAGGTATATGAGTTCTGCCTCTGGATAACCTGGTTGTATCTGTACAGCTGAGAGGTATGGCCCCAGCAGCATATGGCCATTCTGTGAAGTTGAGAAAAGCACAAGGAGGGGATCTCCAGCCAGCATACTACCAAGATGGTCTGCAGCTGGACCATTTACACAGAACCATCAGTCTATTGTCTGTAGCTACCACTCCACAATGGCAGGAATGTGCCACAATGTGTACTCTATATTTCTTAGAATATTGGTCTCAGCTTCATTCATCTTGTATTTCCCTTGTAAATAACTGAGCAAAGAATGATAACTGTCAGTAGTTGATGACGTGACACATCACAGTGTAAAACAGTACATATGTCAGAAAATCTATGCTACAACCAAATATGTTACACAAGCAGCACAGACAGCAATAGTTACAGTATCCCCTGTATGTTACGCCCATTGTGTCTCCATATTGGTAACCTATCTACAGATATCCTGCGGAAACAGTTTGCTAGGTGTAGCTGTAGCACACAAAACCCTGAAGTGGAGTCCAACCCTCCCTGGAAAAGATGCAAACACTCAGAATAGAAGGTCATACTGGGCATGCTCCTACACTTAGAGAAATTAAGCCCATGTCTAACAACACAGTGGACTACAGATATCGGTTATTCGCAGATGTCTGTGCACACACACCAAAATGTACACCATTGATACTTCACATACACACATTGGATAGAAATATTCACACATATCTAAGGCCAACATAATGTAATATGGCAAACATACACATACAGAGACATGGGGAAGAGAAAGATAGACTGGGACAGAGAGAATCCCATTATGAGGCATTTCCCACCCAGTACACATCCCATTGGCCTATATCACATGATCTGCTGATGTCATTCACTGTAGAAGTTGTAATCTCAGTCCTGTCAAATGTAAAGTTGTGTGTGAGTGTGTGTTTCTAGATGAAAATGGTTGAGGCCATTCACACTCACTAAACTTCCCTTACCCCTCCTTTAGCACTGCTGTTGTCACTCATCTTAGAGGTATGTTTGGACAATGCTCTACCTATAATCTCTGTGGTGCATGTGATAAATGCAGAGCAATGCAGTAGCAATAACTACATAGGTAGAGGTTGGAATCCCATTCCTGGCAAGTTTGTCTTTGTACATATATCTACATATATATGTCTGTACCTTAAAGATTTTGGCCCCATTTACACCCAGTACACTTCTCAGTGCCTGACTTTAGCAGTCCTGCAGATATCATTCGCCTTAGAAGTACATGTTGGCATTCCTAAACCATGTAAGGTCAGTGGTGCATGTGGTAAACATATAACATAATGGTCTGAAAACATAGTTAGATAGAGGTTTGAACCTCACTCCTGGCAAATGTAAATGTGTGTGTAGGGTAACATGTTTTGTGAAACCTCTCACCCGCTACATCACCCAATGCCAGTATTTGCAAGGGCTGGCAATGTTCCTCACCTTATAAGTATCTTGGGACAACACTCATCCTACAAGCTCCATCGTGCATGCGATAAATGCCTAACACTGTAGCAGCAATAAATAGCTGTAGTAACAATACATATCTAGGCAGGGGTTCAAACCTCAGTACTGGCAAGTGTGTGTGTGTGTGTGTGTGTGTGTGTGTGTGTGTGTGTATGTCTGTCATCAGTATCCTGTGTGATTGTGTAGTAACAGGATCCATTGGGGGGTGGGTTTTGCTAAATTATTATATTGAGGACTTAGTATATGTCCCTATGGCCACATTACAAGGCCAACAGTTGTCAAACACCATAGAGGTTGGTGTAGAAAATGCACAGCCCTAAATGTGTAGTGCCATGTGCAATGAGTGTGTGACAGTATGGATTAGTTAACAATATAGGCAACCTTTCTAATACTCAGAGACCACTCTCCACCCACGAATCATACACAAATACACTTGGCTAAGCAGCAACCACTATATTGGTAGTTCTCCTGCAAATTGCCTCACAGATAGTACCCACGGTGTGATTGCAGTGGACTACATGCCTGTTGACCACAACAGTACCACTGACATCAGAAAGTACTTTGATGTGTTACATCTCCTGACTGTGTGTTATCCAGAAAGTAAATGGAGATTGCACCCTGTTCCATCCCCTCAGTAGCCCAATCAATGTGTACAGTGGCCCTTTTCCCATGTTCCCCACTGGATGCCTGCAACAACTGTAGAGTCTGCAAACATACCCCACAAAGGGAATACCATGTGTTATACACATGCCCTGTATGGACAGATGTCAATAACTCCAATAAATCCCCATATCATACTGTCTAAGTAAGTGCAATTACTACCTCAGTTACATAGCTAAGTCCCACCAAATGAGGTCAGGAATGCTACTTCTGAAGATACTAATCTGTCCACACAACATGCCACAGTGACCTCAAGCACACTTCCACACTTCAAAGAACATGCATGTGGAACATGTGCACAACCCAGACACTGTCCATGTTATAGAATATAAATCACATACATGTGAAGCAGTGCACATCACTGCCCACTCACAATAGAAATCTGGATGAGTGGATGTGGAATACAATACCCACCCCTGGAGACCACTCCAGTGACTATACTCCTGAGCCACACTGGGGTCTATTTTCATATGGCCTGATGCCTGGGTATTCACTTGGGCTAGCATTGTAGAGCCTTCAGGCCCATTCACCTACTACACACCTATGAAGCAATGAACCTGTGGATCTCAGTACTGGCAAGTGTGTGTGTGTGTGTGTGTGTGTGTGTGTGTGTGTGTGTGTGTGTGTGTGTGTGTGTGTGTGTGAATAGTAATATCAGTGTGTTTGGTTGATGAATATCCCCTGTGGCTGTGGTTATTAGCAATCAGAGGTGTGTCCAAACCACAACACGTACCATTCTCCATTCTACAACAGATATTGTAAATCAACATATACCTATGTACAATCCTCAGCCCTATAATCTGCGAGGCATATGCAATCAATGTGTTAAAGACTGGAGATTTCCATGCATATACTGTACCCTGCCTATGACATGGTGGATGTTACCACACTGCCATACTCAGTGGTCTTGTTGCAGGGCCACATCCTGGTGACACACAGATGTATAGACTGGAACTGGGGTACAGCATGTGAAAACGCATTCACTCAGCACTTCACTTGTGGGGGAGAGGGGGTAAAGCTGGCCCTGAATGTTTTGCCAAGACTGTGGCCAATATCTGTTGTCTCAGGATAGGTATCAGCATTGTGCAGTAGCTTGCAGCATTTGTGTTTAATGCTGTGGAGATTGTTGATGTAACTATCAAATGCTGTTCTGACTGTCATCAGTGTCTGCTGCATGTCTGCCATCTTAGATGCCTGTAGGGGATTCCATGAGGGATCCAAAGTTGTGTTTGAAGCTAATAAGGGAGTTCAACAGTCATGTGACACCACCTTTCTCTGCAACAGTGTCCTCCTTCTGATGTACACTTTAGTAATGGCAGGGAACCATCACATTGTCTCCCAGTGTTTGGAGGACAGTGTCTGGGTTCTGTTGGCTCTGGCTAGTACCATGCATTCATGTACCTGTTTGTAAAGTGCATATGTGTGGTTCCACAGTCATGTAGCTATTTCCAATTGCCATGGGTGCAATGAAGACATCCACCCCTGTTTCCATGACTGCAAAGTCAGCTTTGGAGAGGTTTTGCAAGGTGGTTACCTTTGTGGGACGTTTGGCTGACATGTTGAGTTCCATGTTAATTACAGCCTGTGTGGATCTCAATATGCAGGGATTGACATCTGTGGATGAGCAACAGTCCCATATTTAAGTAGTCAACACAGGTCAAGGTTGTTGCATCCTCTACCAGGGGTCAGTATGAGCTGGTCCAGGGCACTGGAAATGATGAGTCACAGAAGTGTTGGGCCAGTGCATTGGTGCTTGGCTACTTTCCCCAGGTGATGGGGGGGGGGGTTGAAGACTCATACTATGTCTGTGTTGCGTTGGACCATCATAGATGGCAGGGCGTTGAGGAATGTGCATTAACAGTCTAGGGACATAGATGTAGACACATAGCATGCTATGGTCTGGATTGTACTGTTACCTCAAAGCAGTTGTACCGGATGTATGTCCAATGCATTATGCTGGGATATTTGTCTGGAGGTGTTCCTAGCCATAATGAATATGGAGACAACACCACCTGTAGAGGTGTGGTGTGGTCCCTGTTTGGGGGCTGACAGCTGTGGAATGCATCATAGCCTGATACTGCAGGCCTGCTGTCTGCTGCTGTGAATCACCTCTCCATTACAGCAGACATCTGTCCTCCACTCCAACGAGTGCTTTGAGTGACTGAATTCTGACCATTAGATGTCTACTGTTGAGCTGCATGACCCTCAGATTGCATACATGTCTAGCTGTTATGGTGGTAATAACATTAGGAACACTGCCTAATAAGGTATCATAGGGGTGGTAAGACACTTAGCCAGTACCTGGAAACCCAGCTGTGACAGATGTAGGACATATGTGGCAAGTCATTGGGTTCTGTCAATCATGTCATCCCAAGCAGAGAGGTACTGGATCCCCTGAGAATGACACATACCAAGTAAGCCAATGTTGCAGTCATTTATCTGTTGACAGTACTTCAGCATCATTTTGGGTGATGGTGGTACACTGCTCAGGGCTACTGTCACACCTGTCTGGACCACATAATGAAAGAGTTCAACCATGTCTCTTGTTATGTAGTCAAGGGAGGTGTGTCCCAAGTCATTCACACTCACATGGATACAGAGAGATACCCATAGTTGTTGTGGAGTGACATGACTGGCTGTGTCATGTGTTACATGCTGGCATGTGATATATATTTGGCTGTTATCTGCTCCATATTCAACTTAGTGAGCGGGATATATGTGTGCCTCAGTACTGAGTTACCCATGATCACTGTATTATGCAAGGTGTTTAGCCTTAGGAGCTTAGGTTGAGGGGCACACTGTGTAGGTTAAATATGTGTCCTTTGGCATGTGCCATGTCATAGTGTCTGAGTGGGTGTCTGTCTTGCTGGTCTGTGCTGTTTGGGTAAATGTCCCTTGAGTGCCTCTGGGAAGGTGAGTGTGTGGCTTTCCACTGTATGTCATGGCTGTCAAAGTGGGAGTCCTAGTGAGATATGTGTTCCACATGGTGTGGTGCAGGTGTTGATCTTATCCTCTTGACTTGCTAGTCCAGTCTTTGCTGGAGAGTGCATATATCCACATTGGGTGATATATGGGTAACCCTCACAGGTCTGAGTGTTTGGAGTTTAGAAGGGAAGGTTGTCTGTATACATGAGGCAGTTGCAACAGTGCCTCAGAATGGACAAATGCACCAGGTTAATGGGTGAAAGCACAGATAACTGCCCTTCAAACATGCTAGGAGGGGTGGACATAACTAGTAAGTACTGGGGCTACATCTGTGATGAATGAGTACTGCTGATGGCTCCCAGGTGTGCCACACATCTTGATACAATAACCTGGTAAAGTGGCAAGCCATAATGCTAGTTGAATTGCAAGAACTAGCATGATGTATGGGTGGAACAGAAAGCAGACTGTCTGCCACCTGTAATACTTTTACACACCTGTGCAGTTATCAGCAGCTTTGGCCATTTGAATTTCAGTAAGCTCTGTAGAGTTTGCGGTAACTGCATAACACTATATTGACATACCTAGACAGGCAGGAGTTCTAATCCTAATGCTGACAACTGTTTGTGTGTTTGTGAGGATCATATCTTGTGTGGCTACTACCATTGTAATTTGTATACCATACATGGCTGGTGACCACCTCCCACTGCCATTACTTTATATAGTGTGGTAACAACATCTGCCTCACATACAGCAGGTTAAACCATTGTACAGTTGTATGTACAGATGTGTCTGGAATATCCATATGTTTGAAACCTATATGTGGTCGGAAGTGTTCTGTGTGCCTTAACAATGCCCAAGCATGTGATATTATAGCCAAATAGGCCACAGTGAGTGTACTAACACATATGGCAGCATGAAGTATCATAGCTGACTGAAACATCATGCTGATACGATGTTTGTCACCCTCACAGGTGGCCAGTCTTGTAAGTGCAATACATGAGTCTAAATACTTGGTTTTACAAGTGAACTGTTCCTGTTATGGGTCACATTAAAGGCTGGAAGAGGTGTGGACTGACATATTATGGTCCTAATTAGTATGTAACAGGAACACCTTGCATCTTAAGTGAGGTGTATACACAATTTATATCGACTGTATACCAGTAATGTGTCGCACATGTCCCTACCTTAAGCCTTTTGTCCAGCCCATTTTGCTGGCCTCTGTCCAGACGTCTTGGCACTGGCAAATTGTGAGGTATGCTACAGGAATGTTGAATTCACATCAGATAGGCCCCAGTGGTGACCACTGTGATGGAATACAGTTAACCCCAGCACAAGTGAACATGCACAAAAAGCAATATAGCTATTACTGATGGTTGTGTGCATAATACATTGCATGCGCTTCACATGCCTGAGGTATTGACAGGCAACAACAGAACAATGTCATACTCACCAGCTTCAGGCTGCTGTCTCATATGCAGAACAGAGGGTCTTAGGTAGTTGTGAGAGGGAGTTATTGTCAGCAGACTCACATGTGGCCTTGGTACAGGATGGATGCAGCATGTCTGCACATCTACAGTAATAACTGCAATAATACACAATGTCCTGTCCTCACTATAGATGTGCACCTCTGTGCATTAGAAAACCCCATCCAAAAATGCAATCGGAACTGACACATGGATGAAGATACAATACATATACATGTATGTCTGATACATTAGTGTACTAATCCCCATTGGGCCCATACCTGCACACTCCTTGTTCAGTGTCTGTGTGCAACCCACCTCCACAATGCTTCCCTCAGTTTCATGGCTTGTGCATTGGGCGTGTGCCCCAAGTTTGGTGAGGAGCTCTTCGGTGGGTGTCAGTGGGGGCTGGATGGCTGGGCCCCCATCTGTGGCTAGCTGATCCCTCACTACAGCAGCAGCCCATTGACAGGCATGGCAGATGGGGTCTGTGGCCTAATGCTGCACATGCTCACAGGTTTTGCTGTGCAGGCCAGCATCATTTACCCTGTGGACCACGTTGTTCCACAGGGCAGTCCTCTCCCACACATCTTCTACTATCCATCCAAATAACAGGGCATAATGTCCAGTCACATATTGGGTGATGATGTCAGTTTCCCCAACAGAGAATGATTGTAGGCAAGCACTCTGCATGTTACCTGGAAGACATAAACAGGAAAAAGGTCACAGGAATTCATACAGTTTTTAAAATGCGCATCAACAGTGGATATTGTTTGCAAATAATCCACACTACACCATAACCCTCCAAGCTATCATGGCTACAGCAGCTTGCATTACACTCCTGTCCCTGAGCTATCTTATTTCCCCAATGTTGGACACTTGATTGCATAATCCTCTATTCTCCATTCATTTCTGTGTAGAGGGTTGACAGTGGGCATCTTCCATGTGGATGGTGTGCGGATGGTGGCAGGTCTGTGTTTGACTGTGATGTGTGATGAAGCTGTGAGCACATGACTGAGTTCATGTAGGAGGAAGGCAGTGATGTTATTATGCCCCATGGAGATATGCTGTTGTTGCCATCAGTAGGCAATATGTACATGCTCACTATTGCTGAGGGGAGGAGTGTGGTTGATGTACATATCCCTCTGTACAACTGGGGTGGACAGGATGGTGATGTTCCCACCTAACCTGTGTGATGCAGGTTGCCTATATTTACGGCATGTGTGTATGAGGTGTTCTTTACCCCCAGTACAGGGTGAATTGTTGTTTCCTCTGAGACTTATAACATATGTGGAGACACAGTTGCAATTGTCCTTGGTCGTGTGGATATGTCTGATTTATAGTCATAGTCAGCCTTGCAGGAAGTCACCTATGAACTTACATGCTTGCTCAGATGTAGGTGGACTTGGTTCAAAGTTGTTGCCTGCACCTATGTGTCCCTGTAGAGCCAATATAACAACCTATTATGTGATTTGTGTATTGCTGCTGTCCACCAAAGGGGATTACTCTAGCTTGGTGGAGGCTGGATATATAGGTCAGGTACTGCTGTGTCCATATAGCTACAGTGGATATAAGGGGTACACACCCCTGTTATACTACCTGGTATTTGTGCAACTGGAACATCACACCACAATAACTCATTTCAAAACAATTCCCATCTGTAATGTGACCTATAGCCTGTACAATTTGATTGAAAACATAACAATCTGGTCTGTGGAAAACATATGGAAATAATAGTCAGTACAATTAGCCAGTTGAATGAGTGTGCACAGCCTTAAACTGATATGTTGTGTATGCACCTCTTGAGATGGTTACAACATTCATCTCTCTTGTTCTGGACTCTAACATCATGGCACATCTTCACTTGGCAATAGCTGCTCACCTTCCTAGAAACACCTTTGATTGTATTTCAATGGAATTGTACAGGTTAGGGGTCACATTCAAGATGAGAAACATTATGACATTATCTTCTGTGGTCTGATTGTCATACAGCACACAAACCTTGCATTCCAACAGGGGTGTGTACACTTGTGATATCAACTGTATATAGGTGTTGATATAGCTGGTAGTGGTAGGCATGAACAGAGGGTCATAACACAGGTGGACACATCTCTGAGGAATACCTGATAATCATGACTATTCTAGTACCCATATCAGTGTCAGGGAAATGCAACAACCAGTAGCTGTACACATATATGTCTGTTGTATGCACTGACACTGATATTCCACACATGTGCAACATGCACAACCTATGTACCTGACTGCTTGAAACCCATGTGATTAGTTTTGTGCCTTCCAGCTGAACATATGCATACATACATGTGCTCAGGGGATACCTGGTATACATTTCTGTTGAATATAAGTATGGCACACTTTATTTACAGTCTTGCTGCTCAATCATACTTCTCAACCTGTTACAGAAGTACGTCTGGACAATGGCACACATAAATGGGTGTCAAAGGGGACATCAGTGCTGATACTGTATTAATATAGCTGCACCATACATTAGTACATTGATTGTACAGGAGGGTTTGACATCGCTGTGATAACTTGGAAGATGTCCAACAGTCATAAGTAGGCCATTATGTTACAATGTCATTACTCACAGACCTGCCAATGGTTTGGCTGACATAACACCGGTATATGTGCATGTGACTTCAGTTATCAGTCACAAATGTGCTTATTGTCCAGCAGAACACTGTACAGTTGAATGTTATTAATTGAATATATCACATGCAGTTCAACACACATGTCTGCAAAAGTACTTTACTATGCACATGCCCTCCATAGGTCTCTTAGCTTTACAAGGCAAACATGTGTCATACTCATAATCACAGGTAACATGGATATGGAAAACATCCCATTAACTGGCCTAGCAGTGGCACAGTCACACTGTTTGACAGACACCCCTGCAGTTATCATATATGAGCTGTCCTTTCACAGGGTGAGTCAGGCTCCTGAGCTGTGATCCTACCTCGCAACCTCTCAGAACATCACAACTGGACAATGCCTAAAATGATGGGGGGATAAATAGGGACAGACTTTAAATATTCCTGTTACAAACATGGGAAGTTTGTAGAATGATACATTTTGCATTAGTGTGAATATTCTTAAGGATGTAGAGTCTTAAACTCAAGTGTTTGTCATAACTTGATGACTTCAGTCCTCAGCTATTTGCCACAAAATTACAGATTTCAGCAGGAACAGACAAAAAATATGATGGTAAAATGTGGACATTCTGTGAAGATCTGTACAGTTGAAAAGTATGTCTGTGATCTCTCCCAGTGCAGAGAGGGCCAGATGCTATGGCCATAGCAGCTGTTTAGCAGGACATTAGCACAGCAAGTCATGTCGGGACATATATTCCTCCAAATCATATTTCCCACTATTACTGACCAAACACTACATTCAATTACATGATTACATGTTCCACTTACCTTTTTTTCTTTCTTCTCTTTGCAGTTTATGTTTTATTTGTTCTCTCTCTCTCTCTCTCTCTCTCTCTCTCTGCACTACAGGGATAGAGCTGGTTTGAATAGGTGGCAGCATAGCTTTTGCAGGTGATGCTCATGACCAGGTGATGGCCTGTGCACCTGTTGGGGTTCCCCACTTGCTAATTGCATGCAGATCAGCTGTGTAGTTCTTCCAATAGCCAGTGCCATGGCAACACACTCCTATAAATGAGTAATCCATGTGGGGGCATTGGCCCTTTCCCTTATTTGTGAGGAAGACATCCTGGTGTTGTGTGAGCTAATACCTCTTACATCAAGACTTGTGGAGACAAGCCAACTAAATGGTGGAGAAGGTTCAAGACTTAGGGGCATAATGTGAGTATTGCTATTATATGTTTGGAATACTGCTAGTTTAACAGGGGTTGTCTGCACATGCTACTTCTGCATGGGTTTCAGTCTGACAAAGTTCTGTCTCGGCATAGCTCTCAACTGTAAGGCCATCCACATAATGGCCAGAGGTTAGCCTGTTATGTATGGACTGTTCCCCAGACAGGTGTTGTCCTTGACAAATCAGTAGCATACTCTGGTGATTGTATTATGTAAATGGTAACATCCATTTGTTTTTCTGACTTTATATTCCTCAGAAAAGATATGTTACAACAAACCCTGTAACACCAACAACTTTCTCAGTGTCTAACAGCAATATTTCAAGTATGGCCATGCATTTGGGCCTCTGTCCACCAATTATGTCAGGCTTTGTCCAGATGTCATACAGTAGTAGGTCGATAGGTATACTGGTCTATCATTATTTAGTGCTGTAATTCCTGCTGCAAGGAAAGGCTGGGAAACATGTTGAAGTCTGTGCATTCAAGAGGATGGCGTATAGATAATGCTCTTAGATGCCCTTGTAACATATTTTATGTGGGGGACAGTAACACATGTTTTAAAACTAGGCTGTTAGAACATATGCAACATATTACTGATAAGAAATATGACAGTTCTATAGCCATACATTTGAATAAATCTCACCATGGGGACAGTAGTGGGTTCTAAGGTACTGTTTTTGAAAAAGTCTGTTCCTCAGTTATATGAAACATTCATAAAAAGACAATTGTTATGTACAGACTCAATGCATTAATATTAACTGTGATACTTTATCTCATAGGGGGTTAAATAAGGAGTGTAACTGGAGTAATTGGAGGCTGTGCATTTCATTATGTAATTAGGTGTTAATTGCATATTCTGATTAAAGCATGTATTTCTGGTAATGTTTTACTCCTTGAAGACTTTGGCCAAGACATCAGAGTACAATAAACATATATGAATTATTGGCTGGTTGTATTTTTCTTTGCTATGTTCAGACATTTTATTTGTTTTGCTAAGAGGTTGTTGTATGTCTGACCATTGTGTATGGCCTATCATGATTTTGTAGCAGTGTACTGTTCACTTATTTATTTGGACTGTGGTTGGGGGGGTCAGATGTGAGTATCATGACTTCTTTTGTATCCAACTGTGCATGCTGCCCCAGTTGTGGGTGGTGTATCAGCAGAATATGTTTGTATGGGCATTTTGGAATATGTATGTATGCATATATATATATATATATATATATATATATATATATATATATATATATATGTGTGTGTGTGTGTGTGTGTGTGTGTGTGTGTGTGTGTGTGTGTGTGTGTGTGTGTGTGTGTGTGTGTGTGTGTGTGTGTAATATATATATATATATGTGTATATATATATATATATATATATATATATATATATATATATATATATATATATATATATACACACACACACACACACACACACACACACACACACACACACACACACAACTCAGTATTTATTTATATTTATATATTGTTGCACACATATATGGATCTCCCTACATATCTCTCTCTACTTATAGATACCATTCCTTCCTAATAGCACAGTGTCTCTTCCCTATTGTAAACTGGCTGTAAAGAAGGGCATGTTTGAGAAAACATCCCAAAACTATACAGCTGAGGTGGCTTACTGGTGAATTGCTTTGACTATTGTGTGCAGGGTCCTGTGTTCAAGACCTGCAAGGGCTGTTTATTTTGTTGCTAGGCAGAACAAGGACTGTTGGATACAGATTGGTTGCTGCAGTTTTGAGCAGCTTTAAGTGTGTTTGCATGGGTTTGCGTGACTGTAAGCAGTGCTAAAGTACGGTTAAATGAATAGGCACTTACATTGTGTACACTTCACTTGCCAATGTGCAAATCTACTTAGCAATTACATTTAAGCAATGCTTAAACCTGCTAAGCATAGCTCAGCCCTGGTAACCAGTGATCACATTCCAGTCTGATAAAATAGCAGGGTAATGACATATTTAATAAGTGTATTTAATTCCCTGTACATAACATGCTTCTATGTGTTTAATTACAGTAGCAAGGGGTGTGGGTATACTGTATGGGACATCTGAGTATACATGGGTAGTACCAAAATATTTTCTCTTTGTATTTGTTTCATACATGGGTAGTATCCCAGGTTATATGCAGTCACACTTGCATGTTACACCAGCTACAGTGCACTGGTTGACAAATATAGTTTACCACATATTGTATCATTTCATTAGTACTTTTAACAGTGTTTTTCCAAGTAAGAGTAGATCGCAGATTGTAGTATTGGAACCATACACCCCTGCATGCAAAGCTGGCTCTGGGTACTGACTATCTTGTTTTTGGTGTTTGAGCTGTATGTTTTTATGTATCTCCTATTGGATATTGTTCTGATATGTTGATATTAACTGTAGACTACTATGTTTTTTGGACATGTCATTGAAGACTGCTGTCATGTAGTAATGGCATACCTTCCAGTTTCAGACATCTATCTTTCAAAACATTCATCCTAATATATAACCTGTTGACTATCTAGTTTCTGTCTGTCCTCTGTACAGATGTGCATATATCAGGTATTGCTATGGCCATACCACTGTGTAGGTGCCCACATTGTATTGTGCTGTGGGCCTGGACTCTGCTACTAGTTCCAACATATGGGACATTCCTTAATGTGGGCCTTGCCCCTTTTCCTTGCCTGCATGAGGGACATTTCAGAGGTGGTGGCCTACAGATTCACATACAGTAGGTGGCAATATGTCACAAGACAGGACATATGGAGACAGCCAAACAACATGGGAGACATATCCCCAGATTTGTGAACAGATTCTATGCCATCTGTGCTGTTATACACATGGTGGGTTGATATATTGACAGGGTTTGTGTGGACATGCATTTAGTGAGTGACTTCACAATTCACAGTGATATGTCTCTGACATACCTCTCCACTGACACACTGTCCACATACTGGCCACATGTCTGCCTGTTATGTTTTGTCTGTTCCCCGGACAGTTTGTGTCCTTGGTAAATCAGTTGTGGACTCTGGGGAATGCAGTCAAGTAAATACTAACATCTGTTGGTATTACCGTCATCATATTCCATATAAAGGATGTTACAACAAACTCACTGACATCTGCAACTGTCTCAGTGTATGACAGCAGTATGTCCAACCTACCCCTGTGCTTGTGTCTCTGTTCACAAATGATGTTGGGCTTTGTCCAGATGTCAATCAGGTGCAGACGTATTTATTATCATTATTTCTTGACTTTATTCCTGCTCCCATGCCAGTGATGTACACCCACAGACATGTCAGGGAAGAGGTCTTAGATATGAGTCCTGAGCCTGTGCATTCTGAGGTAAACTGTACATGTGAGAGGCTTGTGTATGTCTGGCCATTATTAACAGACCATCATGATTATGTACGCATGTCATGTGTACATGTTATTTGGGCTGTGTATGGAGCATGGTGGATGTAAGGGTTGTGGCTCCTTCCTTATCTGACTGTGCATGCTGCTCCAATTTCCACTGATCTATTGGCTGTATGTGTTTGTAGGGGCAGACTGAGATATGTCCTGTACCAAGGTCAGGATTCAGGCTACACTGACAATTGGGACTTTATATGTAGGGCTAGTGTGTGGGTGGCAAACAATGTTGTATTTGTTCACACAGTCCATATACTCTACTGTTCACTTGACCTAACGGTATGTGACTGTGACTGTGGTGATGTTGGTTGTGGGTCTGCACTTTCACATTGGTGTATGTTTGTCACTGCTGTTACATCCCTGTAGTGCCTGATATATTTGTGAATACACATGTAATTACCCATAGCAGATGTCCTAATTCAATTACTTGTGCTATTTCAGTAAATATATGTTAGAGCACACAGGAGGGTGTTACTACAGCTACTGTGTTAGCTTACCTATGCCACTACTTCAGAGACATTCCCATTTTCATGGTTTCCACCCACTACTTTGTCAGCCTTGGTCCAGATTCACTGCAGAATGGGGTTCTGAGCATATTTGTCAACTGGCTGGATTGTTTCAGGTTGTCCAGGTTTATTGCTCATATTTCTCGTCTACTTTACAGGTTATTATCATTTCTCTGGTAAATCATTATAATGATATGATTGTTGTCAGAAAATGAGGACATACATTTCATTTACCTACCTCACACCCATCAGAATATGTATGCTGACACAAACTGTGTCAGTCTGTCAAGAAGAGTGCTGGGGGAAAATGACTTCTTCCTTTGGGATGCTAATGCACTAGTACTGAGATTTGCCACATAGAAGGACTTTGTGACCACAGTGGCAATATGGTCATTAAGAGATATTGCTGTAAACCTCTGTACCCAGATCTCTTATAATGCCTTCTTTGTTCAGGGGACTACCGTCAATGTGGTAAATCATGGGAAGAGGGTTTTCCACACAGGGAATTACATCACATTTTCTGACATTGAGCTCAAGGCCATGGCTCTGACACCAGTCACTGGTCTCAGTGAGGCCTTTCAATAGGATGCCAACATCACCTGGATAGTTAATAATAGCTCCCAACTTGCAATTGTCTGCAACCTTTGTCAGCCAGAGCCCCTTCATGTTGGCATGGACTTCAGAAAAGTTAACCCAAACATGAGCGGACCCAGGACAAAGCCCTGTGGGACTCCACTTATGACTGCTCAGCAGTCTGACTTGGAGTCAGCTATTTCCACACTATGAGCCCTATTTGTGACTCAGTTTGCAACCCATCTAGTGATATTGGGGTTAGTGCCTAGCTTAGTTAGTTTTTGCATGATTCCTGAATGGGGAATGTTATCAACGGCTTTGGCCATATCAAGGTAGGCTGTATGTGCCACCTTGACTTAATCCACAGCTCAGGTGACTGACAACAAGAAGTTGACCAGGTTGATTGACAGGTTTGACGTATTCTTCACAAAAGTAAACTGTGAGGGATCCTGTGTCTGCAGAGTCCCATATCCCTGTTTATTAGGTGCATGATGACGCATTCCATAGCTTTGTATAATAGACTTGTCAGGCAGTTGATGCAGTATTTCCCAGGGTCTGTAGTCACACTTCGTTTGTGGGGAGGGGTGACTGTAGCAATGTACAATTCAGTAGGGACAAAACCTGAGGAGAGGCTGTGATTGCACAGGGCATGCAGGTGAGGTGCCAGGTCACTCTATAGTTCATGTAGAACACAGCCAGGAATATTGTCAGGCCCCATAGAAGATGTATTCTTGGCCTTGGGCAGTGGTGATTTCACCTGTGCCTGTGCAGCAGTAATACTGGGTGCCTGGCAGGATACTGGTATTGTGATTGGTCCTTTGAGAGGGGAGAGAGGGATAAAGTTTGCACTCAGTATGTCAGCCAGTATATTGGCAATATTTGTTGGCTCAGTCTAGGAGGTGCCATTGTCTAGTAGCTCAGAACAAATCTTGGTATTGCCATGGCGATTCTTTACATAACTGTATGAGGTCTTGTTGTCTTTAGTATGTGCTTCAATTCTGTTTTCACAGCTAACTTTGTAGTATTTGATGAGGGATCTCAACTTTTAATTGAGGCTGATAAAGGTTTTTATTCAGTCTTGGGACTTCACCTTATTCCATATTGTTCCCCTCCTTCTGTTGTACAGTTTTATTATGGCTGCAGACCACCAAATTGGCTTCCTTTTTCAGAGTTTATGGTCCTGGTTCTTTTGGGTATGGCGGTATCCATGCAGTTGTGTATGTGTTCATAGTGCATTGTTGTTTGATTCAGCAGTCATGCAAATAGTCTCCATTTACATGGCTGCCGTGAGGATAGCCACCTCTGTTGTTATGAGGCCATAGTTAGCTTTGGACAGGCTTTTCATGGTGCCTACCTATGGAGGGAGTGGGGGAGGGGTGTAGATTTCCAAAGGTGATTAATTTGTGTTAAGATATTACAATGGAGGAGTTGACTATTGGTGTAGAGCAACAGTCGCCCATGTTAGCAAGTACCAGGTCGATGTGATGGGCATGTGCACCGGTACATGAGTAGCTTTCCCAAGTAATGGTGAGGTTGTTGGAGTCAACCAGTATGGGAGTGTTAAGTTGGGCACTAATATTTTCCAGAGTGTTTAGGGACATGGAGTGTGAGTCTTGGGACATGTTTGGGGACCTATAGCAGGCTACAACCTGAACCACTGTCTTACCCAATGTTAGCTACACCTGCAGGATCTGTAATGCATAATGTTGTTTTCTCACTCTGGAGGTGTGTGCATCCTTAATGAATATGGAAATACCACTACCTTTGGCGCTTTAGTCCAAGCTCTGCAGCCAACAGCTGTGGAATGAGTTATAGGCTGGTAGTGCAGGGGTGCTTCCTGCTACCTTTAACCAGGTCTCTCTTACAACACAGATGTCATTGTTCCCCATTTTAAGGAAAACTTCCAGTGAGTGCATTTTCAGATATAGACTTCTAGCACGCAGCAGCATGACCCTCAGATTGCATGTGTTTGTAGCTATCATATATTTCTGTATATTTATGTATACATACATGTATATATATATATATATATATATATATATATATATATATATGTGTGTGTGTGTGTGTGTGTGTGTGTGTGTGTGTGTGTGTGTGTGTGTATTCACCTTTATTTATATATCTGTGTATGCATATATGTAGATATAAATGTGGATGTATATATATATATTATATATATATATACAATATATATATATATATATATATATATATATATATATATATATATATAATATATATATATATATATATATATATATGTGTGTGTATTATGTATAAAGTTGTCGACATATTTGTATCTTCATACAAATATACATGTATATATAGAGCACCTGACTGATTCTACAGACTCCTTGAATCCTTTCCCTACTGTTGAATGACTGTACTAACTGATATGTTGGGAATGTCATCGCTATTTTATAGGGCTCACATGGTGTAATAGTACATTGCTTTGATAGTAGTTTACAAGGCCCTGGTGTTGAGACTTTGCAGGCCTTATTATTTTGTTGCAAGGCAGAACAGTTCTGCTGGGGAGGAAGGGATGAGGGCAATAATTAACAGAGGTCCCTAGTTTAGGCCCCTTCACCCCGATTTAGACAGCTGTTGGACAGATTTGTTGCAGTAAGAGGTTCAGAGAGAGTGTGGATCTGATGTCCAACTGCACTACATGCACACACACACACACACACACACACACACACACACACACACACACACACACACACACACACATATATGTATGTGTGTGTGTGTGTGTGTGTGTGTGTGTGTGTGTGTGTGTGTATATATATATATATATATATATATATATATATATATATATATATATATATATATATATACATATTCTGATATATGTATATATTTATATATATTGATATTGATAAATGAAGTTTGGCAACAAACCAAGTTGTCCAGGGACATCTTCATGGGGGTTTAGGTTGATATTAGGGGAAGTTAAGTGGGTTGAGGATGTGAAAGAGTTAAGTGAAGGCAGCCAACAACCTGTAGATATGTCAGGAGAAAGGTAGACTGCTGGGTCTTGGTTGGTGGCAGGTGGGCTTTAGGTAGGCATTTCTGGATTTATTTCTCTTGGGGTGGGCTCAAGAGTAGGAGATGGTCGGTATGTCTTGTTTTTTTATGCAGATTTACGTCCATTTCTCTGGGGAGGCAGTTGGTGGTAGGCTATGCAATGTTCAGGTGTCCATGCGGTTTTGCATTTGTTGGTGGTTTAGTGTTTCATGGGTAGTGGCTTTTTAAGCTCCTTACCTTTGTTGATGGAGGGTTTTGTTGGCTGGAGGGAGCCATTACGGTCTTTTCGCGGGTTGCAGAATTCTGTGGGGGAAGAGGTTGCTACCGTTATTCTGATGCTCTCATTTGTGGGAAGTCCTGAATCGGGTGGAATTCATTGGTGGTATTGTCTACCGGGCTCATTTTCTGAGGTGTTTTCTCAGCTGAAGCCACACATTTTTTTTTCATGAGCTTTGAGCGAGTTAAGTTAATGGTGAGCACGGGGTGGCATTAACAGTCAGGGGAATGTGGCCGTGTCTTGTAAGTTGTACTGTTTTGCAGGAGGTCAGACTTTGACTAGTAAATCGGTCTGCTGAATAGAGGTTTGTGTCATTTTTCTTGGGGAGCAAGATACTTAGTTTTATGTTAGTTGTACAATGCTGCATGCTGGTGCTCATTTTTAATTAAGTTCTCCCTTACTTTTTGGGGTACGTTGCTCTGGGCTGGTTGTTGTGATCTTCTGCTGAGGTTGTTTTAGTGGTGGTGCTGACTGTGAGTGGCCTCTGCATCTTGTGTTTGGGTGAGCCAGGATGTCGGTTTGGGGCTTTTCTGGACTTTTCTGGGCTATGCGGCCCCAGTGAGTAATGTTTCTTGTTGCGCATGTGCTGAGGAGTCTTAAAATTAAAAAAAACAAGGGGGACAGGCTTTCCTATCTCAGTTGTATGAGAACATACTTGTTGCAGTATCGGGGGTGACTGGCTTGTTTCTATGGGTGAGAAACTTCATTTTCTTTGGCATTCAATCAGGTTTGGGTTTCACTGGTGGGGGTAGTCCACCATGCCCATTATATGAGGTATTTTCCTTGGATGAAGCAGTGAGTAGGTGTTGGGCTCTGATTAAGTTGTTAACAGTTGTCACCATGCATGGTACAGTTGGCATTGGTTAGAGATGGTTTCTCCCTGTACAGTAGAGCTGGCCTGTTGGTACGACGTAGCTATGTTCAAAACTTATATTATAAAAAAAAAAAAAAGACAGAGAGAGAGAGAAATTGAAGGTATTGCATTGTCTGGATGGTTTATGCTGTGAGTGTTGTGTGAGTGTTGTTGATCTCTTGCTGCAGCTCTGGATGGGTAGGTATGGCCTTGATTTTGGTTACAGTGGGGGTTGTCAGGGATGGGGCGTGCTGTCCAGGCCCTCATTGCTTATTTGGGTTGGTTTAGATGGTGGTTTTGGCTTTCGCAGGCTTTGTTTGATGTTGTTTGCTCCTGGTTGTGTGGGAGGGGATTAGTTGCATGTGCAATGGTGGCCTGGATCATTCAGATCAAGAATATTCAGTGAAGTAACCCAGCTCAACCTATATACTCATTGTGTGGTTGGGATACTCGGTCGTTTGTAGGATGTTATTTTTTTTTCTCCCCTCTAGGCTTATATCCATTAAGGCCAACAGGGAAAAATTCAACTGGCAAACATAAATGGAAACCCTTCAGCACAAAGTATTTTATAGTGGTAGTATTCTTTAGGTTTTAGATATCATATGGAATTTCATAAGTCACAGTAAACAAAGTAACTGTTATGTTTGTAATATTTTAACAACTTACTATATCTCAGCAACCACTTGGGTTTATCACGTGCTGTCAGCATCATTTTCTTCAGCTAGCTGAGAGCTTTCATATTAGACTAAGGAGTATTGTCAGTGTTACTTGGTCATGGAGATATTTAGAAAATATAAAATTGAAGTTAAATAAATTAATATCATAAAAATAACAGTTAAAGGGTCGGATTCCCTACTTTGCTTTGGCGTTATTGGGGTGGGGTTGGAGGGCTGTATGCATGCAGGGAATGAATTGGTAAGCCCTATACTTTAAATGAGTAGGTGTAGTAGTTCATTAAAGAGGGAATTGGTAAATGTCAGACGTGAGAGATAGGCATCTTAGCTGTATGTAGTCATGATTCAGTGTGCGGTATTTCTAATAGGACCTATGAAAGGGGAGAAATTGTTTATTTTTCATTACCCTGCTTGTTTTCCTTCCATCCCTTGGATGCAGAATGTTGGCAATTATAATGTGAAATGACTGGGTATGAGGTTAGTACTTACCAATGGCTCACTACAACTTTAATTATGAAAATCACAGGATGGTTAAAATGTGATAATTTATTTATAGAAATAGTCTTGCTGAAATAATATTATTCACCCTATTGATAGTACTTAATTTATTCATATTGAGGTGAGGGTTAATGTTAAAAGGGGGGGGGGTCATAGTGATAAGGTGTTTGATGCGTAGTCACAGGAGATAGGGATAGAGGTTCATCTTTCTTCAGTATTGTAAAGGCAAGTGGCTTAACTTGCTTTCTTTTGCAGATCACGAAGGTATGGAACTGGAGTGGGCATCAGTTGGTGTCCTGAATGAAAGGGTCTCGAAAGAGGATGGAGGCTGCTTCACTGGATGTCCTGGTACCTTGGGAGGTGCACGATAAGTCATAGATGAGGGAACACTGAGTGAGCAACTGTCAGTGCCCTGATGGAGGTGGATATGAAAGATGAGGTTTTGGAATGCTGCGGCTGTAATTTGGAATAGGTGGGTATAAGGTGGAGCCTTCTCTTTACATATTAATGGGTTTATTTTTGTCCTTTTCTTTGTAGATGGTGGGGTGCTGAGTACCACTTTGGTGATACACAGTGAATTTGCAGATGATGGAAGCAGTGGCGAGTGAGGAGGTTACACATTGGGAGCACAAGCAGGCACCAGCTACTGATGGAAGTAAGTGGATTTCAAAGTTGTTGAGTTTTGGTAGAGGATTTACACTGCTAGTTAGAGAAGGACAGGCATTTGAGTTTGTGATCTCAGGATTAATTGGTTGTACAATTTGTTCTATTAACCATTCAGTATGTTAGATTAACGTTGAAAGTTGTCCCTGCTTTTGGGCATTTGCATTCAATAGTAAAAGGGAGCAACAGCCATTGGCCATAGGTAAGAGTTAGGGTTCCCGTAGTGGGCTTGGTGAGGTTACAGGTAATGCATTTTATTTAGTGCTCATTAAGGCACATCAATGTGGATGGGGTTCAGGTAGGTGGAGTGGAGTCACAGCACTCGTATAGGAGGTTATTAGGTTACTGGCTCGGGGATGGTTACAAGCTAGACAAGTTTGGCTCTTTTTCTGCGGGTAGCACTTATCACTCTTGTCCAAGGGGATATGAATCATAGTATAAAAATATAAATAAAAAAAGGGGGGGACTGGTGCCATATTTTGGTGCAAAGTTTGGCAAACACTTGATGTGGTGGCAGGGGGTCCTTGTTACTGCCTCTATGTTAAGTAGTTATTGGTATGTGTGCACATAGAATTTGTTTTTTTTTCTTTTCTTTGCAGATTGCTGAAGTCCAGAAGGCATTATGCGGTGGCTTGAAAAGGGGATTTGAAAGGTGATGTTTTGATAGGATGGATGTTCTTGCCACTGGAATGGGGCACACGGAGGGTCTGAGTAATCACCTTAGTAATGCATGTTAGAGCTCTGTGTTTAAACAGTGGGAGCTGATTATTGCATTGGTATAGGGGTAAGTAAGGAAGAGATAGGTAGGATGGCCAGGGAAAAACTGTCAGGATGGTTTATGGGGAGTGTGGGGATGCCACAGGATGAGTAGATTCATGACATTCATAGGAGCACAGGAACTTATTAGGCTACAACCCTATGGCTCCTGCAAGCCAGTGAAGTTCAATTCTTGCTTTCTTGGCACCTTGGGGTGGTTGTATTCACTCATCCAGTCATTTGAACTGTATGTGGGGGAAGGGCCAATGAGGTTTTGACAGGAGGTTGGAGTTTGTTCCTAATGGGTGGTATCTTTGGGGTGACCAATTTGTCCCTTGAGTAGGTAGTGTTAATGTTACATGCCAAGTTAAGGTTTTACAGAATAGCACAAGGATCATTTCATTTGGGGTTTGGATGAATTTGCTAGATAGGGTTTTAGGAAGCATGGTAAATAGGTGGCTGTGTTTGGGTAGTTAGAAACTGGGTGCATTGTACAGGGGAGTTAGAATGTTTAAAGGAAGCTTGGTTGCAGGATAAGGCAACTGTAGGACAGGTCTAATTACCTACTAGTGGTATAGGAAAGAAAGCTTTCAAAGATGAAGGCCAGGGACAAACAGGGGTTAAGAATGGTTTGATAATGAGTGAATTGGGGGTGTTTATGGCTGGGCACATAAAGTATTTCATTGATGACCATAAGTGAGTTTTCTGGAAATAGGTCAAGTGGTGCTGGTTTTCTGCCATCTAAGGTTAGGACATTAACATTTTGGAGTTAGACTATTCTCTACGGTAATTGAGTTTTGCACATCCGGAACTGGGTAGTTGGTGGGCTAAGGTGATATGCTACAGTTGACAGGGTCCTGGGTGTGAGACTTGATACTAGTTGTTTTGATTGGGTGTCAATTTGAGTTCAAGGGGTTATAGTTTGTGGTTTTTGTTGTGTTTGTAGGTTGGCAATCAGTTCAGGTTGAGCCATTATTTCAGCTTTGATGGAAGTGGGCTAAAAGGGTATGTATTCTCTTGGTGTGGATGTTCTGGTGGTACAGTGTGGTCATGGCAATCCTACTTTATTTAGTTTCATTAGGGTGTGTTTCAGTGATGGTATGCCAAGGTGGGTTTATGATGGGATTCTAAGGTGTTTTACAGATGATGGGTACATTGAATGATGTTTGGCTTGACCCTTCCCTTTATTGGAAGTAGTGGGTTGAACAATTTTGGATAGAAAGGAGGGGGAACAGCCTGGTCAGGCTGGTTGGTGAAGAGGGATAGGCTTGCCCTCTTCTGTTCCCCCTCTGGTGTCTGGATGTTCACTTCAAGGATCTGGGTAAAGGAAAATGAGTAGTTGGAGGAAGCTTGCTGAATAGATATGCAAGCTGAGGTAAGGATCCTGCTTATTTGGTGGAAGGTAATTCAACGAATGGTGTATGAAATGAGATGGGACGCTGCTTCATAAGTAAAGTAAGTGAGCAGAGGTATGGACCCTGCTTGTTGGGCAGGGTGAGTAGGTATGCTGCCCTGATTAACATTACAAGGATGGTGCTTCATAAGTAAAGTAAATGAGCAGAGGTATGGACTTTGCTTACTGGGGCAGGGTGAGTAGGTACGCTGCCCTGATTAACATTACAAGGATGTTATGCTGTGTTTAGAATCATTTATATTATGAATAGTTGTAATTAATGAATTTGGTGTATAAAGCTATGTTATGAAAATTTAATAAAGGTCATCAAATGTCATTTGGTGTGATGTGTTTATTGAAGGGGACTGGGACAAATGAAGTTTGACAACAAAACAAGTTGTCCCGGGACATTATCATGGGGGGTTAGGTTGATATTAGGGGGAGTTAAGTAGGTTGGGGAGGTGAAAGGGTTAAGTGGAGGCAGGGATGTTTGGGACGAAATGAGATAAGGATGGGGAGGGACTTAAAGAGGTTTAGTCTAGTGTAGCTGGGTTAAGCAATCACATTTTGGTGTGAACTTGCTACCCACACACCCTCCCTCTTTCCGGTGGTAGGTTGGGGGCAGTAGGGTTAGTTATTAGTGGGGGTAGGTGGAGAAGAGGGATAGGCTTCTCCTCTTCTGTCCCCCCTCTGGTATCTGGATGTTCATTTCAAGGATATGGGGAAAGGAAAATGAGTAGTTGGAGGAAGCTTGCTGAATAGATAAGCAAGCTGAGGTAAGGATGCTGCTTATTTGGTGGAAGAGAACTCAATGAATGGTGTATGAAGTTTGATGGGACACTGTTTCATAAGTAAAGTAGTCTGGATGTTCACTTCAAGGATATGGGGATCCTGCTTATTTGGTGTATGAAATGAGATGGGACACTGTTTCATAAGTAAAGTAAATGAGCAGAGGTATGGACCCTGCTTTTTGGGCAGGGTGAGTAGGTATGCGGCCCTGATTAACATTACAAGCATGGTGCTTCATAAGTAAAGTAAGTGAGCAGAGGTATGGATGCTGCTTACTGGGGTAAGGTGAGTAGATACACTGCCATGATTAATATTACAAGGATGTTATGCTGTGTTTAGAATGAATTATATTATGAATGGTTGTAATTAATGAATTTCATGTACAAAGCTATGTTATAGAAATTTAATAAAGGTCATCAAATGTTATTTGGTTTGATGTGTTTATTGAAGGAGACGGGGACAACATTTGTTTTTCGTACATACTGAGATATTTATATATATGTATGTATAGATTTACTTTTCTATATATATATTTATGTCAATGTGTGTATATTTTATATGTATATCTCCACATATATTACTTATTAATGTTTCCATTTATATATATATATATATATATATATATATATATATATATATGCATCTCCATACCATACACATATACATTTATATCTATGTACAACACGTTTAATGTTAACATACCTTTTCCATACTTTTGAATGACTGTGCTGCATGATTTGTTTGAAAAAACATCAGATCTATCTTGAGCTCAGATGGCTTAGTGGTAAATTGCTGTGGCTACAGTGTGCAGGATTGTGGGTTCAAGTCATGCATGGGCTGATTATTTTGTTGCTGGACAGAACAAGGGCTGTTGGATACATAGTAATTTAGGCACTTTTAAGCAGTTGTAAGTGGGTTTGCATGGGTTTGTGCGGAGGTAAGCAGTGCTAACTTCCAGTTAACTATGCTGACAGATGGTTAGCCTTAAAATTGCTTAATCTGTGTAGGCATCGCTTAGCACTGCGCAAACAGGCTTACTCCTGCTTACTACTGCTTACTCATGCTTAACCCTGTGCTAAATTCATTAAAAGAAAAGAAAAAAGGGGTGATAGGAAAGTGGTGAAAAAGGGGGAATGAAAAGGGTAAAACAATATGACAGTTAGCTAGGGATGTGCAGATTGGGTGTAGAGAAGGTTCATAGCTGTCCATTTCTTCTATAGCAACAGCTGTGCATATATATATATATATATATATATATATATATATATATATACGGAATCTGGAGGTAAATGTGGACACTCAAACTCCTGAGAGAGAGGGGTGAGGACAACAATAATGTGTTGTGAAGCCAATTAGACAAGATTACATTTGTCCAGTGTACATGTGTGCGAAACGAACAGCTATGTATGGGGTGACATTTTTTTTGGGAACAGATTTCCCTTTTTTTATAAGGTGAGAGTGGGATGTTGGGGAAGGATAGTAGGTATATTTGGGGTGGTAGGTTGGGTAGGAAGACAGACAAGACAGACAAGACAGCATACAGGGGTGGTATATGACACATGTGGGGGGTAAACACCTTGGATGGGGAGAGTGTTTGGTAATTGGAAGCCCACAAGCCCCAAAATGGATACAGTGGGAATGAGGTCCCCACCCATGGGCAGTCGCCACTGCACCTTCACAGCCCTGAAGGTGGCTATGCTGGAGGCTGAGCAGGAGGGGCAGGTTGACCCTCTAATTGCACAATGTAGCCCTCAAGCTGGCATAGCAGATCTCTCAATTCCTTGCAGAGCTCGCTATGCACCAGAACCTGGACCTGACTTCTGGTGACAGGATCCTGTCCGCGTCCGCGCCCGGCGGGGATGAGTCCCATCCCCTGATGTGGTTCCACCTGAAGGTACTACAGGACCAACAGATAAGGAGGTCCCAGGGTGGTTCACAGACATGCTGGAGCCCAGTGCCATGGCTAGATGAGGTAGGAGAGGTGGATCTGCTGGGATCGTCCTTCCCATAGGTGCTATGGTGTTGCAGTTTTAGAACATATGTTGGTTAGTAATGGTAAACACATTCCAGGATTAGTTATAACAGCATGCATGAGAATTCCCATTAACCCAAAACAACAGATTTGGAACATTTGCATAGCAAACAGAACACATGCATATATGGAACCACAGTGAGCATTATACCAGCATGCAGGTTACATTGAAAGCAACAGGCCACCAGTGATAGTATTTGAACAAGGAACATTAATTGGAATACATTTCAACATTTATAGAACAACAAGACACATGTCCCAACAGTAGGTTTGGAGGAAAACATACCCATTCATTTATGTGTTTAGATTATTGGAGAAGATAAGGTGGGGGAGAGAAAGAGATGTCAGTTAAATGTAGATTCTTGCAGTGGTCACAGCTTTAATGATCATTGGTCTACTCATTACTCTACAGGTATTATTACAACTATGGCCTTGGGTTGGGCAGTGGTATATTTGTACACAGTATAATTACAACCATCTTTTAGCTACTTTATACTTTCTCTTACCTGGAAGACCTGTGGAGGGAACGTTCTACCCATATTCACATAGGGTTACATATGTGCACTTATTGTGTGTGTGTGTGTGTGTGTGTGTGTGTGTGTGTGTGTGTGTGTGTGTGTGTGTGTGTGTGTGTGGTACTAACATACTCTGCCTTGATTTCTATCGGTCACCCTGGTTGTTGATAGCAGGAACCAGTAGCTGTGGCAGGATGACACTTTTGAACATTTCTTGGGGGAGACTACTTGGTGTATGTACTTATCTTGCTGTCATATCTTGCTGTCATTTGCAGCCTTGGGGTTGGACTGTGGGTGTTGGACACATTAATACTACAGGTTTCTTATAGCTACTTTATACCTTCTTTCACCTGCAAGATCTGTGGAGGGAATTTTTTTTGACACTACCTGACTGTTTCTACACATATTCACAAAATCCTAGTTTAAATTATGCATACAGCTTACTGCCACTCGGGAGATTCGTACCGTGGCTGTTTCTGCTAAAAATACGAGTTGTTGTTTCATCAGAATGAGCTATTGAAAAACTGCTGTTTATTTCTTGAATGTTTTCTTTCTAATTCTCTCTTTGTTGTACAATCTGACCTTGTGATTACAATATTCTTTTATATACATTCCTATACATACCTTTTGACATAGCACAGTGTGGAAAACAATGGTTAACAAAAAATTACTATTCTGATATCAGATCTTGATGCATGAAACTTTTCAAGTCATACAATGCCAGAGTAAACACAACCAGTCAGGAGTTTTCAATTTTATTGACAGGTAATTACACTTTATTGATATATAACCTAGATGTCATTATTACTCTCCTATTGGCTTCTTCAGTCACTAAAACCCATACCCGTTTTTAAGTACTGCAAAGTGACATTCTACTATGTTTTATTTATTTACCCTACATAATATCAGCTAGATTGTTACTCACCAGCCTCATGATGTAGCCTTAGCAGCCTGCTGGTGTGGGCTTCCAAGTTCACAGCCCTTTCATCTGCAGCTGTACAGGAGATAAGAGAAAACATTTATGCATACCTATCCATCACATACACAGGCTGGACTTTTATTGACTAATACTTACACAAGCCTGGAGCATTCCCTGCTCAGGAATCTTGGACCCACTGGTCCAAAAGGTCCCTCTTCATCTGCTTCAAGTCAGCAAAGTGGTGCTGGACCTGCTCACCAGTCCAAGGGATACCAGTGGCAGTGGTGAGATCTTGGGCAAGTTCGTCCCAGGCCTCCGCTTTATATTGGGAGCCCTGGTACTGGTCCTGCCACAGTCGCCCTTCATGGTCTTTAATGAGGAGTCCAACCATGACTCTGGACTCTTGAATTCCCCAGTGCAGCACCCGAAAGTGCACACATACACCTACACCTATACCAGCCATAGTGCCTACAGTGGGGAGCTACAACTGGTTAAGAGCTGTATTCCCACCTATGTGGTTTAAATAGGGCTAATTTCCCACCCTTTGCCATGATTGGACAGTTTTTAAACTGGCAACCCTGCTTAGCAAAGATAACCATTGCTTACAGGGGTAGATGCTAAGCCCTGTTTACCAGTGTGCAAATCCTAATTCTTGCTTAAAATTAAAATTTCTGTGACACCTCACTTTGGGGCTGCTACACTACCCTGGTTAGCGTATACATAATAATAGTCACTACCTATTTATGAAAAATACATTTTAGTTGTGTTTCACATATGAAAACATATGGATTGCTGTGGGGCTTGTACCAGAACTAACTGCATGCTAGGCAAACTCTCTAACCACTACGCTATTCCAGTTTTACTAGTAGCATTGTGCATATTTCTGTTTAGCTTCTTTTGATGTTTAAACTCTGCTATGTATAGCTGCATGACAGGCTTAAACTTTATTGCACACAGGAAAAAAAAAGTAGATTTTAAATATTTCTGTTAGAAACTTAGAACATTGATAAAATGAATGGCTTTGCATTAGCATGTATTTTGCAAGGGGTATGCAGTGTGGCACACTGCCATTTTAACACACTGTGCTTCTTTTCTGGTGTATGGTGCATACATATATGGCAGAATGTGTATGTTCTGCCATATATGTGTGTTTTTCTGAGGTAGGCTGTCTATTTTCTCCATAGACACTAAAATGTCCGTGGAGACTTTCATTCATTTTACATTACCATTCATCAATTCTTGAGTGCAGGGGGCATGTGTATTGTGAGACCACTGCTCTCAGACACACCCCTTTTGCTCATGCACAGAATGGTGTCCATTTTAGAGCATGGCATCGCGCCTTCATGAATATGAAAGGTGCACTGCCATGCTGCACAGAATGGTCCCTTCTGTGCAAGAATAAGCTATTCTTTCACGGAAGTTTGCTGAATCCCCGGGCTTGTCTTTTCTTTAACTGGATGAAAGGGAGTAGCTAGAGTTCAGACCTCTTCACCCCAGACCAAGAGAAGCCAATACCACTCCAGGAAAGCCAAAGGGCTTACCAGCCAAATAACAGGATAACTGAATTCATCAAGGACCACTTAAGTACTGAGGACCTCCCAGCTAGCTGGCAAGTTATCCTGCTTTATTATTCAGATATATGACTAAAGTCAAATGGTATAGAGAAAATTTATCAAGAATGCTACTTTAGTACAAGGTCTTAGTCACATGGCTAGATGTAAGTTCTAAATCTTGTTTATTCTATAGTACAGCTGTACCTGTGGTAAGTTACTTTTGGCATATAGGACAATTTATGAGGAGGGACTTCAGATACCTCTAAATCGGGTATAATGCAGAAATACTAAAATTTACAGTCACAGCAACTTAAAGTTTCATATTAATTTAATTTAAATAAAGCGAAACTTAGAAACTCATGCATAACTGAATGTATACCAAACAAGTCAAATAAACTACTTGTTAACATAAAACAATCCAATAAGAGGAATTTTGACATTTAGGTATATGACATTGTTCGATCCATGCTTGAAGGAAGGATACAATATTGTTGATGGGTTTATAGTAGATACACTTTAACATAATGTATGAACTTATATTTGGGAATCGATGATTTCACAGTCAAATACTCAGTACTGGTTTTGCAATTTTAAACTCTGATTACTATTAACTGTAACTTCACCCTCTTAATATAGTCACATTTCTATTGCCAACATATGAGAAACTATCTCACATTCTATTTACATATGCCACTTTTTCTAATGAGTGGATCATTGCAATACATGTCATAGCAGTAATTCTTAATTTTAAATACAAGCCAGTAATGCATAGCAGTAACAATACTCAGAAATTAATTGCTTATGTTTTCCTATACTATTGTCTTTAAACAAATGCAGTATGTTTTTACTAGGTATCAGAAACTCATTTATTCTGAACATCAAATTTTATCTGCCACTTCCTATTATAAAATATATTGCATATATAAAACCTGTTAAATAATTAACAGTTGTTTCAGTAACACGCTGTTCTTGGGTTGACATGTAGCACCAATGTATACATTTCATAGTTTCATAGTTCATAGGTAGATACTAGGCATGTGGCCCAGGAGATGACTGATGAGCCTAGTCCAACTTCCCAGTTGCCCCAAAGCACCGACTGGCTAAGTGACTTTATCAAAGTCGCACAGTAGGCAAATATATTTATTTATTTATTTATTTAACATTTGTTTACCAGGAAAGCCCACCTTGGAATGAGCCAATTTTCAGTGGAGGCCCAGGAGAAATGATCCAGATGTATGTCTTAGTAACGTGGGAGGAAACCAGAGCACCCAGAGAAAACCACGTCTATATCATATTATTGAATGATGAAAAGAGCAAATGCTCTTTCATTGAACTGATAATATCAAAAAAAGACAAAAGCGAACACACGGAACAGTGAATTTTTTCTCAGGAAAAAAATTTGCTGTTCCGCAAAAAAAAGGAAAAAAAATGTTTAAACACAAAATGTAGTGGGGGACTTTGCCCCCCACACCTCCGTACTTAAATATACCAACTTTGAGATTGCACCATAGTGGAGGAAATAGCAAAGTCCTGAAGACGGCCCACCAATTTTTTTCCCCTGGGAAAAAAATCGGTGTTCCATCACTTCACTGTTTTATGAAGTACAGTATAATCTAGAACCTTGATCAATATCAGATCACTCAAAAATAATTTTAACAGTAACACAAAATAAAAAGAGATATACTAGCCACAATACCTCAAACTGGACTTTAAACTCAAACCTGCTGAAAATTAAAGAAGTGGAACAAGAGATTATAAACTCTATTATTCATCTAAAAGAAAACCTTGTAAATAATGATACTCCTCTGGATATTCAATGGACAGCCTTTAAAGCCATGGCTAGGGGTATCTTCATCCGAAAAGCATCATTTTACAAAAAGCAAAAAAGTGAAAAAATAACTAATATAGAGGGCAAGCTAAAACAAATAGAAATAAAATTACAAAGAAACCACACTCCCACTCTTGAGAAAGAAATGGCAAGTCTACAAAAACAATTAAATGAGATCATAATGCAGCAATGTACATTTACAGAACTAAGGATGCTATATAAATATGTGGAATGGGCTCAGACACCTTTCAAAATGCTAGGGAGGCTTATCAATGTAAGGAGTCCTCCATGTAAAATGCAGGAAATAAAATATAAAGACAAAATTCATAACTCAGATAATGAAATAATATGGGTTTTTGAAGAAATATTTAAATCCATATATGGTCCACAAGATCATATTAATGATGGCCTTTTCCAAATCTTTGTGGATAACTTAGACTTCCCTCAGATCAATGACTCACAATATAATAGTCTTAAAATCCATTGACAGAAAAAATATATAAAGCGATTGAGAAGTTAAAAATCTGGGAAAGCTCCTGGTCTTGATGGATATGTGTCAGAATTCTATATACATTTTAAGCAACAATTAACCCTAGTACTTTTAAAGCTATGCAATTTTATAATTGAAGTTGGAATGTCAGACCTTTATTTGAACAATTCCAAAATTATACTTATACCAAAACCAAATACAGACTCCACTAATCCCAACAACAGACCTATAGCTTTGATGAATATAGATTTAAGGATACTTTCAACAATTTTAGCACACAGGATGCAAAAATTAGCCCCAGCTTTAATTGCATGTTAAGAACTTGGCTTTATGAGTCAGAGACAAGTTTGGGACAACACATTAACCATTGATGCCTTATCACACTTATGTGCCAAGGATAAATCCCCTAAATATGTTTTATCAGTTGATACAACAAAAGCCTTTGACAGAGTCAATCAAAAAGTCCTTCTCTTTGTACTCTCTCAATTTGGATTCCCTAAAGAATACATAGAAATGATCAAAATGTTATATAGTAAAGCAAGTACTACTCTGTATATTAATAAGAAAATATCTAACCCAAAACAAATTCTTAATGGCACCAGACAGGGATGCCCACTCTCACCAATCCTGTTTAATTTCTGTATAGAAGTATTATTACTACAAATCACTCAAAGAACCTATCATCACCTTATTTCAAGATCTAAAACCCAAATAAAATACACAGCCTTTGCAGACGATCTCAATATCTTCTTTCAATATCCCAATTCTGACATAAATAAAATCCTGTCATCCATAGAAACGTTTTCTCTAGTATCTAACTATGACATTAATCCTAAGAAGTCAATTATATACCCAATTAACGCCCTGAGACATAAAGAATTTTATTTTCGGAGACAAATGTTAAAGTGCAATATACGCTGAAATATTTAGGTACAATCTTTAACCATACACAATCAGATATGTTCAATAACAATATAGTTAAAACCTGGTCCAGTATAATAGGTAACATTAACAAATGGGAAAAGCTTAAACTATCAACCTTGTCAGAAGCTTCAATAGTCAAAATGAATATGCTGCCTAAGATTTTATACCATTTGAATGCCACCTTCATGAAAATTCCAGCTACCTTCTTCAACAAGATGAAAGTTCGACTAGCAAAATTCATATAGTACTCAAAAAGTATAAGAATTAGCTATAATAAACTAATACTATCAAAAGAAAAAGGAGATCTCTTGTTTCTTACTTTAAAGACAGTTTCTTTAAAAATTGGTTAAATTGGTTAAAAATGACACTTTAACCTTTTACAGTCACATGAGAGTTTTTAGCACTTTACACTATAGTTACTTTTAATGGAATTTACTAATATACACCTTTTACACTTGTACATTTATACATTATGAAACTGTTTAAAATTGTAATCATATTGAACTATCTGGCTGTTTCATAAACTGACTGTGGAAACTGATTGTAAAGAAACTGTCTTTAAAGTAAGAAACAAGTTTTATTATTTTTTGTTTCTTTTTGAGCAACTGCTTGTCTAATGACTTATGTCAACCATCCACACAGCGTATTTATGACTGTGTTGCTTTAAATAGCACTTGTTTTCTCCACCTAAAGGGGCTTATTGATTGGCTAGTACTATCATATTACTCTGAGGTGGACCTTTTAAATTGCATTATATGGTTGTGCTGACTATTTCTCAAAAAGTTACTCCTGTTGAGTGACGAAAATGTGATTAGTTTTAATAAACTTTTTATACGTTAAAATAACAGTGTTTTGCATTGTCACAGACTTGCGTGTAGCTGTTTGGACCCTTTTTTTGTTTATACTTTGTTTTTTAAGTTTTTATCAGTCTACTAATGATACTAATTACAGTTTTACATTCAAAGACTGGCAAATCAGCCATTTTGAAGTTCATGATGTTTGGGAGATTGATGGGGGATCTCTTTCTAGCAAAGAATTAATAGTTGGATTTGTTAATGTTGATTTGTATGTCTAGAAGCTCCGAGTTAGGTTCAGGATTATTTGGAATGAAGGGCTGGTATTTCTGAAAAATACAAATATTCCCCAGAGTTTCCCAATGGCCTGAATGCATAAGATTTGTACCAGTGGGACTGCCTTTACTGGAAATCCTGTACAGCGGAGGAACTTGGTGTTATTAGTTTTTTGTTATTTCTCCGTTTTTCCATTTTTGTTTTGTGTTATCTGAATGCATAAGTGTTAAACTGTGGTATAGCAGGAGTGAGTTCACTCCATTGAAACCATGTCTCAGTTACTACACAGAAATGAATGCATTCAAGTTGCAAGAGTTCGACAAGTTGAAGCATCCTTTTCTTTAGACTTCTAGCATTGTGTAGTGCCACCACAATGTTGTTGAAATTTGAGTTTGAGTTTGGTAAGAATGGTCAAGTAGGGGACTCTACCCAAGACAGGCACTATGCTTGGTGCAGCAATGCCTTTAGCTAGTATGAGAGGTGTAAGCTATTCCTGGTGAAACAGGAAGTCTTATCTATCATTTCATCCCAGGGTGACCTGTACTGAAATGATCTTATCTTGGTATCCAAGCACTACCCTTAAAAGGCAATATACTACTCAAGCCTAGTGTCTTTCCTGCCACTAATGCATGCATATTGAGTTCTTCTGTGTGCAGTCTCAGGTCATTTATTCCCACATGGGCCACCACAAAGTCATAGTCATATTTGTCTGGTTTAATGGCCCTTGCGACATCATGGATCCTGACATTGGGCAAACAGATTAAAGTTACCCTGTTCTTGTCCAGTATGGTGAGTATGATGTCTATATGACAATAATAGTCCCCTCTGTAGAAGCAGATTTAGTGCACCTTATGGTTTATGTCTACTTTCCTTTTGACAGCTGGTTGGATTTACAGTATTTGTGAGTGGAGATGTAGTAATTTGTGCCTTCTTAAGTTCTTAAAGTCTTTTGGGTTTCTAATACTATGACAAGAATGGACCCAATTCCCAAGTCAAAGTATGATTACATTTCATGAAATAAGTATCGTTTCAATCTTTGATGTTAGCCAGAAGTTCTCTTCCCAGCACCTGCAATGTGCCCAGTAATGACTCCTTCTGCAATTCATACAGAGTTACATATATTGGTAACATATTTAAATATGACTGTAAATTATTTTCTTTAAGACCTGTTGCTACTACTACAATTGGAATTGTCTACATATCCTTCTTGCACACTGGCCTCATTTCTGCTTGCAAGTTCTGGTATTTTATGACTTTGTATCTCTCTGTACATATGATACTATAGTCACTGGGTATAGCAATTTCAATGATCAATGCTACTTTTATCTTCTTTTCATGAACTACTATATCTGGTTTTCTTGCATCTATTTTTAAAACTGATGGTTATGGGCGATCCCATGTGTATAAACTTCATCATTTTCTATAATGCTTTGTGGCCCATGTTTCCAGTGGTTTTAGTTACTTCAGTATTATAATGTTTGCACAACTCCAAATGCAACAGTTTTGCAACATTATTATGCCTTTTGGTATACAGTCCTTCTGCCATTAGTATATCACAACCAACAACAAGATGTGTGACTGTTTCCAATTTTGTTTTACAAAACCTACATTTGTCTGTTTCTCCTACATATTCAATGGACTTTGCAAATCAATGTGAATTTAGTCCGTTATCTTGAGCTGCCAATATTAATCTTTCATCTTTTGGTTTAAATTCACCTCTTCTTAATCATTCCTGTGTTTAATCTTGAGCAACATGAGGTTGTTCCAAGAGTTTTCTATACTTGCAACTATATTTATGAATTTTCCACATTTCTTGCCTTCTTATCTGATCCTGTATCTTATATATATTTTTTTGTTTTTGTCACCTTCAGTTGATACCTGATTTTTATTTTCTTCTTTTTTGATTTCCATTCCCAGTTGATGCCAATATGCTTCTGCTAAACTAAGCAGGAAAGTCATCTTAGACTTATTCTCTTCATGTTTTAAAACTTTCACTATGTTTGGGTCTTTTGAGGTCAACAGATATGTATGTAGTCCTACGACTGCAGATCTATACATGTAATTAATTTTGTGGAGGCCCATACCTCCTTCAAAACAGGGAATATATAATCTTGGTATACAATCTTCTTCTTCTTTCGGCTTTTCCCAGTTAGGGGTTGCCACAGCGGAACATCTGTCTGCTCATGATTGGCAGTGGAGTTTTTTATGGTGTGGAATTGCCAGCCCAGTGCCCAACCTTCCACAGAAGGCACACACTCACAGCTAGGGCCAACTTAGAGTGTCCAATCCACCTACAGCATGTCTTTGGGGTGTGGGAGGAAACCGGAGTACCCGGAGGAAACCCACGCGACCACAGGGAGGACATGCAGTCTCTGCACAGAAGGCACCCCAGCCGAGGATCAAACCATGATTTTTATAAATCATTTGATGAGCATGAAACATCCTTCTTGTTTTCCTGTCCAATCGATTCAACGCCTTTTGGGGCCAGTCACTCACTTCAAAATTGCAGGTTAGGACAGGAAGATCAAATAGGTTTATAGCTTGGACTTTGTTCCTAGATTTCAGCACTGTTTTCAGTATTAATTTTGGTAGTCTAACATATTTCTTACTAAGATTTATTCACATCTGTTCATGTTTTATTGCTGATCCTTCATCAATTCCCAAATATTTTTACAGTCCCTCTTGCACAAGTTCTTTTATATCACATTCCTTTCCCAGGCTGATGTTTTCTTGGTGCTGCAGCTTTCCTGCTTTAAAGGGTGCTTTAGCACATTTACTAAGACCAAATGACATTCTTATATCATCTGAAGAAGTTTTGACCACTTGAAGTAGTGCTTTCAGTTCCTCATCTGATGAACTGTACAGTTACAAATCATCCACAAAAAGAAGGTGAGGAATATTTATACTTTGTTTTCTGGGTTCAAATTGTAGCCATGACCTAATCTGTTAAGTAGACACCTTAATGGGTTAAAGGCAAAACAAAAGAGCAGTGATGACAGAGTCACCCTGGAATATGCCCCTTTCAGTTTTGATCCCTGGGATACTCATTTGTTCTATAGCATGGCTTATCTGCAAAGTTGTTTGCTACTGTTTCATGGTCTCTGTAATATCAGTGTAGGGTGTATCTTATATATTTTTAAACACTGTTTTATCCATGAATGTGGGGTGGTGTAAAATACTTTTTTTATAGTCTTTCCATGCCATATTTAGATTCTTCCCCTTTTTACAGTTTTCCATTATGACTTTAACAACAAATGATCATTTATTCTATGACTTTCTTTTGTTAAACCTTTGTTCTACTGCCATGATTGCATTTTTTGCTGTAAACTCTGTCTGCATATAAACTCTCTCTGCTTCGATTCCAGGGTATAGTTTTACATCGTTGGAAGGCAAGTTTCGCTGTAAAGTAGGATCATTGTTTTTCCTGTTGTTAACCAGGTTGGTGTCAATTAAGGGAGCGCATGCAAATAGTTCTTACTCATGGCTAAATCATCATATATAGATGTTCATATTTGTAACCAGAAGTTAGGTACTGCATCTGGGCCTGGGGTTTTCCAATTTGAGCTTTTTTTAACTTTGTTTCAATCTCTCTGGTTGTTGCGTCACCCCATTTCATATACTGTACATTTGAACTTCTTATTCTTTCTTTTACTTCTATCCATGTAGCATCTTTGTTATGTTCCACAGGATCTTCATAGTTATTTCTCCAAAATGTGTCTGTTTCTTCTTTTTAGGTGGTGTTTCAGTTATTTTTGCCTTCTTTCCCAATCCTGAATAAAACTGTTTTGGGTTATCAATAAATTGCTTATTTTATAGTTTTCCTTTATATTTACCTGCATATCTTCTAAGTTGTTCTGCCTGTGTTGATATTTTCAGTTTATTTGTGATAGTACGGAATAGATCCAGATCTGTTCTGATACTGTGCATTGCTTTTATCACATCTATCTTTGAGCATGCTTGTTGATCTGTTCCCTCCTCTATACTCTTCTAACAGTGACACTTCTTGTTTTACATGCTTTATAGTTTTCTCTATTCGATACTTCCATGATGGCATTTGATTCCTCCCCTTCCTTCCCCTTACTGACCCGTTTTTTTTTTTTTTTTTGTGGAAAGACTATCTATTATTAGTTTAGCTGTGCAGTAATATATCCTATTTACTTCTGTTATATCTCATGAATCTCTATAGACAGTCCTAATTACTGAGTTCATTTGTTTTATCAAACTTTTTGGGTGTTACTGACTTTCTGTAGTCTATTTCTTTCATTGTCTACCCATCTCTATTAAATCAAGCAACTTTTTTCTTAGATCATTTTCTTCTAAACTGAGGGCACATTCTTTGTTCTCCATTTCCTGCTGGCATTCTACAGAAAATTCCACAGCATCTTCCTGTGCCACATTGTCTTCAGTTTCAGCCTGTGTCATCCATTGCTCTTTCATATAGGACCTCACTGGCCTATCACTCCACAACATTGACTGAGTCAGAGTTGCTACAGTTTCCTATTCCTTCCTTGCTGTACAACTCCAACTAAATTTTTGTACTGGTTTCTTATGGGAGGCTCCAAAGTTTCTTCATACAGCAACTAATGAAATGTTTCCTGCTCCACTGGTTTCTCCTTAATTTGGGAACTCAATGCTCTATCCTGCTGTGATGTTATTAAAGTTAAATTTTCTACAGTAAATTCTTCACATTGCAGATAATCCAATAGGTTTCTATTTCTTTAACGTGTCCATTACTAATCCTCTTTTCTACTTTTCCTTTTTGTTTTCTTATTTTTGTAGTGTAAAATTTTCCATATCTGGATGCCTTTGCCTGTATTTCTCTTATCTTTTGCACTGCTCTTTTTGTATTGATTATCCTTTGCATAAGTATTGCATCATATTAAATCTCTTTCTCTTTCCCATGTCCATCTTTCTTCTTCAGATGTCTACTGCTCCTGCTTCTGCTTACTTGACGGGCTTGTTGTTCCATCATGCAGTGATATAACCCATTTTAGACTTTCCACACTAAATCCTTCACTTCACAGGTATTCCATAACTTCAACCTCTTTATTTTTATACTCCCTCTTTGTGATCTTATTTTTTGTATTGTGAAATTTTCCATATCTGGATGTCTTTGCCTGCATTTCTCTTTGACTATCTTTGGGGCTGCTTTTTTTGTATTGCTTCATTTGGCTTTCTACTTTGCATAAATATTGCACCATATCTTCTTCTTTTGGCTTTTCCCGGTTAGGGGTCGCCACAGCAGATCACCATCCACTCATGATTGGCAGTGGAGTTTTACAGTGTCAAGTTACCAGCCCGGCACCCAACCTTCCACAGAAGGCACACACACACTCACACCTGGGGCCAATTTAGTGTGTCTAATCCACCTACAGCATGTCTTTGGGATGTGGGAGGAAACTGGAGCACCCAGAGGAAACCCATGCGACCACAGGAAGGACATGCAGACTCCGCACATAAGGCACCCCAGCCGAGGATCGAACTGGAAAACCTCATGCTGTGAGGCGGCAATGCTAACCGCTGCACCACCGTGGCCGCCCATAAATATTGCACCATATAAGATCTCTTTTTCTTTCCCATGTCCATATTTCTTTTTTATACTTTTCAAAGATCTCTAGCTTTGTTCTTTATATTTTTGCACTTCCTCAGTTGCTTCTTTTTCCAAACAACAAAAAGTTTCTTGGTGTATATAATGTTTTTCATACATTTATTGTATTAACACAGATTTGCATTTGAAGCTTCTAACAGTTTTTCTTGTGCAAGTATTTTTCTTTCCTCTAATTTCTCTCTTAATCTTTTTCTTTATCTTCTGTGTGGAAATTCTGGGGTTCTTGCATAATAGTAACAATGCATAATTTCTTTCTTATAGTTCTCTCTATCATCTTTATGGCTCTTTTTTTTTTGGCCTATCAATTTTTGTGATTTTTGTGGACTAGTACTTTCCTTCTACAACCGGGGGCCACCCTACCCCTGGGCCTGGCCTAGCCCCATTATGGCAAGGCTTCTGTGTCTTGAGGTTTCTACACTGTCATTTTTTTCTATTCCTGGCACCAGTGTGCCTATCAGGATTAGATACTTTTTTATCCTGGATCTTGTGCCCCCAGCTATCTTTTTTTATTTTTTAACCTACTTCTGTCCATGATATATGCTATATAAAACACAATCAGTATAATGGTGTCATCTTGGTGAGATTTTGTGAAAAACAGGGTCCACCTCATGAAGGTATTCAGCAAGACTTGAGGATGAATTCAATTCCAGCAATACTACTCTCCTTTGCTTGCGGATTTATCATCTCTCCATTCACATGCCCCATGTGGTGGAAACTATGATCATTTAGATTGCATTCTAAGTGGCTTTAGCAAGTTTTTTTTAGGTTCATAGGTGATTACTAGCCTAACAACCCAAGGGGCTTTTTTATGCCTTGACATGCTTTCTAGAATCAACAGTGATCAAAGATAAGAATCAAACTCTGTACCTTGTGCCTGAGGTAAACATCTTAACCACTTAGCATAAGTTATAGGCCAGGTGGTACACTGTGATTGATGTGGAGGTAGGAGGCTTATTGATAAGTTGGTTAGTGTGAGAAGTTTGACTTGTATTTTTTATTACTTATTTATAGACATTTATTTACCAGGAAAGTTCAACAGGGAAATAAATACCCATTTTCAGCAGAGGCCCAAGGTATAATTCTCCAGAGGGTATAGATGTAGTTAAAAAATCATATGTACACATATGTACAATTTGAGAGTGGAATACATATAGGATACAATAAAGCATGTGGAGACACCTGATAGTACAAAATATTAAAAACAATATAAAAAGTTGACAATTAAATATGACAATCAGTATATACAAAAGTATTAGCAGTATAGTCTATTATGCTAGGAAAAAAAAAAAAAGATAAAAATCCACTTAATAATGGAGGAGGGCATGTATTTAAAGTTACAGATAAATAGGAGGATAAGAGATTATAAAGAATGTGAAGTATTTGTGGATGTATATCATATGGATGAGGTGCATGGACATAGCTATCAGTTAATGAGAAATTCTTTGATAGAGGACATGGGGGCTAGATATAGCTCTGACTGAATCTGAGACAGAGTTCCATAGTTTGGCTACGCAGTTTGAGCATATACGTTGTCCCATACTTTTTTGTGTACATATTCCAACCAGGTTTTTGTCTTGAGAGCAGAGAGGGTGATTTGGGAGATAGTGATTAAATACTGCGGGGATAGAAGGGCAGGGACAGGGGCTATACAGTATTATGGGTTAACTGATGTGGGAGTTCTAACCAATTGAGAATATATAATGCAAAGGAATGATAAGCTTTATGTGGCAGGTTAGTTGAAAATCTCGCTATCTTATAGCATTGATCCAGTTGTGATTTAAGAGAAACCTGGATATGAGTCAAAATAGGTGAAGAGAGGGTAAAAGCTGAGCATTAGCTTTGGTTATGATTCAAGAAGGAGCAAGGAGTTTTTTCTCTATATAGCAGACCGAGCTTTTGATTAGTTTTTATACAGTTTTGTATGTGAAGATGAAATGTTAAGTTGCCATGTCTAGTGAAACAATTTGGTATGGGTAACTACTTCAATAGTTGGATGATTTTAAAATGTAATATGGAAGTTACTTTTGAAATTTGCATAGGACACAGGGAAAATAGTAGTAGTTTAGTCTTTGTGGGATTAAGTAAAACTTAATTTTGATGTAGCCAGATAATGACTGACATGAAGGCATTTTGTGTCATGGATTGTAGCTATAGTGAGATATCAGATGAGCAGATGAGAGCTGAGTTATCTCTCTACTGAATAAGGCAAGCTTCCTGAGAGGAGGTATATAAGTTATTGATGAAAGTATTAAAAAGCAGTGGTCTGAGAATAGAGCTTTGAGGAGCACCCATTTTAACTTGAAGAAAAAGAGAGAAAGAAGAGAGCCATTTGACAGATTGATATCTATTCAGATAGATATTTAGAGATCCATAGAGAAGTTGGTTTAGAAAAGCCTAGAGAGGACATTTAAAGTAGGACATTTCTCAGGTAACTGTGTCAAAAGCTTTTGAGAGATCTTGAAAAACAGAAAATGTAAACTTTACTTAGTCTCTAGCCTTTTAATGGTGGTGTAAAAGATGAGGAGAGCTGTAGTGGTGCTATGGCCTTGTTGGGAACCATTTTGTGTTGGGGATAGGAGATCATTTAGTAACAGGTGTAAAATTTACATCTCTCACAAACTGTACTATCAGTTGGTAGAAGCAATGCAAATAAGTAATAAAGCAGCCATTACAATGTCTTAGAACATCTAATGTAATCTGATGGGGTGAAAGCAGACTAAGGAGGCATGTTGACAGAGGATGGAAGACTAGGACTTATTAAAGTACTCATGGGTTGGAAGGAGATTTATTGTAGACAATGAAAATTTAGGGATAAAATATTTAAGGTGATACTCTAAAATCATGTTTGATGGTAGTTAATATAACAGTATATACTGGAAAAAACAAGTGAAAAAAATAGAATCATGTTTTCCAAAAATAATGAATAGAGGCCGATTCTTCTCCTAGCATCACCATAGTTGCAAGCAGCTAGGAATCAAAGGGTCTCTGCTCTGTCACCAGAAGCAAAACAAAACCAGTAACCCCAAGATGATTTCTGAGAAGTATCATCATTCCAGATACTGAGGGTCAATGCACTTGCTGCAGTCTGCTGTTTGCAAAAGCTCTAGAGAACATGTATATCAGATGGGCATAACAGAAAGTCAAGCCCACAAAGGTCCAAAAATTAGAACTGAAGATGTTCCCACTAAAACAACAATCAGACCAATCAAAGTTGCCCTACATACACTGTCCAATTAGATGCTATCAAGAATCAATGTCTCTGCATCTTCTTTCACTAGAAGCAAAGCAGTAGGGAACAATGAAAACAACTGCAGGTAGGCACCACAGGAAAATGGAATCTTTAATTTTTGAGCACTTTTATCCACAAGGGACTTCATCAGAAAAATGAACTGACTAGAAGACGACTTTATAATATAAACTGACCAACTAGAAACATCAAAAATAATTAAATTAATCATGGCGAATAGTAAACCTGAATGGTAAAAAAAAACAATGAATTCACAGCACATAAGTCTAACTCAATACAAAATAATGGGATACATTGTGATGTATTTTTCTGTTTTAGATCATTTACCTGTGGATCCTAGGAAGGTTTTTTTTTTAAGAAGCAGCTACTTAAAAAAGAAACATTGTGGCAGCTTAAGATGCAGGCCTATAAGTTTTCTGGCCTGAAATATTCAATTTGTATAAAATGTTTTTTTTTATAATTTTTTTTAGTATCATGTTATTTGTATTGAGTTATACTTACATGCTGTGGATTCAGTGTTTTTGTTTTTTAACTTTTAGGTCTACTATTTGTCTTAATTTGATTCTGATGAAGTCTCTGGACAAGAGATGAAAGCACTTAATCTGATATTCTTTGTGCTGTGTGTTTTAATAAACTGTTGAAGCGAACAGCTGAGATTTTTGAACTGGACAGCCTCTATTGGATGACTACCTGAAATTCATCATTTGGTGCAGTTTGTGTTTTTTGCGGATTTGTCTTAATTTAATTACTGTTTGATGTTTCTGATTGGTCAGTTTGTATTATAAAGTTGTCTTCTAGTCAGTTGTTCGGTTTCCTGATGAAGTCCCTTGTGGATGTAAGTGCTCAAAAATTAAACTTTTTTTAAGAAGATTCCATTTTCCTGTGGTGTCTATCAGTGGATGTTTTCATTGTTCAGTTTTGCTATTCATCATCTCAGTGGTTTGTTTGTGTTGTAAATAAAGCAACAGCACTAATCCGAAGAAGTCTTGCGATTACATATTCTTAAACTGGTCCTTGTATTTTAACTGCAATTTTACCATTGACACACACAGCAATAGCAACAATTTTTGTCTTGTTCATACTGACTATTCATAGTTTCTGACCTTTTCTGAGACCCCAAAATGTTTGTTGAATTTGCACAGGTTACAACATCCATTTACCTCCTTATGCAAGCCTAATAGTTAAGATATTAAGAGCAATTCCCATAGCAGTTGTTGTATACTGTCAACACATGGACTATGCCTCATTAATTGGATTTGTTTTTACATGGCTTGTTATACATTATTGCTGGATTCCCATACATGAATTATGTATTAAATCTGACATTATCCCTTCTAGTAAATGCCAAGTATTCTTTCAACTGGTCAGTACTGCCACATGATAAAAAGTGTTCTTGTTTTCAGATTAGATGCCTTTTTTTCTGATAGACACTGCACAGAATCTGTAACACATGAGCCAGGAATGTTTTCTTTGCATTAAGATCTCAAAATGAAAATGAAATATTCTGCAGCTTTTCTCACTGTTTCTACATAGTGTGTTATTTGAGGTTGTGATCTGATAACATAATGATAACATTAGCGGAATGAGATTCAAAAAGTAATATAAGCTCTCAAGCTTGAAAATCTTGCTGCTTTTATCAAGAACAGTAAAGCTCTTGTACTGAAGCAGAATTCATTCTATAAACCCATGGCTTCCCAAAGGAGTATGTTGCATAACCATCTGTTTGAAGTTATTTTCTAAATCTTATCTCTTTTTCTAATTTTTTCCTTGCTGATGTATATTTCCATTTCTTATCTTCTTTCTTTGTTTTTCAGAAAAAAAAACTGACAGTATGATTTATTCCTTTAGAGTCATAAAACCATTGCAAGGACATACTCAGATCTCTAGGGATATATTCTGATTAGGACATTGCCTCCTGTTCACATTATGTCCTTAATCATATTTGACATCTGCCATGGCTTTAGTACTGTGGCAAAGAACAATAGCGAAAGGCTTAGTGTTCCCCCTCCCTCCCACACACACTCACAACATTATTCTAAGTGAACTGATGTAGCAGTATATGGAGCAAGACACAAAGTTTGTATAACCCAGACTTCTTCACTGAATACTATTCTGGAGATAAGAAAATTGTGGAATTCTGTGCCATGTTAATTCTTTTAGAATGAATTCAATAGTTAATTTCCTTTGACTTTTTCATATAAACATAATGGAAATATGCATTGCTTTCAGAAAGATATGTGCATAAAAATAAATGCCAACATACCTCTGGATACAGGTCTGTCCCTGAGGCTTACTTTCATCCAGTACAACTAAACTTGAAATTAATTGGTACTGACCGTACCTTCTCTTGGTTTTACTCTTTGCGTGACCCTTTTCTTCATCTTCAGTAGTATGAAACAGTTTTCTGATTAGCCAGTCAAGTACTTTCAAACAAAAGCTTAAATTGCCGATTAAAAAGCACAAAAATAACTTCAGTAACAAGCTTATTTAAATGATCAACTATTTCAGTGCCATTGCATGTAGGTAGCCATTATTTTGGATGCATACAAGTAAATGATTAGATGTTATAGTTTTGCATTAGCTACATTAGTCTATGACAGGATTCAGTGATAGTTAAAAGTAAAAACAGAAGGGCAAAAGTAGTATTTCTGCTGCTTTCCATTGCTAAAGTCTTCTTCAATGCAATATTAAGGCAAGTTTAACTGATGGTGACCAAATAAGGTGATATACCAAAAACATTTTTCTTAAGATTGCTTTTAATAAGGGCTAGAAACTATGATTTTCACTGATTACTCTAGTACCATGGGTTTCCAAGTTGTATGCATGCATGCATGCACATGTATATATGTGCACACATGTATATATGTGCATGAGTCTACTTTGGTTCATAGGTTCATAGGTTCATACTAGGCTATCTGCCCTAGGGCATTTATAAGCCTAGCCAGAGTGTGTGTGGCTTTCACCACTCCTTAGGATGAGAATACTATACCCATTAGTTTGCTGTGCCTCTGTCCAGCAGTGATACAGAGATGATTCCCGGGGTAAACCTACGATCTCCCATCCACTAGATTTCTCTTGAACAGAGTCAGTGAGGGGCTCTGCCTCACATGGACTGGGATTCTGTTCCATAGTGTAGGGAGTCTCTGGGTGATGAATCTGTCCCTCCAGCACCCTATTTATATCCTTGTTGAGGTTTAAGTCTCTTGCTCTCGTGGCTCTGGTGGATTTGGATTTTTGAGGTGGAGCATGTCCATTAATTCCGGGTTGGACATGGCCTTGTATGTCAGGCACAGATCACCTCTGAGCAGACAGTATGCGACTGAATAGAGCTGGAGTTTCTTCAGTCGGGCATCGTGGCATATATTTGAGCCCCTTTATCCTTTTGGTGAGGAACTTTTGGGGTCTTTCCAACTGCTGCAGGTGTCGGGTAAGGTACATTCCGATGGGGGCGTTTACTCAATCATTGGTCTGATAAGTGAGAGTAGGGGTACAATGACCTCTCCTGATCTGGATGTGAATCCTTCATGATCAGGTGGGCAATGTAGAAGGTCTTTAACTTCTTCTGGATTACCACCTATGTGGTAATTATTTTCCCAAAGGGTATGACTATACATTTTTTGGCATTTAGCTTAAGGCCATGGCTCTGGCACCAGTTATCCATTTCTATGAGACCTCTCTGGAGGATGTCTGTGTCTGTTGGAGTGTCAATTATGGTGCCCAGTTTGCAGTCATCTGCAAATTTTGTCAGCCACAATCCCCCTATGTTTGCCTGCACTTCAGAAAAATAAATGCAGAACAAGAGGGGGCCCAGGCCTTGCTTGATCAAAAGCTCATATACTAGAATGTTATTTTCACGAGATGAAAATAATGAAAACTAAAATCCTGAAACAAGCAGCTTTTCCCAGGGCAAGTTAACACTTGCCCCAAACTTCACAACACACCATAGTATTTGAAACCCATCTAGTTGAGGGGATACATGCCCCATGCCCCAACTATATATACCAACTCCTGGATGGCACTACAGTGGGAAAGAGGGCATATTTCTCCACATTGGTCAAGTATTTACTTGCCTGGGAAAAACTGTGTGGTTCGGGATTTCAGTTTCCGTTATTTTCATCTCACGAAAATAACATTCTATTATATGAGCTTTCAACCAAACAAAGTAGACCTGGGCGCACATTTGTGTGTGTGTGTGTGTGTGTGTGTGTGTGTGTGTGTGTGTGTGTGTGTGTGTGTGCTTGTAAATATGTATACACCTGTATGAGTGAGCTAGTCACAATACACTGAGGGCACTACAATTTAATTAAATTTGGGTGGTGCAAGGAGGAAACAGCTACCACCTTTGGGAAGATTACATTGTTATTACGTTTTGCCGAAGCCAGGGTTGATAAATTTCACTTTAATGAAATAATCTATGGTATATTCACATGAATGTTCATGGATGTAGGTTTACTGTATGCAAGTCCATTTAAACAAAATTAACAGTTACATGAGCACGAATGAAAACACTTGGTACAAAATCTCTCAGCTCTTTTGTTGATTATAATTTCTGAATGTGAACCCTTGTTAGTGAGAACTTCAACTTGAAAAAGCTTACATACCACTAGTACATCACTGTAGCATTTTAGTTTATCATCAGTTTATAATTTTTAACTTGCTATCTCTAATCACTGTCCTGTCATGCAATTGACAGCTAAATATAAAAAAGCTCACTCCTTTTCACTAGATCTTAAAAATGTGAATGATATAGGTGTATCGAAAACACTGATGCTAAATTCTTAGAGCGTCCCTAACTTATCAACATACACATGCACCTTCTTCTATATACGCAGAGGTTCTGAGGAATACACCTTCAAAGAGCTACACCTCTACTAATAAAGATAATAAAGCAAAGTCCCTGTTGAACATATCACATCACAAAATTGCATTGAACACATTAAATCAATCACAGCCACTATGATATGGCAGTTGGGAGGGTCAATAGCAACATAGCAAAGATAGGTAAATCAATCCAAGACAAACTCGAAAGCTTAGAAGGTAGATTGATGTGATTACCTCAGAAAGCCAATTTTTGTAAACCCTCCGAGTATAAAAAACACATGACTCACTGGACTTTGGAATAGACTTTGTGGCAATTCTATGCATTCCTTGTGCCAAAATTAGGAATATCTTCACTAGGCTAAAAAGGTTTAACACTACCGACTCCAGTAGATAGAGAGAAGTTATTCTGATTGAGTATCATGTGACCCAGAACTGACAAGAAGCCTAGACACTGGCTGAGACAATGAGGAAGTACAGGAATGAACAGCAGCTGCTAGTTCACCAATCTTGGTGGAAGGAGGTGGCCTGATTTCCTATAGATTAAGAAGGGTTGCAGCATGCTGCATTTTGGACTAAGGTTGCATTCTTGATTCCCTGACTAGCTGTTCATACTAGCTCTCTCTTTTGGGCATGTGCTTAGGACTACACAAGTGTTGGGGAAGGCACATCAAGAGGTCAAAGTGATGTGAGCACACATTTCAGACTCCAGGGCTGGGCTTACGATTTTTTGGAAAATCTCTGTCATTACCCAAGCATGCACGCTGGCATTGCCAGACTTGCCATATATTTTTCTGTCCTATGAACAATAAGGATTCATTCATAAAAGCAAATTACTTTGCTTTGTATTGGATTAACCAGCCCTTCTGGTCACTGCATCGATGTAGGCCTGACAAGGTAGTAAGAGGTTTAGTGTTTTGGGGGACTTAGAAAAAACAAGCCATGCTTTATAGCTGTCTGGGTGATGGTTGTCAGTCAGCAGGACCTCACTCTCAGCACCGAATCATCTAAGGGTTGCCATGATGCTACCCTCCCCTTGGGAGAGGAGACTCCTATAAGAGGTACTGTGTCATACAAATACATTGTTCAATAGTTGTGGCTTGATGGTTGTCAGGCAGAAAGGATAAACACCACACAAAAATAAAAGGATCAGTAGTAATTCTAACATGGTCATGTCTCTAATGCAAACAGGAAATCTGTAAATAGTTCATCTCCCAGGCCCGTGCTTACACTTATCAAGGGTACCAGAACTTGTGAGAGATTTGGGATGCATGGCTAGGCTTAAAAAGGCCCTTGTAGTCATTAGCCTAGAAAACACCTATGAACCTGTTGATCACATTGCAGAAATGAAAAAAGGATATAGTGGGATTGTCAAATACTGTTGTAAGCATGAGAAAGACATCTGCTTAAATGTTTGCACTCTGTCAGTAGTGAAGGACAGTGCATATTAGACAAGGAAACCTTCAGTGAGACAGACTCCATTGTTTCTCTTAAAAATCTAGAAAAATATAGAAGGGTAAAACAATCAGAGATGAAGGCTACATTACAAAATAGCACAATTCTTGTTAATAAAGTAGTTTTTTTAAACAATTCTCTGCTTTAATGATCCTGATTACCATTTCCTGTGCTTTGTTTATAGTTTAGATCCAAAATCCATGTCACAAATTGCAGGCTATGCTCCCTTTCTTATTGCTGACTTGATGGGATAGGTGGAATGTTTCAATATTTATAAATGAATACAAAGTCTGAAAGCCAAGAAAACTCAAGAAAAGAAACTGCATAAAAATATTAATACTACTCAATATAAAATTTTAGCACCTTACTGTATACACCATCTACATCATCAACAGATTTCCTTACTAAACTCCAGTATGGGAAAAAAATCAGTGGAAATATAATCCTTATGAATAATTTTCAGTGCCCAAATACCGATTTGGAAAACTACTCAACATAATTAATATTTGGGCACACTTAACTATGTTGATCAAATCATTTAGATCAAATGTTATGAAATCCAGGCAGGGTTGACATTATCTTAGTTGTTATGCTGACAGACCAAGATCTTGCTGCCCCACAACATTGTGTTAGCCTCTATAAATAGAGAGGATAATTGTTTTTAACCTAAGAGAAAAATGAATCTGAAGACAAATAACTCCATCCATTCTAGACTTCTTTACCATTGGAAACTATGATGCAATAAATGACATCATCATCATGAATGCAAAATGAAATACTGTTCTTAATGACCCAAACAAGTCTGCTCAGTATATTACCATCAGGTCTTTTTACTTGTAACAAATAAATTCTTAATGCATTATCTTCAAATAATATTACTTTATATGCAGGTGGCATTGTTCTTGCTAAAGCAAACAAATCAAGATCTAGACTCAGTCCTACAGAAAGATTCTGAATTTATCAGGAACTGGTGAATACCTCTCAGCTTGTCCAGTATTTGTCTGAAAGTACCATTTTAAATTAAATAACATGGTGCCAACAATACCAACAGGCCCATTTAAATTACAATTTACAGGTTATTTACCATCATCTGTATCTAAGTCATTCAGCAACATTGGAAGTGAAATGAACTACGAGATAAAAAACACATAAGCAGACACAGCTCATTCCCAGTCCAATAAAGGAGACAATAAAACCCACAGATGGGTGGTTGTGGTGGTGCAGTGGTTAGTGTTGCTGCCTCACAGCAAGAGATTCTCCGGTTCGATCCTTGACTGGAGTGCTTTCTGTGTGGAGTCTGCATGTCCTCCCTGTGGTTGCATGGGTTTCCTCTGGGTGCTCCGGTTTCCTCCCACATCACAAAGACATGCTGTAGGTGGATTGGATACTCTAAATTGGCCCTAGGCATGAGTGTGTGCATTTGTGTGCCTTCTGTGGAAGGTTGGGCACCGGGCTGGCAACACAACACCATAAAACTCTACTGTCAATCATGAGTGGACAAGGTGATTCACTGTGGCGACCCCTAACCAGGAAAAGCCAGAAAAAGATAAAGCCCACAGATCTGTAACATACAAAAAACGAAACTCATCAGAAATGCACAGTTTCTAACTGCTGGACATGGTAAATAAATCCCATCCTAGGATCATGGCAAAGATGAATGTTGTAGCATCTGCCAGCAGTGGTAAAATACAAATCCATTAGTGTTTGTGCATACTTCTCAAATGCCCCTATTTTAGAGGAGCTTTACTATTTTGAGACCTGATTTACCCCTGTATAGGTTGTCCCTATTATGGCACTTATGAAGCTGCCTAGTACACAGAAAACCACACTACATGACAAGCATATTAGTGGCAACAATAATTTAAAAGAAAAAGGACATCTTACTTTTACAGAAACAAAAATCGATTACCTTTTGTGGTAGAATTTTGCAGCAAAGTTTATTAAAGTCTACAGATTTTACAGTTTTTTTAATAATGAGCTTATATTGTTCCATCATTTTTATCATCCCATTTTTAAACATGTTTATCTGTAGTATCCTGCATTCCTGTCGAAAGTGGGAATAGTTAATGCAAATGTTAAGCTAATTAGATTTCAAGATTTTTAGTTGGATGTTCCTACTTTTCAAGGTCCTTTGCTCCTTTTTTCTATGCGTGTAGATTGAGAGATATGGCTGTTTGAAAACTGTAGTTTCAGAAAGTAACATTAACTGATGCATTATAGTCTCTGTCTCTTACTAAATACAATATTACTTCCCTGTTACCTGTATCTTTATTCAAGCAGCGCACCTGAGAACCATTATACATTTGGGTGTATCTGGTTGCCCTTATTTTCTCTTCCTTATCTGTGAAATACAATGCCTAACTCATGCCCAGCCTTAACAGTATCAAATGGCAGTTGTTATCTGCCTTTGTGGCATGTCAATGATCCTTACAGTAACCCTCTACCCATTTACATGTGGGACATGTTATTCTATTTAGCATGTGTATGTATGAATGCTTGAAAAGGGGCTATTCTTTTATAATGATGCAGTTTTAGAAACATTTTCCTTAGGGATTTGTGCTAGGGGGGAAGTAAAAAATAAGATATGAGACAAAATTGGGAAAAAAAGAGAAGGGGGGGCTGGGGAAAGTAAATGTCCAGACAGACTTGTGCCTGTGTTTTGGGTGTGTGTGTGTGTGTGTGTGTGTGTGTGTGTGTGTGTGTGTGTCTGTGTAAACAAGTGCAAGTTTGAGATGGTTGTAACAGACATCATCATTCATGGACAACTGTTGTAAAACCCTAGAGGACTGAAGGACATATCAGGGCTAGGATTAATACTTTTAACCTTACTGAGCCAGCTTTATAGCCCATGTCTTATTAAACCTCCAACAATTCATGCAAGTAAGACCAGGTGCATGGCAAAAAGTATTTATTAACTATCTATTCGCCATAGTGTGATGAGTGTTGGCTGCTGTGTTGATGCCCATGTTTTATTAAACCAATGAGGTCCAAGGTACTAGCAGCAAGCTTAGGGCCAGGGAACCTGTTTATTATAGTTCCTAATGTTAACTGGTGGATAAATGCAGGGACTGTAAATTCAGCTAAATGGGGAAGCATCTTTTAATGGAATGTGGTGTTTATATATGTGAGGGGTGACAAAAAATAACTAGAAAATGATTAAGATCATGTTAAGGGAAAATGATCGGCACCTATTGCCCCTGTCTAAGAGGGACACAGATAGAATATCTGGGGTGAATTTACAGTAACCCATCCAGTAGTCCAGATTGCATTTGAAGAGGGCCAATGAGGTGCTCTGTTTGACATGAAGTGGGAGTCTGTTCCAAAGGTGTTGTAACCTCTGGGAGACAAATCTGTCCCTCCAGCAGGTTCTATTAATGTTACATACCAGGTTAAGGTCTTTCCATCGAGTAACCCATGTACTGTTTGACTTATGGAGATGCATCATTTCCAGTAAAGCAGGGTCAGAGATTGCCTTGTATGCAAGGCAGAGATCACCTCTGAGTAGTCTGTATGAAACAGAATAAAGTGACAGTGCTTTCAGATGATCCCCATAGGACAGATGATGAAGACCTTGAATTTTTCTTGTGAGGAACCTTTGTGGTATCTCCAGTTGCTGCAGGTACTTGGAAAGGTACAAACCAAAAGGGGAGTTGTACTTAATTACTGGCCTGATGATGGAAGAGTACAGAGAGGTTATAACTTCTTTTTTTCTGGAGGTAATGCCCTTACTTATGAGATGAGCCATATAGAATGCCCATCTTACCACTGTAGAGATATGGTGGTCAAAGGTAAGGTTGCTGTCAACCTGTGTGGCCAGGTCTTTTACCACTGAGTGCATACTTAAGGTGTTGCTATTGATGTGGTAGTTAGCAGGAACATCACCCTTACTGAAAGGGATGATAATACATTTTTTTTGCACTGAGTTTAAGGCCATGACTTTGGCACCAATCATTTCTTTGTGTAAGACCCTCTTGTAGGATGCTGACATCATGTGGAGATTGTATGACCAGTCCCAGTTTGCAGTCATCAGTGAACTTTGTCAGCCACAAACCTTTAGTTTTTGCTTGTACTTCGGAGAAATAGATTCCAAACAGTAAAGGTCCCAGGAGTGATCCCTGCGGAACACCACATGTTACAGGTCTGCTGTTGGAGGTGGATTCCCCTATTTTGACTATATGGATTCTATCAGTAAGCCAGTTAGTAACCCATCTAAAGATATAAGGGTTGATACCTAGCTGGGTGTGTTTGTCAATGATGCCGGAGTAGGGGATAGTGTCAAGCACCTTGGCTAAGTTTAGGTAGGCTTTATGCAAAGCTTTCCCTTTGTCTAGGGCCTTGGTGACTCTCTCAAAGAAGTCCACCAGGTTTAACAGACATGACCTCCCTTTGACAAATCCAAACTGAGTAGGGTCAAGTGTTTGGAGATTGCCTATATCTTTGTTGATAAGGTCCATGGTGATTCACTCCATGGCTTTGCAGATAAGGCTAGTCAGGCAAATAGGTCTGTAGTTCTCAGGGTCAATGGAAGCACCACCTTTGTGCAAGGGAATAACAGTGGCCATTTTCCATTCAGCTGGGATGAAGCCAATACTTAGACTATTATTGAAAAGAGTACCCAGTGGTGTTGCTAATTCATGTTGGAGCCCATATAGAATACATCTTGGGATGTTATCAGGTTCCATTGATGCTGTGTTTTTAACCTTAGAGAGGGTGTTTATGACCTGCTCTTTAGAGATACAAGGTAGAGGACTGGTGGTAGGGATGTCATGGGGCACGTGTGGCAGGGACAGGGGAGTGAAATTCTCACAGTATCTGTTGGCCAACAGGTTAGCTATGTCCACAGGCTCAGTATATATGGTATCATTAACTACCAGTTTGGCACAAATCTAGGCCTTACCTTTTAGGTTATGGATGTAACTAAAGAATGCTTTATGGCTGCTTTTAGCTGAGGAAGCTAATTTAGATTCATAGTTTGCTTTGGAGGACTTTACAAGAACTCTTATTCACCTGTTTAAGCTGAGATGAGAGTGTTTCCAGTTTAGGGGTCACTCCCTCTTACTATTAGATAGCAATTTCTTCCTCTTACTGTAAAGCCTGTTAATGGCAGTTGCCCACCAGGCAGGTCTACTCTTCCTTGAGGAGCTTGTTTTGGTCCTATCAGGTACAGCCAAGCCAATGCAGTTATACAGATGTTTGTATAAAGCATTGGTTCAGAACTTGGCATAGTTGCCATTTCCATCTGGGTGAGAGGTGCAGTAAAGCTATTAATACCATCCCATGAGAGGTCATAATCTGCTTTGGAGAATTTTTTTTATTTAGTTGCTGCTAGGGGGGTCAGGTATGATAGTTGCTTCAAATGAGACAGATCTGCGTTGAGATCTCACCAAGGAAGACCTCATTGTGGGAGTGCTACAGATCCAAGATGTTGGCACCCCTTGTGGGGATGTCAACTAGCTGGTCCAGGTCATTGGAGTTAAAGTTGAGGAACCCAAGTGAGTTTGAGCATGAGCAATTTACCCAGTCATTGGATAGGTAAAGTCACCCAAAACCATGGTGTTTGGATGTATCTTGATAGACTCAAGTAGATCCAAATAGGCAGAGTGGGTGTTCTGGCTCATGGAAGGGGTCCTGTTGCTGGCAATGACTTGAATAGGTGTCCTACCATTAATTGCATCTGAAGTATCTCCAGGGAATCAGACTGTTTAACCAGTCTGAAGGTGCATTTATCTTTAATGACTATTGATATACCACCTCTTTTAGTTTTCACGGTTTCAGTTTGTGGACTGAACGTGTGGAAGGAGTTGTAACCTGGTATGGCTAGGGAGTGTGCTCTCCACAGCCTTGAACCAGGTATCTGTGACTGCACAAATGTTTGCATCTTCCAAGGTGTGGACTGCTTCCAGTGAATGCAGTTTCGTGTTAAGACTCCTAGCGTTTAGCAGCATAACCTTGAGGTTGTTTTTAGACGGAGTTTTTACGTCGGGAATTTTGTCCTTGAGACACTGCCTAGGAAAAGCACTATGGGGGTTGCAAGAGCCTTAGCCAGTAGCCAAAATTCCAGGGGTTACAGATGAAGACCATCTCTGGCAAAGCATTGCGGTCTGTTGATCATTTCATCCCAGGCTGCCATATACTGGATCCCCTTAGAATGACACCAGAAACTAAGCCAGTTATTGAAGTCAGTAATTTTCTGTTTGTATTGAGGCATCATCCTAGGTGAAATTAAAATGCTGCTTAAGGTTAAGGACATACCTGCCTGAGACACACACTCTGAGAGCTCAGTCATGTCTCTCTTCATATAGTTCAGAGAGGTACATTTGAAGTCATTCACACTAACATGGACTATGACAGTCATAACAGCACCTGTTGTTGAGAGACTTGAGTGCATGTGTGATATGGTGTATTCTGGCACCTGCCAGACAGCTGACCATGACCTTTTCCTTATCCATCCTGATGAGAGGGACATCTGTGTGTCTAATGATGGAATCACCTATGGCTAATATGATTGGTTTTGTGTTGTTTCCTTAAGGGCTTGACAGGTGAGGCAGTGGTGTATGAGCTATGTAAGTATTATGCATAGCATGCTTGTGTTTTTGTTTGGGAGGTCTATGGTGTTTAGGTATGCTTCTGATGAGGACCTCCACGTATGTAGGTATGTATGATGTGAGTTTGGGTGGAGTAGGAGGTGAGATGTGCATAATGACAACCCACTCATTGTCATATGTACTAAATGGTGTGTGAGAGAGCATGGATTCAGGGTTCTTGATATAGTTGCATTTCTCACATGTTGAGTTTATGCAGACTAGGAGTAGGGGGTTGTCTATGAACATGAGGCAGTTGCTGCACTGCCTCAGGATGCCCATGTTGATCAAGCTGGCTGGAGAAGCTGTGATAAAATGTCCGTTCATAGTGTTAGGTAAATTTAAATAGTCAGGAAAAGAGGTCACACTTAGGAATGCCTAGTAGTTCAGAGATGTGTTGGTACATCTGAGGCAAGGCTTAGTGTTCCACCTGACAGTAGAGCAGGGCCTCGAAAAACCTCTGGAGGACCACAAGCAAAGTGCTAAGGGAACATTTAACGAGCACAAAGTTTGCATCTGTATCCACCAACAGTTGCCACAGCTATGTAGCAGTGCATGATGGTGTGCTACACACAAACAAGAGCAAATGTGGGGCTTAAATAAAACATGAAATAACCCTTATAAATCAAACTAGACAATAATGTTGATATCTCTGAGCTCTAGTCAAACCACCCTCTATTAGATGGTGCCCAGGCAGCACTCTCCTCCCACAAGGCTGCAGAGGAGCCTTCACCAACAAAGATGGCTTGCATTTGATGCTCAGAAGTTACAGAACAAATCCAGAATGAAACAGCAAACCTGGAACTGGGCTATGCTACAACTGAATTAGTACAGTGTACAGTAAAATGTGGCAAAAAGCATTTCAGACATTTCAAACAGATAGTAGAATGGACATATATATATATATATATATATATATATATATATATATATATATATATATATATATATATATATACATATATAAATAAATAAATACAGACATATATGTATAAGAGGGCTGAGTGGCTATGAAGCAAAACAGCCCCAGACCAGGAGAGCTAGACAATGGGGAGGAGAAGATTAATTGGTGGAAGGCTTGTGTGGGACTAAACAGTGGCACTATGAGGCCTGTCTTAGGGTTCCATTAAAGAGTAATGGTGGAATGCTTACTAACACTAAAGCAATAACTGTTATGCCTGCATTATAAACATTAAAGGAGAATGAGCAGTAGATACAAAAATGGAAACAAAATACAGTTCCATTCAGGTTGAAATACTGACGGGTAAAGGTGGGGAGGAAGGAGGGGGTGTTCAAGGTATCCAGGACCTTGCCTTTTGATTTTGTCTGCAGTTTTGCTTTAAAATAGTAAGTAAAAGAAAAAATAAATAAATAAAAATAAAATTTAAAACAGTGCAGTTTTGGGCTGGTTTGAAGCTGGCTTGAAATATGTGTTAGAACTGTTCCACAATGTTGGAGAGCAAGTTTGGTCTCCAGCCTTGGTTAGTGAGGGCAGCATCCTGTATATTCCTTTAACTCCTCAGAGTCCTTGGGCAGTTACTGAGGAGGCAAACCATGCAGGATACAAGATTTGTTGAGTAATATAAACTGTTGGTGTGTTGTAGAGTAGGTATTGGGATTTTCTAGTATTCCCCTGCTTCAAACTCCTTGATTTGTAATCTAACCCAGGTTACCTGTGCCCATAGTCAGGTTTTCAGTCCAGTATGCAGTGTTTCTCTAAAGTAAACTGGATTCTGTTAGATTCTGAGAGACTTGTCTTTTTTAAATGGAGTTCATATGAAAGTTCCTGGATACGTAGCTAGGTTCTTGCCATGTGAAGATGGCTATTATTTATTTGGAGAATCTGTGGGCTTCATGGACTTCTGTTGTGCTACTAAGGAATACTAGCTGGAGTTAATACTAGCAGTCTTTTGATTTCAGGAGTTCAGCTGTCATGTAGGGGTGGTTTTGTACATGGCTTAACTAGGTTCTGGTCTTCTGTCCTGCAAGTTTGTTGCTCAAATATTTTTGTATGCAAACTTAATCTGATTGACCGGGGAACTAAATTTACAAAGATTACACAATCATTTGCATGGAAGTAGACTGCTTCTCCCCACATGTACTCTCGAGTCCAAGATGTGCAAGTTTGGCTTTGCTTGTCATGACTAGACTTGATTTTACTGTTGTGTAATACATAAGACGACTAGTTTAGTGCAGCATGCTGTTTGCTTCTGTCTTTCTTGTCTTGCCCTTTACACTGTGTATATATTCTTGACGACAACAGGGTGATAGTTTTACTGTGTGCCATTGAGCTTTGAATGTGTGTGGTGTAAGCATGGTAATCTGTTTTGTCTGAAAGCTAGTTACAGTTGTCAGATGTTTGTGATATGCAGTGCTGTGATTGAATTATGACTAAATTTAAATTTACAGCTTTGATGCCGTGTCATTTTAACCTCAGCGTGGGCACTCATTTTGAGACTGCTCTCTTATGGCTATCCGTGTGGCATATAGAAGCATTGCACTGTTAAGTGGAGTGATGTATATTCCTGTCCCACAATGTTGGAAAGCAAGTCTGTCTCCAACCTTGTGGCTAGTGAGTGCAGCATCCTGTATATTCCCAACTCTCCTCAGAGTCCGTGGGCAGTTACTGAGGAGACAAACCATGCAGGATACAAGCTTTAGAAATTTGTACTTTGATTTGGTTAGTCCCACTAGACTAGTCACCTCTCCAGGTGAGACCAGAGGTAGTTATACCATTCATGATATCTGCTGTAGCAGTACCCATTGCATCTGTTGCATCTGTCATCAAAGTATTTTGCCTGATTATTGTAGACTGTACAGAAGGTTTGGTATTGGAATTTCTGTTTTCAGCTGTGGCATTTTGTTGTCCCTGCACTAGGGGCACTCCTTGGTGGTGTTGCCAACTGGCTCACTGACAGAACCCACACTGTGAAAGTAGCAGACTCCAAGTCTGACTTCAGAGCAGTGACAAGTAGAGTATCACAGGGTTCAGTCCTGGGTCCTCTCCTGTATGGTATCTACTTCTCTGAAGTACAGGCTAACACAGAAGGTCTTTGGCTAATGAAGTTCGCAGATGACTGCAAACTAGGAGCCATAATAGAAACGTATAACTATGTGGGCATCCTACAAAAGGGCCTCACTGAGACAGATGCCTGGTGTCAAAGCCATGGCCTCAAGCTCAGTACCAAAAAGTGCATTGTCATCCCTTTTGGTAAAAACTTTGTACCCATGAACTACCACATAGGTGGTAGTCTACTTAACACCGAAAATGTGATAAGAGACCTTGGGGTACAGGTGGATAGGAGTCTCTCCTTTGATCACATCGCCACAGTAGTCAGGAAATCCTTCTACGTGGCACACCTCACAAAAGGTTTCTCATCCAGGAAAAAGGTAATTGTTCCCTTCTACTCATTACTCATTCGACCCATTATAGAGTACAATGCCCCTTTTGGCATGCACCTCACAAGACATCTACAACAACTGGAAAGGCTGCAGAAATACCACCGAGGATTACTGGCCTCAAACAGATGCCCTACGCAGACTGTCTCAAAACTCCAGCTTTACTCCGTCGCATATCGCCTACTCAGAGGCGATCTCTGCCCAACATACGAAGCTATGTCAAACCCAGAGCTGTTGGACATGCTCCACTTAAAGAAATTCCAATCCCTCTGAGCTGCACTCTCTCTAGGGACCTAAACCTTGTCACCACAATAAACAGAACATGCTGGAGGGATAGATTCCTGTCCCAGAGACTTCCCATACTCTGGAACAAACTACCTATCTATATCAAACAAGGCTCCTCATTAGAACTCTTCAAGAAAAATCTTAATGATTGGATGGGAAATAGGAAATTCACCCTTGGGATCACTTCTGTGGCTCTGCTCGACAGGGGTACAGGAAAGTTATTTTCTTGGGTGGCGAAAGCCAGAGTACCTTTTTGGCTAGGCTTATATAGGCCCTAGGGAAAATAGCGTAGTACCAACCTATGAACCTATGAACCTATGTAAATACAGGATTTAGAAGGGCTGGAGTGTGGATAGAGGGGGTGGAAAGGGGTATAAGGGATGTAAAAGAAGGGAAAAGGAGATAAGAACAAGGAACAACAAGCAATGCACAGGGAGATAGTCTCCAGCCTAGAATCTGCATGTTCTCATATCCAAACAAAAGTTAAATTCAAACCTATTCTCGACAAAATCAAGGCCATAAACAACAAGCACAAAGGAAGCTTAAAGAATTATTTAAAGACATGAATGAAGGCCTGAAAGCAAAACAAAAATGAGGATAACCTCTTTCATTTAAGACAACTCCACAACAATGTGAAAAATTTAGTGAACAAAGATAAGCAATCATACTACTCCCACCTTCAACTTGAACATAAAACCGACCACAAAAAATTCTGGTCTTCTATATCCACCATACTTAACCTAGGTACAAACAAAGAACACTGCCCAACACAAGATGTCCCTCCATCCCATGAAGCTGAAGATTTCAACAAGCATTTTATAAAATCTATAGCCAACCTACTGTTGAACACTGCTAACACCACACCCTCCTCCTCCACCTCCAACTCCACCACCAATAATATCTCTTCATCCAGCTCCTATCCCATCCCCTATAACACCCATAAACTCCACAATGATAACTCAACCACTTTCTCATTTCATTCCATACCTACAACTACCATAAGAAGGCTATTGCAAAAACTAAAACCCCTGCTCCACCTCAGCAGATAATCTCCCACCCCAATATGTTAAACTAGCCACTGACACCATTGAATACCCAATCAGTATCCTAATTAATGGATACATATGATAATCACTAGTTCCTAGCATATGGAAAATATATCATATAATCCCCATCCACAAAGGAGGAAACTCCTCAGAACTTGCCAATTTGTCATCCTATATCTATTCTAGCTTCTATTTCCAAAATCCTAGAAAGATGTATCCAACAACAACTAATGCAATAAATACTGCAAAATTATTTACTCATAGTGACACAACATGGTGTCTGCCCTGACCATAACACATCTACAGCTTCAATATCCTTTAATGACAGGGGTAGAGAAGCAGAAAACTATGCATCTGCAGTGTTTATTCACCTCTCTAAAGCCTTTGACACTGTTTCTCACCCTTTATTGCTGGGCACACTTTCCAATTTGGGCTTTTCCCATACCACAGTGGTTTCAAAGTTACTTACATGATTCGAAACAAGCAGTAAAATGGTAATATGAAATTTCTCCTTACCCCTACAGGAGTCCCACAAGCCTCCATCCTATGCCCTCCACTGTCTAATATATTCACAAGCAACCTAAATACATCCTCCTCCTCTGGCACTCTCATACAATATGCAAATGACTCCCACTATTGTCTGCCCCTCTCGTACACTTTCCCAACTTCTCACCAAAACACAAAAGTCCTTTACTCCCATCAAAGCCTGACTTACTAATACTCAACTATGCCTTAACCCTAAAAAAAGCAAACTTATCCTCTTCCACCCAAAAAAATCCCACTTCTGACATAGCTCAATTCAAAATACATTCAATAGATACTACAATTATTGAAATAGTCCAGCACACCAAACTGCTTGGAGTCATTATTGATAATAAACTGAAATTCAACTTCTACATCCAGCAAAATATAAAAAAATCACCAGAAATTAGGACTTCTCATAGAAACCAACACTAGCTAAGCATTTCAACTAAAGTCACCCTGGCTAAAACTTTCCTGCTCTCCTTCCTATGTTCTGTTGCCACTATTCGTACCAGGTTATCAAACTCTATTAAATTCAAATTGGAACACTAAAAAAAAAGCCCAACTGCAGCAACCAAACAAAGCTGTAAAACTGTAAAATTCCCCAAAGCAGGCAGAAGACAGCTCGATATGCAGCTAAATCCAAAAACTTGATGAGCCAGCAAGCAATCATACCAAAAAACTTTATTGCAGAGAAAGAAAGTTAGCGCTTTCACGGTAATACCATACCGCTTTCTCAGACAAACATGAATGGGGACAGAATAACTTATATATATAAATGACATCATCTCAAACAGCTTAACGGCCAATAAAAAAAACATTCATGCAGCCACATTCTCAGCTTAAAGGCATATGAAGTAGATAATATTTACTAGCATAAAATCTGATAAAAAATAAAAAATAATAATAAAAACATTAACACAAATAAATAAAACATGAAAAATATTCAGGAATATATAAACAAACAACAATAAACACCCTACAGCCATTTATTCCATAATACAGGCTTAATGGGGACATGATCATTCAACCCCATAGCTAGGTGTGCCCCCAGCCTCAAGAGCCACTCCAACTCGACTACCTCAGTACAAGTCACTATATCACCACCTCGCAGACCTGGGCTGATCACACATAATACCTGGAAGACAAAGTTGTGTTCAGGGCCAGTAGACAAAACATGTTTTGCTAAGGCACTAAAATCATATTGCTTCTTCATGCAATACACATGGTCCCTAATTCTTTTTTTTAAGCTCCTGTTGGTCTTTCCAATGTAGAATTTATAATAGCACTGACAATGTGCTAAATAAACCACATTCCTGGTGGAGCAATCAGCAGATGCCCTCAACTTCCACAAGTAGCCCGTGACAGGGTGCCTAAAGAACCTAGACTCATCTATAAACTGACAAAAATTACATTTATGACATTTAGCAGTGGTTAGCATTGCCGCCTCACAGCAAGAGGTTCTCCGGTTTGATTCTCAGCTGGGGTGCCTTCTGTGCGGAGTCTGCAAGTCCTCCCTGTGGTCGCGTGGGTTTCCTCCGGGTGCTCCGGTTCCCTCCCACATCCCAAAGACATGCAGTAGGTGGATTGGACACTCTCAATTGGCCCTAGGTGTGAGTGTGTGCATGTGTATGCCTTCTGTGGAAGGTTGGGCGCCGGGCTTGCAACTCGACACCATAAAACTCCACTGCCAATCATAAGTGGACAGATGATCCACTGTGGCGACCCCTAACTGGGAAAAAGCCGAATGAAGAAGAAGAAGATGTACCCATCAAAACTTGGGATCCAGACATAATATGTCGAGGAAAACATAACTGTTGCCTTAAATTACTGTGGTTTTTATATACAAATCTAGGGCCATCTGCTAATATATCGGAACATCTGCTGTCAGTCTGTAAAATATGCCAGTTCCTGGTAACTATATCTTTCACCATATTTACACCATGGGAAAATTTCAAAACAATGGGAGGACAACAGTACCTATGAGGTGATCTAGTTGATTGCCTATACAGAGCAGAAAAATATGGACATGCTCTACTATCACGCTCATTGGTTATTCTGGCACAAGCTTGATCAACTTCTACTTGGGTGTAACCCCTGATGGCAAACTCTTTCTTCAAATCTGACAAACTTCCTTCAAAGTCAGAAGTAGTACATGACAACCTTGAAACCCTGAAGGCTTGACCTATCACAATGTTCCCAAATATATGTTGTGGATGCATACTCTGCCTATGGAGATATAACGGTATATAACAGTCCTTCCTATGCATCCTGGTCAGCATTTTGCCATTCTCCAGCCAGATGTTCACATCCAAAAAATCAACAGTGACTTGGGAACAAGTGAGGGTAAATTTCAAAAAATGACTGCTATTATTTAAAGAATGAAAAAAAATGAGTCAAGCTCTTGCTTGTTGCCTTGCCAGCCAATAAACATGTCATCAACAAAACATCTATATATGGCAATATGACCTCTATGTTGTCCCAATACATGATGGAATTCCCATTCTGACATCACCAAATTGGTGCTGGAATTAGCACAGCTGGTCCCCATAGCCATGCCAGATTGATGCCAGTAACATTTGTCCTGAAACATAAAGATATTGTGTTCAAGGACTAGCTCTATGAGCATGTACAGGAAGTCAATATGCTTCATGTCAACTTTATTACTCCTAGCCAAAACTGCCCTGACCATATTAATGCCTTTCTGGTTAGGAATGCATGTAAACAGGGATACAACATCTATCATCACTAAAAATTGAATATCCGAAACATCCCCCTCACTGGTCACATTATATAAATCTCTCAAAAAGGTTTCAGTATCTTTCAATACAACTTCACTCATGTCAAGAGCTATTCAAAGTTGTTTGTCCAAATAAATGGACATAGCCTGAGTCAACCAACCACTCCCAGCTACAATCAGTCTAAACTGTAGGAGTGTAGGGTGTTTGTGGATCTTGGGTAAGCCATGAATCCGAGTAATAACAGGAAATTCAGTAATAAAGTAATCAAATAATTCCTTGGTAAGTAGACCTAGATTAAAGCATTAAAGTAGACAGTTATCTATTCTGTTCTTCATCACACTCACAATATCAGCTTCCACACTAATACATTTGTATTAGTATTAGACAACATCTGATTCATCATATCATAACAAAATTTGGAATCTATAATCACTACACAGCCGCCTTTGTCTGCCGGGTGGATAGCTATATTTTCATTCTTAATCAAATCATTCAAGGTTTGTTGTTCAGATCTAGTCAGATTATTATAACTTGTCATCTGTATTCTATTAATGACTTGATATATTTCTTTCTCACAAACTGTGAGGAAGACATTAAGTGCTGGTGTAAAAGCACTGGGTTTCCTAAAAACTTAAATTCAGGATCTTGCCTCTCAGAAATATTAGGTCCATCATCCAAAAACATATGAAAAGACAAATTACTTGCAAACAACTGTAAATTAATCATACAGTCAACAAAATCCACTTTAGCTGTAGGTATAAATGATAACCATTTTGACAATACTGACAATTCATGCTGTGTTAAAACATGTCTGGAAATATTCCAAAATAAGTTGTGGCTCCCATCCCCCACATCTTTTTCAAGGAACAGTTCTGTTGGAAGGGGGTTCTTTGCATTTCTGTCCTTTCTGTGTTTCGTTGTCGAAAGAGTATTTCCTCCCCGTACGAATAGGGAGGCAAAGAAGCAGATTTTGGCATCATCCACTTCAGTTTCAGCCCCTGTGCAGGGGGCTATTGCTGAGCCTCCAGATAACATGAATATGGGTGGGAATTTATGTACTGAAGTGACTTCACCAGACCTTTAGAGTTCGGTGTATTCCAGACCAATGATGGACTGTCCTAGTGTTACCAAACGTACTGAACCAGCTACCCACAATGACTTGGGTCCAGTGGTTGGAAGGAAGATACAGCCCCCACAGTCTCAGCTGGACTTTCCGATTCTGCCCCTCCCTATTCGTATGTTTCTTTTGATGATGGACCTAATATTTCCGGCAGACAAAGGTGGCTGTGTAGTGATTTTAGATTCTGGATATTATTATGATATAATGAATCAGATGTTGTCTGATACTAATACATATATTAGTGTGGAAGCTGATATTGTGAGTGTGATGAAGAACAGAATAGATAATTGTTTATTTGAATGCTTTAATCTAGGTCTACTTACCAAGGAACTATTTGATTACTTTATTACTGAATTTCCTGTTATTCCTCAGATTCATGGCTTACTCAAGATCCACAAAAACCCTACACTCTTACAGTTTAGACCAATTGTAGCTGGGAGTGGTTGGTTGACTCAGGCTATGTCCATTTATTTGGACAAGCAACTTCGAATAGCTTGTGACATGGGTGACATTGTATTGAAAGATACTGATAACTTTTTAAGAGATTTATATAATGTGACCAGTGAGGGGGATGTTTCGGATATTCAATTTTTAGTGATGATAGATGTTGTATCCCTGTTTACGTGCATTCCCAACCAGGAAGGCATTAGTATGGTCAGGGCAGTTTTGGCTAGGATTAATAAATTTGACATGAAGCACATTGACTTCCTGTGCATGCTTCTACAGCTGGTCGTTGAACACAATATCTTTATGTTTCAGGACAAATGTTACTGGCAACAATCTGGCGTGGCTATGGGGACCAGCTGTGCTAATTCCTACACCAATTTGGTGATGTCAGAATGGGAATTCCATCATGTACTGGGACAACATAGAGGTCATATTGCCATATATAGATGTTTTGTTGATGACATGTTTATTGGTTGGAAAGGCAACAAGCAAGAGCTTGACTCATTTTTTCATTCTTTAAATAATAGTAATTTTTTGAAATTTACCCTCACTTGTTCCCAAGTCACTGTTGATTTTTTGGATGTGAACATCCGGCTGGAGAATGGCAAAATGCTGACCAGGATGCATAGGAAGGACTGTTATAGACCATCATATCTCCATATGTGGAGTATGCATCCACAACATATATTTGGGAACATTGTGATAGGTCAAGCCTTCAGGGTCTCAAGGTTGTCATGTACTACTTCTGACTTTGAAGGAAGTTTCCAAAAAAGCCAACAACTCGTTGGAAGGAAGTTTGTCAGATTTGAAGAAAGAGTTTGCCATCAGGGGTTACACTCAAGTAGAAGTTGATCAAGCTTGTGCCAGAATAACCAACAAGCATGATAGTAGAGCATGTGCATATTTTTCTGCTCTGTATAGGCAATCAATTAGATCACCTCATAGGTATTGTTGTCCTCCTATTGTTTTGAAATTTTCCCATGGTGTAAATATGGTGAAAGATATAGTTAAAAGGAACTGGCATATTTTTACAGACTGACAGCAGATGTTCCAATATATTAGCAGATGGCTCTAGATTTGTATATAAGAACCACAGTAATTTATGGCAACAGTTATGTTTTCCTAGACATGTTATGTCTGGATCCCAAGTTTTGATGGGTACATCTAAATGTCATAAATGTAATTTTTGTCAGTTTATAGATGAATCTAGGTTCTTTAGGCACCCTGTCACGGGCTACTTATGGAAGTTGAGGGCATCTGCTGATTGCTCCACCAGGAATGTGGTTTATTTAGCACTTTGTCAGTGCTGTTATAAATTCTGCATTGGCAAGACCAACAGGAGATTAAAAGAAAGAATTAGGGACCATGTGTGTTGCATGATAAGCAATATGATTTCAGTGCCTTAGCGAAACATGTTTTGTCTACTGGCCCTGAACACAACTTTGTCTTCCAGGTATTATGTGTGATCAGCCCAGGTCTGAGAGGTGGTGCTATAGTGACTCGTACTGAGGTGGTCGAGTTGGAGTGGATCTTGAGGCTGGGGGCATGTCTAGCTATGGGGTTGAATGATCATGTCCCCATTAAGCCTGTATTAAGGAATAAATGGCTGTAGGGCATTTATTGTTGTTTGTTTATATATTTATGAATATTTTTCATGTTTTATTTATTTGTGTTAGTGTTTTTATTATTATTTTTTTATTTTTTATCAGATTTTATGCCAGTAAATATTATCTACTTCATATGCCTTTAAGCTGAGAATGTGGCTGCATGACTGTTTGTTTTATTGGCTGTTAAGCTGTTTGAGATGATGTCATTTGTATATAAGTTATTCTGTCCCCATTCATGTTTGTCTGAAGAAGCGGTATGGTATTACAGTGAAAATGCTAAGTTTCTTTCTCTGCAATAAAGTTTTTTGGTGTGATTACTTGCTGGTTCAACAAGTTTTTGGATTTAGCTGCATATTGAGCTGTCTTCTGCCTGCTTTGGGGAATTTTACAGTCAAATTGGAACAGTTTTAAAATAAAGTGCAAGGTTTTCCACTAACTCTAAATATCACACGCATCTCTGCAGATCACGAGAAGACCTTAATTGGCTTGAATTCCCCAACCAACTTTATTATATCTAACTACTAACCATGCATAACAATCTACAAACCCTCTGCCTGCCCAGCTCTGAGCAATTTTGACAAACCTTACAAACCAACTAGAACACTAAGATCAGCAGACAAAAACTGCTAACCATCTCAAAACCCTCAAAAAAAGAACAGTGTCTCTACTCATATTCTGTCACAAAAGTATGGAATTATCTACCCCTAGCTAGTAAATCAATTTCAAGCCTAGCAGTCTTCAAAACTTTGTTATAGTAATATCAAAATAACACATGGTGCTGCACCTGCACTGCTCCAGGTTAATGTCACTTATACTATATCTATTATTCTCAGCTCCTTCAACTGTTTTTCATTCTTTACAACTTGATACTAACTCATTCTTAGACTTTCCCCTTACTCATCATCTCCTTGGGAAAAACATTATATTCAACTATTTCACTTGTTTACTAGCAGTTATATGATATCTTGATTATTCTTTGACACAAAATTTTTGGAGCAATCATTCCTCTTTACTGTAATACGTCTGCCTTTAGTTGAACTTATGTGATGATACTGTAATATATGAGTGCTATGTTTCCATTTTTAGATAAGCCTGTAGTTGCAACTTTTATCCGCAGGCCTCTGCTGAAAGTGGGCTCTATTGAATCAGTCGAACTATCCCAGTAAACAAATGTCAAATAAAAAAAGTAAATAAATGAAAATATAGATGGACATTCCCTTGGAAAGAGACTAATCCAAATGACAAATGCACCCTGACTTACACATCTACTTGAAGGCCGCATCCTCACAACACTCTATATACCACCAAAAGGAACAGAAACCCAGCCCACTGCTCTACTCTAACCTGCAACCATCTCAGACACATCAGCTGGATTTTCAAGCATGCCCATCCTCAATGAGGCTAGATTCCTACCAACCTACTTCAACAACGGAAGCCCAGGAATGAAGAACAACCACAGAGACACCACCAAGGTCCCCGCAACCACATTACTCAAGAGAAGACTGACACACAAGCCTCAATGGATCACCAGAAAGCAATCAACACCAACACTGGGGCTGGACCTGGCAGGGGAGGAGGGAGCTAAAACATCTATGGAAACTCTCCACCAACTCCCCAAACAGACAGGAATGAAGAAACAAAATGAATGCCCATTCATGAATAAGACTTGAAAACACTCAAACACACCATTATCCAAAGCAAAACAGGAGGTCTTAGAAAAAAGCTTGACCATTACACAACTGCAGTGAAGCAACAGTGTCCAGACAATCAATGATCTTAAAATGCTCACAAGAAAATTCATCCTTAAGATATTTGTCCATAACAAGAAACCCAAAAAGCCCTAACAACATGATGGCACACCAAATATGGAGAAAACCCAGCAACTTATGTGTACCTCTCCACCCAACATTCACAGCCTTCAAAGCCAAGTGTGAGGCTGAGATATGCAAACATCTACAAGGATCCCCAAAGAAATAATACTTCAACCTGAAACCACAAGAACTCAAAGCCCTAAATGGACTTAGCAGAGACCAAAGAAGAAGGGTTATGAAGGCTGACAAGATATATGGCATCGTGACAGGCACCACTTCATACAACAGAAAAATTACATCCATGCTAGACAACCCCAATTTTTATGAAAAATGCAATATTGGCAACATCAAAAATTACTATGAAAATATCATCACAGAACTCACTGAGATAAAAGATGAAGGCTAGGTAAGCAACAACCTCTTCAACTTCCTGATGGTATTACGATTCAGACTCCTGAATTCCTTTTGCATCCCTAAACCACAGAATAGCATCATCAACTCTCTCTACAGACTGGTTATCACCAGTGGGGGACCATTATGGAGCCCATTTCTATATACCTTGAAGTGCAGATCAAACCTTTAGTCAAGAAGAACCAAACATTCATTCATTCTAGACACCTTGGACATCCTCAAGAAAATAAAAAAAAAATCCAAATCATTGAAGACTCTATCCTTGTCACCAAAGACACCGGGGAACTGTATACAGTTTTATCACATGACTACTGAATCAGATCAGTCACTGAGGCATACAGAAGCAGGTGTTCAGCATTACCTGAAGAAACCAAGACCATAAGCAGGCTCCTCCAACTCCTGGAAAATAATTATTTCAGATTTACATACTCCTACTACAGAAAAACCCAAGGCATACCTATGATGCAGCCATGGCTCCCAGATTTGCAAATACAGCTCTCAGAAAATGAGAAGAAGAACATGTTTCTCAATCACACCTTTACCAAGACATGCTGCTACCTAAGGTTCATAGACGATATCTTCATCATTTGGAACAGTGATAAAACAAAGCTCAAGGACTTTTTCCAACCACATCAAACATTCAACTGATTTTCTAAGGTTTACTACCACCCAAAGCCAGGATAAAGTCAGCTTTCTAGATCTCCAAATTAGTAACAAAGACTCAGGCAATCACCTCACTAACAAGCTATACAGAAAACCCACCAGAGTAAATATACTCTTTCACCATGAAAACACGGATCATTTAATTACAAAGGAAATTATTATTAAATCACAAGGAATTAGGATGGCAAGAGTGTCCAGAGAAATTAGGGACTTCACCAAGAAATGGCTGACCTTGAAAGAGACATTCTAGCTTGGGGATGCAGCCTGAAACTCACCAAGAACATCCTCAACCCTATAATCAACCAAAAGACGCTTGATTCACACCACCATTTACAACCTTGACCAAGGATAACCATTGTGAAAATCCAGCCACAAGGGGATCATCATCATCAGCACCATCAATCATCATCATCATCACCACCATCATCATCATCACATTTTGCATGGACTTTAAATATATCATAAATACCATAAAGGACAACTGGATAATTAACAACAACAACTCTCTTAAGACCCTGCCAAAAAACTGTGTTTCACCATCAGCAGGGAAAAACCCTATCAGAGATTACATCAAAAGCATGAAGCTGGAAATACAATCCAACCTTGCAATGGGCACCTTCAGTTGTAGATTCACTAGTTGTAACTACTGTCACTACATGAGTAATGAACTGGGGGTTTAATGTCCAAAACACTAAAAAATATTGCAGTAGCCAAAGATATGGCAACTGTAACAAGGAATCAATCATCTACAGAGCCCAATGCCACCTTTGCCAAGCTTACTACATCAGAAAGACAATAAATAAACTCAAGACTAGAATTACCAGACACCTTACTTATATCAGATACAACATCCCCACCAGTGCTGTGACAAAATACACCAATGCAGAACCAGGCCACAATAGTTTTCTGTTCCATATCATCAACAACATCCCCTCCAAAGGCTTCCAAGGATCCATCAATGACCATTAAGAGAAAAAGAACTCCAACAGCAAATCCATCTTGAAGCATGCAGACCTCCAGACCTGAACATGAACAACTCCATAAACAGCAACCACAACCTTAGAAAACTGGACTACCATGTCTGCTATTAAACTAGGACTATACATCATTGGCCACATATCCACAAAAAAAACTCCAGAGTTACATCAATGATCAACTAGAGGAGAAGAAATTTGAGTAGCAAATAAGCCTGGAAGCATGGAGACCCCATAAGACCCCATAAATATTTCAAGGGCAGAGGATTACTGTAAGAATCTCACCTCAAGGAGTGTCACATCACCATTGACATGCCCAAGGCAGATACCACCCTTCACTCAATCCCCCTTCTTATGATATAATGTATAATGATATAAATGTAAACCAACGTCCCAGTATTTTCCACACAGCATAGAGTGCTCATCTGCCAATCTGTAGAAAATGAACAAAGATCTACTAATGGTATTTGAACGGTGTTTGGTGTATTTTTTTCTACAGAATGAGACTTATCCTTGGACAGAAAAGAATTAAGGATTACTACTGAGATTGTTCTTTTTTAAAAGGGTTTACTACTGTGGTTGCTATTTCCTTTAACCTTTGAATGAGATATTAATATATATTCAAGGGAAAATACATCCAACAGGTTTATAAGCTTGGTTAAAGGCAATTATATCCCTTAACCCATGTTAAAAGGACTATTTTTACAGAAGGAATAAGAGGTAGAATATATAATTATTTAGTAAAATGCTGAGTGCTGCAAGGTAAAACAAAAAGTGCTTGAATGGTTTGGAAAGACACATGAATGAAAGAGGGAAATACAAACAAAGGAGACATACATGATCAAATGTTGGTAAGGAAAAATGAACAAACTTTTGAAAGGCTTATAATGAAAGGATGTATAAGAATGAAACTTTAAAAGGAAAATATGTATCAATGCACCTGTATTAAAAATGCTGTGCAATGATTTGTTAAATAAACATCTAAAAGGAAAGGGGAACAATGTTGCAAATTGTAAGAAAAAAAGCAGGTAGAAGGAAATGTGCACTTGTTTTTATTGCAGATTACGGAGTGAATAACAGACCCCAAAATAATATTAGGATTAAGATTATAGAGTAGTCATTTCTGTGAGTCTATCAAAAGTTCATTATTTGGGAGAATTTTGAATATATAATTTTGCTACTGTACTATTTTAGAGAAAAAATAGAAGCAGACATTTTTTGGTTCACAGTCTGTTGCATTAATGCTGACATGGAAGAATTCCAAAAATTATCTTGGTCATACTATCTGAAACATTCATCTGGAAACTAAGCAATAAATAGTTCAACCATTTCAAAAGAAAATTAAGCAACAGAAAGTGTAGCCACCAGTGAGGATCACAGCTAAAAGTTTAATTCCAAAGCATAATCACTTTCATGTCTCTCTTCATCAGATAAACACCATCAAAAACATTCAATATAGACATTTAAAAATTGCTTCCACTTATGGTCATACAGTAAAGTTATATTAATTTGTTATTAACCATATGTAGAAAAAAACAATAAAATTGACATTTTAAAAAACTCTTAAGATAAAGAAACATGTACTAGATAAAAAAGTTGAGTATTAAAAAGTAAATATACGCCATACAAACTGAATATATTTTAAACCTTAGATCTTTAAGAGCTTCGAACTCAAGCAAAGAACACAACAATATAAGTGAACCCAGATGCGGAGACCAATCCAACAGGACCACCACAACTCGGACAACAGGAAAATATATTAAAACAACAACGAATAAAGCTCCAAAGAAGAAACAAAACTTGAAAGTTAACTCTGAGTTAACTCTTGTTAACAATTTCCAAGTACAACAGACTCTCAGAACCAGGAGTACTGAATAAATTAATTAATTTAAAATTTTTTTAGTGTTAATTCAAATGGTTAATTCTTAAATTTAAAAAAAAGCAAGTATTAAAAACAATGTATGAATTTTATACAGTACATCTATACAGATATATACGGCTGTGTGGTGTCAAAATGATAATGATAATATAAAATGATAAATATAATATTAAATATTATATGTAAATAACAGGTCATACTGATTCTGATTTAAGGATTAGTGGTTAAGTTTAAAATATATAATATAAAAAGATAAATGAGAGATGACAATTTTATTTATGAATTTAATATAACTTAAAATAATAAAATTTAAATAATTGTGCAGTACATGAATGCTTTGAGATTTTTAAAGATAGAAGATAACAAAACAAAATAAATAAAATAAAAATAATGATACCATCAATTAACTATATATAATCCAATACAATCATATATAGATTGTCATAGATAATGTCATAAAATAAAAATTAGAAAAATGAAAAAAAAGTGCAGAATAAAAGTGAAAAAAGTAAAAATATAAAATTGCAAATAGTGCAAAAGAATTAATGTGCATACAGAATTGTGATTATAAAATCCTAAAAAAATTGTATTGAAATACTCTATAAATCCCTGTAAAAAAAATGCATAATGAAAAAAGTTTGAAAAAATATACAGCAAAAATAATATAAATCATAGCAGCAGTAATTTGGATTGTTGCTTATATAAAAAATTACAACCCATCCTTAAGCTATCTCATTTCATTGCCAAATGAATGATCAATTTCCTTCCAACATTGGTCTTCAATTACCTCCACTAATTAGCTTATAAAAAGTGTGTGGGGCTGAATAAAAAATATGTGAATAAGGTTGTTGTCAGGCCTTTGTTTAGATATCTGTTTGTTGTATATTCTAGTTTTGAACTTCCTTTAAACTGTTTATAATATGTTTGATAGACAGTTTTTGAACTTCCTAAGGGTCTTCTCATATAGTGTTTAACAGGATTTTAATGTGCTTAGTATCGTGTTCCTCAATATTATTCTTTATAACATGCTCTGTGCTTACTTGCTTTTAGTAATATTATTTACCACATCTGGTGTTATCTGCCGTTTATATTATTATTGGTATCTGCTACTACATCTGTATTCTCCTCTAGTGGAATATACTGATTTCTTATACATCTGGAGTGATCAGTACCTACACAAAAACTGACATTTTCACACCTAACTGAACTGATATCATGTTACAACACTACTGACTTCAGTTAATAAGGTTAGGATATCCCAGTGTCTATTTGAGACTTGTTAATTATGCTATAAGGTGATTAAACTATTTCACACAGTTGACACATCACCATAATGATTGTGGTCTATTTGAACTTTTGAATGGTACTGAGATGTTAACATGTGTTATGGGTATCCACCTTGGGTACATAATCTTTAAATATTATCCAACATTCCATGTTACATCCCAAACTGAGAAATTCATAGGGAAAAATAACTACCAATTCCATAATCATTATTCTAAAAATTCGAGGAGTACGGGAGCACGTCATGTATTCGAATTTTGATAATCATGTGAAAATGTTTCTATAGATCTTTGCCAAAAATTCAAATAGAATGAATAAAAAATAATCTATGTGTGTTTGACTCAAAACTTGTTCGCATTTTTTTAATCGTGTTAATATTCCTGGTATACATGTTTAGTCCATTGGTCTATGGTGACCTATATATTAAATTTCTTTGAACTTAGAATATTATATTATGGGTCTAAAAGGTGGTTTTTCTAGACATTTTTGTATTTTGGTATACCTATAATATTTGCCATTCTAGGAAATTCAGCAGCTCTAAATTGATGCAGATTCATTGAATTAATGTATTGTCCAATAGGTATTCCTCTAAAGCGAGGTCAATTTTTTATAATATATCCGTATTCAATTTTAATTAATCTTTACCTATTAAGTAAAGTATGTAGGAGTGTGTGTTGTAAACTTGTAATCTAATGGTAGGTAAAAATGTAACCCTCCACCTTGTCCGGTTTCATATCCGTAATGTTTTTATTGGGTTTCATAAATCAAGACATTTTCATCCTGCTTAAAATTTGTTTATATTTATATTTATTTATATTTATTCACATATTTTTTTTTATTATTTATAATATAAATAATATAAGTCCTTTTTTCATAATGGAGGGGGTGGGTCGGGCTGGGGGTGGTAATAATATTTTTTAAATATTTGTTCTTAGATAATTTGTTGTTTTGTGCAATCTTGCCTTCATTAAATTCTTTTTCTCTTTTTCATTAGTAAATAATTAAGTTTATTTCATTGACCATATCTTTTATATCAAACGGTTAGTTGGAAATCATTTCATAACTAAAAGGTATCATAAAAAATGTAAAAATAAAAAAGGTAAAAATTCTGCTTAAATATTTAGTAAAACATTATAAAAATTGTAGTGTTTTATTAAGAGTATATTATATTCAATATCAATAGCATACTAATAGTAGTATACTTACGATTAGTATGGATTGTATGGGGCTACCAATGTTATTGGAATCATAATGTAATAATATTTGTTATGTTTGGTATAGGTCTCTGTTAATTTGGGTACTTCTTCACTGTTCTGTATTGTTTGAAAATTCTTCCCCTATGAAATTGTAAAATTCTCCATCTTCTCCCTCCCTCTTAACTCTATACCCTTTATTTGATTGGTACCCTTACTGTTATCATCATGCTTACATTATGCCCTGTTGTTGTCTCAATTTTCCATATCTCTTTTTTTCCTATCAAGTTGTCCTGTGTATAACGTGAACCTTTATGTTTGTCTGTGAAATAGAGATAAAGATATATATAAATTGCTCCATTTGGAAGTCAATTCTTGGATAATCTCTTCATTTAAATTTTCACTTTTTTAGTTTTTCAAGTTCAAATTTAATCAATTTCCTCAATCAACTTTATATAACAATAACATAAAAATAAAACATTTATTCAAACATGTGTTTGTTGTTGTATTGTATTTCTACCCTAAAAGGAAGTTTGAAAAATCTCAAACCCTTAGGTACACAACCTTGTTGAAATAAATTACATGTTTTTAAATAAAAAATAATAGTACTTAATCTCTTATTATGAACAACATATTCTCTGCTCAATATATTTTGTCACAGTTTGTAATTGCATTTTTATGTTGTACATAGCATATTACCCTTTTTAAAACCAATTTTTACAATTCAATTTAAAACACTCAAAATCAAATCTATAGTGTCCATTCTGTTTTTTTTTTTTTCCCTTGAAATCATCTAATTGAAACAAATTATCATTGGGCTTATACCTTGGACAAATAGTGTTTGTTTCCATTAGTGTAGTATGAACACACAGCCTCCTTTCTTTGTGGAAGCCTCTATTTTAATTTAGTCATTTTGTTTACCTTTATTTTGTTTTTTGTTTATTTCATTTGTTTATTTTGCATAAACAGCCCAAATAATAAAAAAATCGAAAAATAAAATTCAGCAGACAGTTGTCATTATAGCTTGTAGGTACAGATTGTGGGTGTTACGTTCAATCAGTGTAGGTATAGCCGTGGGTCCATTAGGTATAGCATCAGAATTGTTTGTAGAAGATGGTATAATTAAAGTTACTTGTGAAGTGTTTGTGACAGTTTACACTCTCGTTAACTCTCCGATTGAGTACCTTACTTTAATCAACAACCAGAACTGGCACAAAGTTGTAACAAGCAGTAAGTTTACAAATATAAGTTAGTTGTTTTGTTGATTATTGATAACTTATTCTACTATGTTATTTCTTTCTTATATTATTTTTGTATTACATTTTTTTATAATTTTATTAGTATTTCATAAGTATTATATTTTTAATAAGTATTTCATAAGTATTTTTAATATATTTGTTAATTTTGCACTGCACTTTTTATTTTATTATATTATTTTTTTTTTTTAATTTATTGTTATTGCATAAATGTTATATAGCATGCACAATCTATATATATATGATTATATATATGTATTGGATTATATATATGTTTATTATTGATAAAATTTTATTTTTTTATTTTGCACTATTATGTCGTTGTTTTCTTTTTCTCAAACTGTTATCACATTAATTGCATCTTTAAGAGCTTGCAAACTATTAATGAATATACTGCCATTAATTCCTGGCTTACTAGGAGTATTCAATAGTAACTGATGATACAATTTTTTTTTCTCCAAGTGGGCTGACCAGGTGCCTCCCCTATCAAGAAATGGTACTCTTTTTCATATATGCTTTTTTTTTCAAAAGACATGCATGTTCTTTAATGTTTATCATTTCTTTTGATTGCACACACATGTTGATAGATTCTCTTTCTAAGTGCATTTTCAGTTTTAAACAAAAATAAAGTGAGACTGAATTAATGGTATAAAAAGCAAATAATGAATAACCAAACCACTGAGAGACTAGTGCTAGTAATAATAAAACAACAGTATTAACATTTTAAAACTTTATTCTAGCACTTTTGTCAACTCAGACTTCTTCAGATACTGTTAATGCATTCAAACACACCAAATATATATTCAATTAATCAATGAAACAATATAACCAATTAACAATCTTGAAAACAATTAAAAAGATAAAGAACCACAAACATTCGTAAAAACTTTCATATAAAACATACATAAATATGTTGTCTTTTATTACATTTCAGTATGTTTTCTTTTAAAAACATTTAATGTTAATCATATCATTGAGTCCTGGAAACTTGTCTTCCTTAAACTTATCTGCCATTCTGTTTCTCTAATCTCTAATCTGTTCCTATAACTACCTCTTGTTGTTTCTTGACACTATTTTAAATCACTTAGTTCAGAAATTGTCATCTTACGTAAGGGAGTCATGGGATTTTTTAGGCAAATTATGTGAATTTGTCATATGATTATCATAGTTGATGTATGTTCTTTATTTACTAGCATGTGACAAGATCTACGAGTTGAAAGTTTAAGAGTGGTTATGACAAAATATATTGATTTTTCCAACTATATGGTTTCATTGCATTGTTCATTTTTAGAGATTTTGTTAGAGAACAACATTTTTTTTCAACAAGAGGTATTATAGAAAAATAAAATGTGTTGCAATGGGGTCAGCAGTGGCCCCAGCTTTTGCAAATGTAGTATTAGTTGGTGGGAAGCAAATGTGTTAAACACAAATATTTATTTTAATTAAATATTTTTTTTACAAAAGATTTATTGATGATTTGTTTTTCATTGTTGATGGAACACTTGATGAATTTATTAGATTTGTTGAATATCTTAACGAGATTTATAATTGTATTGAATGTATGTTAGGTGAAATGGGGTCTAAAGTCAATGTTTTTGATGTAGCTATAGAATGGGATTTATATAATGAGAATTTTGATAGCTGTATTTACCATAAGAACATGTTTTCAAAGGGATATCTACATTTTAGAAGACATCATCCTTATTTCATAAAAAGGAACATTCCAAGGGGTCAGTTTATTAGAGCTTCTAGAATGACAGCAAATGATGATAGATATAAATAAGTGTTATTTATTATTTTTATGCTTGTCCGGAGAGAGTACAACAAGGATTTCCTGTGCAGGGTGGCTACAGAAGAAATAAAATAATAACTTGAATTATTCAAACACATTTTATTTAAAAACAAAAACATACATCAAGAGAATATTACATTTGAAGGTAATGCATCTTTTTTTGGAAAAAAATGCAACGTTTTTGTTGAAGATGTCAGTAGATAGTAAAGCTATTAAGGATGTTATTCTTGCCAATTGAAAGATCTTGGGGGGGAGTGAGTCCATTTTTTTGTATATAAAAAAACACAATAGTTTCAAAACATTATAAAAATATAGCACTAATTTCGCTTTACCTAGTAGCAACAAGAAAAAAGGAATGTATAAATGTGGAACCTGTAAAGTATGAAGATTTATTTATGAAAGTCCATATTTTTTTAGAACATGTAAATTACACTATTCAGGTTCCAGAGAGATACAGTTATAAATCCAAAGGGATGGTTTATATAAGGATGTGTTCAGGACGTCAGGCATTTTATATCTGGATGACTACCCATAGTCTAGATAAAAGAATTAAAGGGCACCTTTACTCCATAAAGGTTAAGGATGAAAGCAATGCCTTGTATAATCACACCATCAACTGTGGCAGATATAAAAGGTTTCTATTTGCAGTTTTGGAACAAGTCCCATTTGATTTAAGGGGAGGTAGTTATAGAAACAAGTTAGAGAGTAGAGAAATGGAATGGCAGATTAGGGTTGAAAGCAGACAAGTTTCCAGGACTGAAATATATGATTAATATTAAATGTTTTTTTAAAAGAATAAAGGTTGGAAGTTAATAAAAGATAGCATATTTAACCTTGAAACTGCATCCATTGATCAGCCTCACCGTTGAACCAATATCTTGAAAATTGCAACAGTGAACAAGCAGGAAACTTAAAACTGAATACATTGACTCATGTAGTTCGATGTATTCAACATAGCAGGCGGTAACCCAAGCTATGTGCAATAATGTACCATGGCACTCTATAGAGTCAATGGTACATCACTTTTACTATTTTGCATGGGGGCAAGCCTCCCTTTATCCTCCCATGTGGGGGGCTGTGGCCCTACACCCCCTGCATTGCACTACAGAGAGGAAATGGGTTAATTCCCTGTTCCTCTCTGAACCTCAATCTCCACTCAAAATTCTGAGCTCAAATACTCACACTACACTACCCATGTGATGTAGTGCAGTTGATGTATTTGGGTTCACAAAACTGCTTCTTGGAAAATTGCAAGTCGACAGTGTCACTCACGATCAACTGCAGTTCATAAATCTAACTGTAAACCATTTTTATATGTAAGTTTTTATAAGCATTTGTGGTTCTTTAAATTTTTAATTGGTTTCAAGATTGTTAATTGGTTATATTGTTTCATTGTTTAATTGAATATAAAATTTGGTGTTTTTGAGTGCATAAACAGTTTCTGAAGTTTGAGTTGATGAAAGCATTCAAACAAAGTTTTAAAATGCTAATACTATTGTTTTATTACTTCGTGCTTTGCTAGTTTTTCAGTGGCTTTGGTTATACATTTCCAGTTTTGCCCTCTTAAAATGCTAGGCATGTTAAACATTGAGCCAATTACACTACCCCCATTGTGTTGCAATTAAATTTTCCATTTGGTAATAATAATTTAGGGAAATGTGCTACTGTGAAATGTATACCCCTCAAAGATAGATCTGCATTGTGCACAATTCCCACATTTGTACAGGTCATTACTAGATATATTTTCATTCCTTAACCCTCCTTGTACTTTTTCAAAACATTTTTTTCATGTACTGCTTACATTTGTGTGTCACACATGCTCTTCCCCTAACAGGGCCTCTATTTGCAAAGGCTCTATAAGGATATTTTAGAAAAGAGCCAGAAATATGTTAATGTCCCTAGTTGATTACACCTCCCCAATAATACTTATTTCTTAATTTCTTCAATAATGTTTCGTGAGTAATTCCAGCTTTTTGAAAACTGTTATGATATTTTGATATTTTAATTTTGTTGTTGGGAAGTACTTCCCTGAGACAAAAAAATTTGAAATATATTAAAGGTAAAACTTAATTTCTTTCTTTTATATGTGAATATAATGACAAGTCAATTTTTTGGATGTTGAAATCTATTAGAACAAAGAAAAAAGCTTTGTATCCACAATATTTAGAAAAGATACTTATTCTAACATTATAGTTTTCATCCCCCTTGGCAAAAAAAGAATGTACGTAAGCAGAACATGATTAGACTTTTGTACGTTGTATCAGATGATGATGAGGTTTTATTAAGGGAAAGTCATATCTTAGGTAAGAGGTTTTTGAATAGGACTTACCCAAGAAACATTATTGAAGAAATTAAGATGTGTGAAAGGGGAGGTATACTAAGTGCAGACCTATATTAAGGTACTCAGAACAATAATTTTACAATGCAATTGTAGGTGAAATTGATGAAGGAACCAGAAATATCAAGGCAAGATGACAACATCCAGTGAATTAATCTTCTGTGTGCTTTAATTGCTGTCACATGTAGGATAGGATAGCACATCTAGTTACTTAATGATCGATATGGCACATTATTTTGTGCTAGCTATTTTGACTATGATGGAACAATTGATAAGGGTTACCCTTCACATCAGGCAATGTTTGCTTCTTTATTCTGAATTCTATGTTTTAAAAGTCTTCAGGTATAACCATGGCATATATAAAGCTGAGAGTTATAGATTATCTTGCATTTCAGAGCATTGATAGAAGCTTTATTACATATGTATGTTCTTGGCTGAAGGCTTTTCTTTTTTTCCATGTGGTACCATGTCATCTCATAACAAATTATGCTTACATTTGGCATCATTTTTTTCAAGTTCTGTTTTGAGTGGTAAGGTATCTCACAATGATCCTAGAAGGAGAAATCATGCTACTGGATATGCCAAATGTATGGTAAGAAGGTGTCCATATTTTTGTTTTTTGGCCAACGATATATAGTTCTCAAAAGCCTTTGTCCAGCTTTTCAATTTCTGCAGGTTGAGAGGTAGTAACTGGTGCAATGCTTGTAAATTATCTATTAGCCCTCAAAAATCTACTATAGTATGACTTCTGGTCCATAGCTGAGGTTGTTTGCATTATCTTTTAGATGTATTAAAACATCATTAATGTATACTAGTTCCCATTTCAAGCCAGTAAAAGTATTTAGGTGTAACACCTGATTAGACTATCATTCCAGATACATGCTTGAACTTGGAACAAGTAATGTGTTGTAATAGCTGAAAGATACACATAATTTTTCAGACTTGCCTGTAAAATGATTCCATTAAATGTACTACCATACCTTCTTAACTGTCATGATTTTCACAGAATGTCCAGATTTTTGCCTCATATTTTTGCTCTGTTCCTCAAAAAATGTTGGTTTTCTAGCAAATTATTGAGAATTGAAGTCCCTAAATAATATTAAATAATTACGGACATTTGAGAATTCATAACCTTAAGAAAATACATAATAATGCAAAACCTATGAATATAGCAACTTTCTAAGTTGCTAAGAGTAGTCCCTATTTTTGGCCTTTTGTTCTCCCATTATTTCTTTCCAGTATTCTTGCAATGAGACGTTGAGAGGTATGTGTGCTACCACACAATACCTTTCTACTTTAGAGGGCAAAAATAAAATGTTACAGTTCATGCATCACCAGTGGGCACTATACAACTTCTGGCAGTCACACCATCCTATCATGTATTCATTTGGCACAGCAAATAAACCAGCTCCCAGAAGAATACCACAAGACACCATCTGAGAGCAGATAACATCTAGAAAACATAGCTGCATTAAAGCCTAACTGCACAGAATAAGTATAGTGCAATTTTGTGTGAGGAAAGAATCTAGACACTAAATAGAAACAATAGTCCAGGACACCCCTAAAGGTAAAACATATTATAAAACTTGTATTAAAGACATGCAGTTTAAGATACCAGTGCATTGCTATTCACATGTCACTTTCGGAACTAAATTATATGGCTGTGGTTACATTGGCAATGGCTGTCACTGTCATCACCCAATAGCTTTTAAAACCTAACTGGCCTGTACCAGCACAATTCAGTTTGGGACTTCTTGCTTGCTCAGATTGACCTGATTATGAGAAATCAGCCTCAAGCCTTTGTACATGCACCACCCTTTCTTTTTGATGAGGCAAATAGACTCCACACACAAAACAGCTGACAGAAAAATACATGGAATATTAAGCAATGAGCATAACTGTATTTAATTAACAAAGTCTTCGGCATTAATAATAGATACCCTTAACTAGTAGCATTTTCTAATCCATTTTTAATTTATTCGTATGTATAATCTCAAAGTAGGCAGCTGAACATAACCCTGCTCTACTTGGATTAACCACACTATCTCCTTTCCTCTAGCCCAAATTTACACTCACTCCCTCTTCTACATTACATGTCCACTCCATCTCTCCAGCCAATGCAAAACATCCATATTCAGAACATCCATATCACACCTGCATGTATGATCTTTTACTCATATTTTACTCACCTATTACTCCTCTAATTATATCCTTAATTACTTCTTACAAGAGATACCCACTATCAATGTACTCTAGTCCAAGCCTCTAAAGACACAGCTTCATCATCAAAAAATGTTCTGATACTGAATAGCCTTCTATTACACAATCCATTACTATTTCTTTAGTTATGAAAAATTTCTACACTTTATCTCTGAGTACCAACTTCCTATACTAACCGACTGACTCATTCTAACGTATCTACCCCAACAGAGGTAAGCTCTTTCTGTATCCCTTTGCAGTCCTATTTGTATATCCACACTGTCTTACATAATTTAACACAAACATTCTATTTATGCTCATAAATTGTATCAGTTCTTCTCATGCTAGTCTGATCTAGATCCTACCATGGCCCTCATTAGAACATTCCACTAACTCAATGCAGTAGTACCATAAATATCCCATTTGTATCCACCATCTCCTCTCCATTGCATATGAACTTTATGTCACCTAACCTATATATTTTTAAGGTCATATGTATCTGCCACTAAAGCCCCAAAAGTGGAATCTTGACTCATTATACTTGCACCAAATTCATATATCTATATCTAATCATTCATATAATTTACACTAAACTTCAAAGATGAGAAGAAACACATCCTAACCCTGGCAGCATAATTATACATATCTCATACATCCTCAAAGCAATACACCAAATAAAACCTACCTATTTATTTTTAAGATAAAAATATTCAGTCTCTCCAACAAAATAGCTGTGCTTCACTTATGAATTGCTCTCTATATCTTAGATGTTCTTTCCTCATTGAAACCTGGTTAAAACCCCAAAATTAAAGATGAAGAAATACTATTAAAAGTATAATATACAAAGACTAAAGAGGAAAACCAAAAGATCTGCATGTGTAAAGCTCATACAGTAAAATAATCTTCAAATTCAACTTTAGCCATATTAAATTCTTCCCTTCCACAATATTGAAGTTCGATTAGCCTTTTTACCATAACTGAAATAAAGCCATATGTGCTGTGTGCATTCCCCTAAACAATTACCAACTAAGAAATGCATACTTGGTGACCATAATATCAGCAAGACCAGCCCAAGTAAACTGGATTCTACTCACTGCTTAGATGTCTACTATTTCATCCAAATAATTGGCACCCCAACCAAATATAACAAGGTGACAAATAACTGATTAATTATACATTCATTTTTTTGGGGGGGGATTGGTAGTAAAGATCCAAAGAAGTGGGTAAGACCATCGCTCTACATAAGCCATCCAAAACTACAGCAGAAACCACAGTACTTCCCACTATAATCTATTCCAAAAAAAACTTTTAACACTGGATCCTTAGTAGTCACTCGGCAGTATAAATTATACATCTTAAATCACCACCCCTTGCACAAAGCAAAGGGAAACTTAACAGTGCCTTTTTAAACATTCTGAATATGCAAGTTCCACTTGAAAATAAGTATGCAAAAACTAATCTAGCCCATTGGCTAACAGTTTAAAAAAAGCATCTCATGAGGAAAAGCAACAGTACTGAAAGTGCTGGCATATCAAAAGAATGCTTCCAAGCTAATGGATGTACATATTGACAGAACTGCAGGACCCTTTGCAATTAACTCAAGACCCTAGTAAACAAAGATGAAATAAATTACAACTTAAACTTGCAGAACTGTCATCTAACCAACCCAAATGCTTCTTTGCGTCTATTAGTAAACAACTAAAACCAGGAATCCATCCCAACTCAATGCCAAGTGAGACAAACATTAGGGTAGCAAGTTCCTTCAAACCCCATTTTGTTAATATAACAGCAACATTTGTTGAAAACATATAGTGATAACATCTTGCACAATGCCCCCCCCAACCCCTCAGATGTGCAACCTTTCTCTACTATTGCAATTAAAAACTACTTTGTAGAAATAAGACCAACTATCCTAGAAGGGACAATCTTCCACTTGACTATAATAAACTAGCAGTAGATGCCTTAGCCCATCCCAACCCCATACTCTTTAACAGGTATGTAGTGAATTTTGTGCCCCTAAAACTTGGGGAAACAAATGTTTATACTGTCTCTCTACTAGAAAGATGTTAACTGAACTGTTTCAATACTTCTTACATAACAAACTGCTCTCCCTGAGACAACATAGTTTCTATCCTAACCCCAGCACAAATACTGCCTTACTATCCTTTCTCAGCAGTATGACTCTATATCATAATGGCACCAAACCTGGGCCTGCTACTTTTCTTGATTTCTCCAAGGCATTTGACACAATCTTTTACCCTAAATTCATCCATAACCTTACCAAAATTAACCTTTCAAACAAATCCATAAACTGGATTAAGTTACTTAAGTGATCATACTCAGTACAGCAAGAGGGAAACTGCTTAATCAGGTATCCTTCCAGTGAAAAATGATTTTCCTCAAGAATCTGTACTTAGACACACTACTGAATCTATTCATAAACTTTCATATTGCCCCAGGGCCTTCCACAGTTGTTCAATATGCTGATGACTCTACTCTTCTGCTCACCCCCTCCCTAAATGAACTACAGTCCAGCACTGACTCCATTCTTCTGGACTCAGTAAATCCATCCATTTCATGTAGTCCAATGTACCAAACTATTTGGAGACACCATCAGTGAAAACATAAGGTTTGACCTGTTTTCAAACCTACCACTTCTGCCTGCCTTTTATATAGTCCCGTTATTCTCTAACTTTCAATTTAGTCGGCAACACAAACAGGAACCCATGCTATAAAAATAGCACAATTTGTTGTGTACCACCACAGTAGACCCTGTTACTACAGAGCAATCGACTGATAAGTGTTAACTGCCTAAATTGCACTTGACTAAAGGCTGACCTCTTTATTCTATGTAAAATCTCTAAAGGTCTATAATATCACTACTCCAATGATAAACCCCAAAAGAGATCTTTGATCTAATGGCAAATTGCTAGCATAGCACCACAAGTCTCACAACCCATACAGTGATACTTTAATGATTCTAAGTGCATAATTATGTCAAATCAATTATGCCTTGATCAGGGAAGAATTAAGTATGGTACACTGGCATCATCCCAGCAAAGAAAAATGTTGATTGCTATTCTGTTTTATGACAGTGTTGTGCCAAAGGCAGACAAAGTTTAACAAAGCAAAAAAAAAAAAAAAAAAACAGGAGACTGCCACCAATGGTGGAGTATAGATACTACAATTGCATATGTGAAAAAATGGATCTTTTCAAACAAATCAAATTTAAAATGATCAAGGATTTTTAATTCAAAATTAAATAAGAGAAACCTCAATATGAAATGAAGTTAGCAAACAATACTACTAATAAGAAACATATAATTACATCAATTCTCACATAAGGTTCACGGACAAATGGAGGCCAAGAAGACATACTCTGCAAGTAAGACCCAAATGCAAGGCAGAAAACAATCCAAGTAGACGAAAATTGCTAGCATCAAGTTCAGTGTAAAGCATCAAAAAACCACCCAAAGGCTGATGTATAAAGTATATAAACTTTTAATAATAAATACCCAAACCGGTTTCAGCCAGCAGGCTTTCCTCAGTGGGATAAAAAAGCATTCATGGACAAATACCCAGATATGGATGCATCCAAAAGATTTTGCAAATGAGTTTAATAAATATTTTATCAATACCAGTAATTCCTGTTCAATAAATAAAAATATAACATATATCATAAACCAGTATGATGATTGATCACTGATAACTTAAGAAATTAATAACAGAGCATTGAAAATACTAATTAAAATTTGTCTATAGGACCAAAAAAATACAAGCAATGTGTCAAACCTATCAATGGATTTAATTTTGTTTATAATTTCATTAGTTTACTCAGGATAGGTGTGATACCCAAACATGTGGAAAAGTTCAAGTATAACTCTGAATCATAGAAATGATTCACAGAAATGGTACAATGAAGTTAATAATTAATGACAAGTTGACATAATGGTTAAGGTCTTTACCTTCCATGTACAAGGTACAAGGTTCAATCCAGACTGCCGAACAAATGACAGTTTTCACATTGCATGTACTCCCTATGTCTCTGTGGAGTTTCTCCCACCTCGGAAAATCATGCTCTCAAACTCACATAAGAATGGAGCTGTGGGCAGCAGCAACACAGACTCCAGTTGGTGTGCTATAGAGGAAGAGTTGTATAGACCAATGACTTTGGGCATCTACTTTGGTGTGCAGTACCCTTAAGATAGGCGAACATGGATCACAGGCTGTGCATAGTGGCAGGACTAGCTATTTGACAGTGTAAAAATATGGCTCTAAGTGATCTTGTCATGTTGAATAATGTCACCAAAATGGTTAAGAGTACTTGCCGGTGATATGTGGGTTGAGGACTTGGCCTACTCCGACCTATGCCCAGCACCTATGCTAATTGAGGGAGGGGTGTATGTTCCCTGATTTCTAGTGTGTGTCAGCCATAAAACTCAGCAGCCCTGGCTTAATAAACTACTGGCTAGTTCCCAGTTGCTCAGCTTTCATTACCTGGGATAGCTCTATTGAGTGAAAGCTGTGTGTAAAACCTGTCATCCTGCCAAATGTGAACTAAGAATTGCCACACCCATTCTAGGTTCACAGACAGGACAAGACTTGGAAGTGGATGACATGATGGCAAGGAGAAGGCTGGACATCTGGGAGACATGGATGTAGGGCAGTGCAGCAAAGCCACTGGACTTGGGATCAAGAGTCTCCTACTCAGGAGGAGAATAGGCTAGAAATGGTGTGGGGATTGTGGTGAGGGAAAGGTTTCAAAAGACAGTGAGGGATGTCATCAGAATTAGTGACAGCTTATGGAAGACAACAGTGTGATGATAGCACAGTATTCATAATCTCAGTAAGTGCACCACAGTAGGATTGTGATAGTGAGGAAAAGAGCACATTCTACAGCAGTTGCAGGACCTACTAGATAAAGCAGGACAACATGAATTGGTGTTGATAATGGGTGACCTGAATGCACATATTGCGACAGAGAGACAGAATAGGATATGAGGACTGCCTCGGTCCACATAGGAGAGGCACCAGGAGTAAAGCAGGTGAGGCCATTCTATACTTCTGTCTGGCAAATGGCTTGATGTTTCCTAACAAATGGCTCAGAAAGAAAGACAGTCACAAAATCACACACAAGTGTGGCAAACATGCAACTCAGGTAGACTTTCTCCTAGTAAGGAAAGACCACTGGGGTAGAATCAGTGATTACAAAGTCATCCCCACTGAAACAGTCGACCTACAACACAAACCACTGGTTGCCACAATCAGCTGCATGCAGTGGTCAGAGAAGGCTCTATGGTCAGATACCAGGCTGAAGACCTGGAAGTTCACTGGAGAGAAAATACAACAGTTCAAGGAATTACTTGGGGTTCTAGTACCTCAAGAAGAAGAGGAAATAGGTGGAGTTGAAGAAGAATGGAAGCACCTCAAAACAGCATGTGTAAGGGATACAGTACCGATATGTGGCTGAGGCAGGTAAGGAAATAAGGTACATAAAGAAAGCTGATTGTAGGATACGGAAGTCCAGGAAGTCAACAAAATAAAGGAGTGCAGGAAAAAGTGGGAGATAAGAAAGACAGACTAGGCTAGGAAGGAATACTGGTTGGCTAACAAAAAGGCTGAGCTGAGAAAGGAGTTGCAATAGCAAAGAACAAGGCATCAGAGGCACTCTGCCAACTTCAGGAAAGTGACTCAGAAGATGGCACCAGGAAACACTATCAGGTTGCAAGGCAAAGACAGGAAGATAAAGAAGATATATGCCCTTCATAAGGGATGTCAACAACCACTTGCTGAACAGTCCACAGGATATCAAGGGCATATGGATGGAGTACCTATACCAGCTTCTGAATAAAGGAAATCCCACTGAAGCTGTACTAGGACAGACACAGTCTGCAGTGAGAGAAGGAGGAGCCCACCATAGAAGAAGGAACACTATGGAAAATGATGTCAGGGAAAGCAGCAGGCTCAAATAAGGTCACATCAGATATGATCAAAATGTTGGATGAGATAGGGGAGAATTGGCTCCTGAGGTTGCTCATAGCAGTATGGAGAGAAAGATATATCCCACATGAATGAAAAATACAGATACTAGTGCCAGTGTTCAAAAACAAAGAGGATATTAACAACTGTGGGCAGTATAGAGGTATCAAACTCCTATCACCCTGCATTAAAGTTCTGGAGAGGTTGACTGATAAATTAATACACAGAGTAGTAGAAAGTAAGATGGGAGATGAGCAGTTTGGATTCCATTTAGGATGCAGCACAACCAAGCAGATGTTTGCAGTGAGACAGATGCTTAAGAAGTTAGAAATGAGGAAAGAGTCCAACCGGCCATTCCTAGACTTAGAGAAAGCATATGACATTGTCCCATGAAAGTTGATTTAGGCAGCCTTGTGATGGTTCAGAGACTGGTAGAATTAGTGCATGCTATGTTCAAGGACCCAATAACTCAAGTATAATTAGTGTTTGGTCTAATAGAGGGTTTCCCAGAGAGGAGTAGGCGTGCATCAATATTCAGTTCTGAACCCACTACTCCTCATAGATGGATTACATTAGTAAACACGACAGAGGGGACAGGTCAGCAAAGTTGCTTATGCAGATGATGTGGAATTACAGGCAGACTCTGAGGAAGAACTTCAGAAAAGGGTAGGGGAATGGAATTAAACATGAAGGCAATAGGGATAAAACTGAATACAGATAAGACAGTTGTAATGTCAACAAATTGTGAAAATCAGAATAAGCTGAAATTGAGTCAGAAGGAAAAACAGAGGAACAGGTTAACAGCTTCAAAAATCTGGGAAGGGTGGTTGAAGAGAAGGGAAATCTGAATGAGAAGGTCAGTGCTAGAATAAGAGAGGCAGCAGCTAACTGGCACAAAATGCCATGGATAGTGTCTGTAGTGTGCGACAGAAAAATGTCAAAGAAGCTGAAAACTAATGGCACAAAACAGTGGTGCTACCAGCACTACTGTATGGTACAGAAACCTGTCAGTGAAGGGAGAGCAGTTGAGGAAGAAAGAGGCTAACCCCACATCCCCCAATCCTTACACACACCTTTACTATATATAATGACTCCAGGATCACACTACATTGAGGAACAGGGCATATACCGTTTTAGATGAAATGAGTTTTCAGTGAAGTGAGCTTTCAGTGAATTGTGCTCAGGCAATTCATTTTCAGTGAAATGAGACTTTGACAAAATTAGTTTCACAATGTGTTTTCTATCTAAGTAGACCCATATATATATATATATATATATACACTGAGGACGCTGTGAGCGAAACCGGCCACCGGTCTGTGCATCTGTGGGCAGATTTTGCCTAATAAAGAGCTTCAAACTCGACTGCTGTTATATTTTTACTTTATTTTGAGTGCTGGAGCGTTTGTGGATTATATATATATATATATATATATATATATATATATATATATATATATATATATATATATATATATAGTATCATGTAATAAAATCTCATAACCTCATAAATGAAAATATCTCAGTTTAAGCAAACTGTTAATGGACACATACTCATTTAATCCTGGTTTGACAGCAGCATTCAAATGTAACTGCCAGATAAATTCCCTGTATTCCAGTAAAATTTCCCAGTCATCACCCCTGGGGTTATGGACAACCCTATCAATAACCCTGAATTTAAAATTAATTTTCAAAGAACCTAAACAAGTTTGTGTGGGTTTAAGCAAAGCATTATTTTCATTATTCCTAGAAATGTATAACTGTTCATATATTCATTTTTTGCAATGGACGCTCCATTTTCCCCACATATAAACTGTCATTGTCCTGATATACACTAATAAATACAACACCTTTAATAGAGCAATTAGCCCAAACTGTGGTCACATGATTTTTTTCCTCTATATTTTATAGGGAAAGTATCACCATCTAGTATTGAATTGCAGTATTTACATCTGCCACATTTCCATGTACCAGCTTTATTATTATTCCTCAACCTACAGTTGTCATCAGTCCAGCATTCAAAATTATCCTTAAAGTTGTCCCCTTCTTATAAACTGATGTGAGATACTTCTCCCAACAACCCAACAAACTAGAATCATGTCCAATTCTTATTAATAATACTTTTAATCATACACAGATTCATATATTTTTACACCATCATTTTACTATATTCATTATCCTTAAAAGAACCAACCTGTATATCTGCTCTAACTGGTTCATATAACAAATCCCTACCTAAAAGAAGATGAAATGTATTAGTTCTACATTGTGTGACCTCTAACCTAGTTTTCTATAACAATCGTTCAGGACGAACATTTCCTTCTCATAAAGTATATCATCAGAAATCATGATGGTTAACCTAATCATTTAGCCTCTGACCAAATTATTTTTCTGCTTTAATGGATGACAACTATTATAAATAGGAGTTGGAAAAAGTGGGTTTTCTATAAATGTTGAATTTAAAACCATCATTCAACTTAAATATTGCTACATCCAAATACTTCATCTTGGCCAAGGAATAAACATGGGTAAATTTAAAACAAAAAATATGTGGTATCATTAATATAATCAAAAAACTTAACAAAATGTTTCTTTGTATCTACCCAAAAAAATGCAGATATCCAACAATTTAAAATATCTGGTCCAACATTTGGAATAAGTACTTCCAAAAACAAAGTTAGTTTCCCACTTCCACGTAACCCTATTCGCAAAAATAGGAACACAAACTCCACCCATCACAACACTTTAAAGCTGTTTAAAGTATTCTTCTTCAAAATAAACAAAGTTATTAGTTAACACTATTTCCATTAAGTCCACCATTAAGTTGATCTTGCTCTAGTCCAAAAAAATCACAAACTGAAAGGACTTCCATAACTAATCAAGGTCTTGTTCATGTGGAATACTCCCATAAAGATCTACTGTAACAATGGTTGTAAAACTCATATCTTGCTCCCAAATGTCATTGATAACATTCATCAAAAAATTCCAGGACTTTTTCAATATATGTGGATCAGTTTAAAAACGATTTTAGCATTTTGTCCAAAAACAATCTGTGGGAGTCTTTGGCCTGAACTATTCTCTCCAATCTCCTGAGGGGGGAATTTGTCCATTGATAAAAAAAAAGTTTCTGTATTATCTACATTATGTATTCTACTATCATTGTGGTTACCTGAATCTAAAAGTATGAGCGTGACATTGAAAAGGGGGAAATGATGACAAATGACATGACGCCCACAAACCAATGTAGAAAATAGGAAAAACATCACTGATTATAAATAAATGACCTGCCATTTTAACTGGAATCTTGGGAAAATATTTTGAAAGACATTTGTTAGAACTGAGGTAGCAAAATTAAATCAAAATAGAACTCATTGATACATATCAATATGGCTTCATCAGGAGGAGATCAATGTTTACTAGCCTAATTTAATTCTATGATCTATTCACACTCACAACAGAATTTGGCATGCCATATGGAATGATCTGGTCAAAGCAGATGATCAGTTGTCTCATGACCTTATTTAAAGAGGGTTTGGTAATGTGGGATATCATTTTTACTTGATTCAATGGATGTTGACATAGCTTACAGGAAAGATCCAGTCAGTAGTTATGCACAGATGTATTTCAAATGCCCTGCAAGCTGAATCTGATGTCTCATAGTTTTCAGTTTTGGAGTCAGTGATAGTCTTTGCAACTCTTCCAAAACTTGAATCCTGCTGGTTAAGCACACCAATGTCTGCAAAATTGGTTTTACTATAGTGACCATTAAAGATCTCCAAATAATTTGTCAGTATGAGCCTCTGACTCTGATATCAGTTTTAATAGAGAAAATTGTAAAAATACATATTTAAATAAAGTAATACATAGGGAACATTTCAGTTTTCAAAGGTCCATATTAGGAAATGTATTAAAATACAAAGATGTAGGAATAACTGTTATGAATAGTTTATTTGCTAAGCATGCAAACATTACAAAGATATGACACGAAGGGGCACTTCATTAAAGAACATTTTGACAAAAGACAGAAACAACACGATACATTTGTGTAGGACATTTATAAAACTGGTATTGGAATAAGTTTTGTATTTATACAACTGGTCAGTTGAAACATCTAGAATCAGTGCAAAGAAAATTACTTAAAGAATATATCTGTCAAATTTGTGTTATGATGAAAGATGTCAACATCTTATCTCTGCATCATTATTTTAGAGTAAAATTACTATTAGTATATAAAGCTGTACAGAATGCAGCAGTGTGAATAGCACTAAACACACATATCTGCAACAGAACTAAAACTTACAATGAATTGAAACTTTGCATAAATTACAATTGCCCTTTAAGCCTGACTAGCTTGGTCTGCAAGGCTATGGAGCGCATCATCATGGAACTCATTAACAGAGACATTGGGAACCTCCAAACACTGGACTATACACTGTTTGGCTTTTTTTAAGGGCAGATCATGCCTTCTAAACCTGGTGGACTTCTTTGAGACAGTTACCAAGGATATAGACAAGGGAAAGGTGGTACACACAGCCTACCTAGACTTCGCAAAGGCTTTCAACACCATTCCCCATTCTGCTATTATAGACAAGCTCACCAGCCTGAACATAAACCCCTATGTCACATGATGGGTTGCCAACTGGCTCACGGACAGAACCCACATGGTGACAGTTGCGGGAGCTAGGTCCGACTCTAAACCGGTTACAAGTGTCATTCCCAAGGGCTGAGTCCTAGGACCCCTCCGGTTCAGCATATACTTCTCAGAGGTACAAGCAAGCACAGGAGGACTATGGCTGACTAAGTTTGCAGACGACTGCAAACTAGGGGCTATAATTGACTCTCGGGCTGACACAGAAATCCTCCAAAAGGGTCTCATTGAGACTGATACCTGTTGTCAAAATCATGGCCTCTAGCTAAATGCCAAAAAGTGCATAGTCATCCCCTTTGGAAAAAACAAAGTACCCACAAACTACCACATAGGTAGTAGTCCCCTAAATACGGAAGATGTAATAAGGGATCTGGGGACCCAAATAGATAGTAATCTCTCCTTTGATAATCACATTGCCAAAGTGGTTAGAAAATCCTTCTACGTGGTCCACCTAATCACAAAAGGGTTCACATCCAGATCAAAAGAGATCATTGTGCCCTTCTACTCATCACTCATCAGACCCATCTTAGAGTACAATGCCCCATTTGGGATGTATGTTACAAGACACCTGCAACAGCTGGAAAGACCACAGAAGTACCTCACCAAGAGATCACTGGCCTCAAACAAATGCCCTATGCAGCTCGACTGAAGAAACTCCAGCTGTACTAGGTTGCATACCGCCTACTTAGAGGTGATCTCTGCCTGACATACAAGGCCATGTCCAACCCAGAATTGATGGACATGCTCCACCTAAAGAAAACCTTATCCCCTCGAGCCACATGCTCTAGGGATCTAAACCTCACCACAACAATATATAGGACGTGCTGGAGGGATAGATTCCTGTCCCAGAGACTTCCCATGCTTTGGAACAAGATTCCAATCTACATTAGGCAGAGTTCCTTGCTAACACTCTTCAAGAGAAACCTTGACAAGTGGATGGGAAACAGAAAGTTTACCCCGGGGATCACTTCAGTGGCTCTGCTGGACAGAGGCACAGGGAGCTAATCTAAGGGGGCAGCGAAAGCCAACACATTCTGGCTAGGCTTATAAATGCCTTTGGCCAGATAGCCTAGTACCTACCTATGAACCTATGAACCTATAAATCAAAGCTTAGAGGACCTTTTATTACTTAACATAAACCAGTCCTAGGGAACAAACTTTCCTTTTTTGTTCAAAATTCAGATAATCTCACACTTTTCAAGAATCTGCATAGTTGAGGAGAAATAATTCATGTTTTATGGAGTCCATGTTCCTCAAATAACTTCAGACGGGAATTTTGCAAAATTAAAGTTTTCTCACTTTTCTCTCTTTTGTATGTTCCTCCTCCTCCAGCATTTCAGTTAACCTATACCCTAAAATTATTAGAAGCATATAGCTGAGATTGGAAGGCTGCTGAATAGTGGCAGTGCTTTGTATAGATTCCATGACAGCTGTATGACATGGTACCAGCATCTTCAATCACCTTGCTAATCCTGGATATCAGTCTGGTAGAGCCCAAGGAAGTTAAATTGGAAGGTGGACTACATGAGTGAGGACAGGAGCTGGTGGCAGCTGATGGTCAGCTGAAGGAGTGGGGAAAATATTGGACCATGATGGAGAATGGTACTGATGTTTAAGAGCAAGAAAAACTTACTGACATAACAGTAAGTCTACACAGAAGCATTTGAATGTAAGTAAGTGTTAGCCAGCACAGAATTAGTGCAGCAATTATGAAAGAATAAGCCAGAGTATTTATTAACTATCAGGAAAGACATGCTCAGGCAGAACAAGACAGTTGTTATAGCTGTGTATGATTGTGAGACATAATTTTACCAGAAAGTAGTACAAGGTACAGAGAGCTGTATGTATTATGCAGTGCATTATAATCAGTTACACACGACAGCATTCAGGTTCGAAATAATGATTTTGAATTAAAAGGAATATGTAAAGTTAACTTTATGACTATATCATATAAATCTTTTAAAGTTTGCACTGGTATAAGTGGGAAATTCAGCATGTTGAATGGAATCTTAGCTATACTTGATGAATCTAATGCAGAGTTTGAGAGAAAAATAAGACTAGAAAACACCCCATGAAAGTTGCAAAAACATTGCATTGACTGCCATTAAGCAGTTCTCTTTCAATCCCTGCTAAACTTATTTTATTTCTCAGGTAAGTAGACATGAAAAAAAACATTATTAGTTGAACAAGGCGATATGCATATTAAATCCATGAGTGCAAGGCAGCAGATATAGTGAAAACTTTAGAGATGCTACAAGAAACATAAAGCACTCATTTTAGGTACATGTGAGCAGTAAAGGTCATTTGTCATGAAAAACAGATATCATAGTCTTAAGAAGAAACAGGAGAGATTTCTAGGATAATCAGGTCTCAATATAATGAAGATGCAGAGACTTAGTCTTTGACATTGCAAGTTATACAGGCATATCCAGAATTCTGTCCTGAGAGATGTCCACTGGGATGGCTGTAAAGTTGTTCTAGAAACATCAGTGTGAACCTGAACCATCATCACCATAGTCCTGTAAAGATAAGGCTGCAACTATGCATCAGTTGTAAGTTTAAGTCCCATTTCCCAAAGGTGTTTGGAATGCAGTGGACCCCTCAAGTTGCCAAGAAGAGATTGTGACAGTTATACTGAAATGCAATGCTATCTGAAATCCACCAAGGTCTTCTGTTATATCTATTTTTACAATGTAATGCTGCCAAAAACAATATATTTGCATGCAACAACTTGAAAAACACATGCACATACGTACATACAATTTCAGTTAGTAAAATTAGCACATTTTGTATTCAAACTCCTGCATGCATGGTGATTTTGTTATTTTTTAATAAAGCATTAAAACAGTGCTGAACAGCCAATATTTTAGTTAGTATGGAGCCTTCTTCTAAATTAAGACATGCTTCCTGTACCATAATACAATAATAAATTGTGCTTCGTGTAGCATAATACAGTAATACATTTTAATAACTAGATAGTAGTATACAGCAAAGAACTATGCTTTAGTCAGGTTAAAAAAGTTTAATACCGGAAGCAGCTGTGCAGTGCGTTTTCCATATTCCTTCTGGGAAGTAACTAATCTGGTATTGGAAGGCTTCCCAAAGACCGGAATGTAGTCAAGGGATGGCATGGACAACTGAAGACTGTGTTAGGCAAGGGCACAGTTGATTTATGAGCATTAATGAATGCCGTTCAAAAGCAGCATGAGAAAATGCTTTCAAGAAATGCTTTCAAGAGAAGCATCATGCCTTAGCATGTGTCACTGAGTATGTTGAATGCAAAAGACAATGACCATAGTGAACATATTGCATTTGTCAGGAACCATGCAGATTAAGACACACTAGATTTGTCAATGCATTAGCTGGTATATACACAAATACTGTTTGTACTTATTGGTGGATGTTAGAAGATTACATCTGTATGGCGCAACAGACCTTCAGATAACATTGTGATAACTGCTACCTAGAAAGGAGTTTCTATAAGACTTAAAAATTATGATGTGATGAGGAGATTAGTAGCTACCAGTATAAAAGCACACATGATACACAAATGTGGTGTGTACTTAGCATTCAAAAGACAAATAAAAAAAAAACTTCATGTGTTGATATTTCGACAATGACTGCATCATAGGTTGAATTGCCTTACATAAGTTTGATAACAGTATGTTATAGGTAAATAGAGATTAGTGACTTTCTTATGCTACATACATGATTGCAAATATTCATGCACTATGTAAATGTCTGCTGTAAAATATACTGTCATGTTTAAGACAGAAACAATGATGAATTTTTACCTGATAGCTCAATATGTTAATGCTCTTGCAGCTACACAGATTAATGTAGGTGCTTTTCATCTGCATTTGTAGTTTTATGGCATTGATATTTTATTTCATTAATTGCACTCAAACTATTATGAGACATTAAGGTAAGTTACACTTATAGTGCAACAGTCCTTTTCTTGTATTTATATTAGATACTTGTTCAGTACATCTAATATTATACAGCTGTTATTAGACTAACGCAAGTATTGTACTTTTCACTGAGTTCAGTATATAATTATATATTATTTAGAAAAAATGCATTATGGATGTGAAGGCCAGGTATTTAGTATGAAAGATTACATTTGTGATTATGGAAAAAACAAACAGCTTTTTACATGGGGGAGGGCATTGCTTGCCAATAATCCTCCTACCCCCAATGTGGGGACTCTGTCTACACACTTCCAGAAATTAAATATATTAACTCCAGGGTTACACACTCTCAAAAAAAAAAAACAAACAAAAAAAAAAAAACAGCAAAACCCTTTCAATTATTTAACAGTCAATATAATGAACTTCGACCAGTACATAATTCAACAAATTGTACCAGTAATGGAAAACACTATACCATTTCACCATGAGATAAAATGCAAGCAGTGAAGCAGTGATAACTTGTATAGCACTCATACATAGATCACAAACAAATACATATACACACACACACACACACACACACACACACACACACACACACACACACACACACACACACACACACACACGCATGCACACATGCTTTTTGACAATAACTGTGTGTGTGTACATGCTGAGATTTATTGGAAGAGGTACCAAATTCTATGAAATGGTGTATAGCAGAACCAGCACAAGTATCAGCTTATGAATGCTTACCATTAACAAGATAATACAGTTCTTTAAGATTTGTAAGCCTACTTTCTTAATACCTTTAGCTCAAAGCAGCCATTATAGTTGTTTAAGGGTGCTCTTTATTTAGAGAGAGGGGGCCTCCTGGGGTCTGGATGGCCCAATTCACAAATGCTTATCAACCCAAAGGGTATTACGTTAGACAGCTGGTGTCCCAGAAAATATGTATAAGTACTTATACAAAAGCAATTTAGAAAACAATTAAGCAATGACTCAACAGTGTTAGAAAGGGATGACTAGGATTTTAATTATAGTAACATGGTTGTGACTAATGTATGTTTTGATTTCAGAAAGGATTTACTTTTGCTACAGCAACTAAAGTTAACACAGTGAATCTTATTTAAAAGTTGAAACTTTTTGTGGGAATGAAAAACTTAGATTTATTCTTGCTTGATAGCAAAACTAATGATTTAAGTGAAATGTTTGTGCCAGCATGAAAAAAGTACTTTTAACCCACCACACTGAATGTTAGATCTGTTTGAAAAATTGTGTGAAGCTGAGTATAGAGCTTAATTTCAGGGGTCTACTGTGGGGAAGTTCTTTAATTTAACAAAAGAAGAAGGTCTGTTGTTTAAGTCATGAGAAATCACTTTGGGTCATGAAGTTTGTTAAGGGAGGGGATATTGTCTTAATGGATTGCATTTGTTCTTTCAAAATGTTACATTTATTTATGGACACTGATAAGTATGACGCTGTTTCTTAGAAAGAAATGAATACTGCATATGGTCAAACTAACACCTGTTTATGGAACTTTGCATTTTGATAAGCATCTGATAAAGTTTTAAAAGAACTTTAATGAACCCGTTGGTACATTTGTTTTTTTGATAACTAACCACCACAAGAACATTGCTGATCCTCCTTTAACACCTGCTTCTTCTGCCTGGAATTTTTGCATCTAATGTTGATTTTAGATTAAACGACTCTTGCCTTCCGACAGAGACTTAAAGGACCTGTGTCATTTTTTTGCAAGGTGTTGGGAGATTGGGTAAAACACATTGACATTATTTTTGTCTACACTGATGTGACCAGTTTGTTTTCATCCATTCTACATTCTGTAGGCATTGAATGGTTCATTGATACCTTAATTGCTGATTCCTCTTTTAACCCTCATAATGTTAGATTAAAGTACTGAATTCTTGGATTTAGTGATGCACAATTAATGATTTGATAGATTTTTTTAACAGAACAAAAATGGGTAGTGATGGTTGCCTGATTTATACCCATCTGTTGTGATATTTATGTGGGAATAAAAGTGTTTTCATTTTTATTTTTCATTTATAAAGTGTCAGAGCTTCAGTTTTTGAATGACATTTTTGTTATGGAGAAGGCATATTGACAATTTACTTATTTTTTTTTAACTATATTAATTATACCAATGAATTTATGAAGTTTAGATATCAGTGAACATTTGATTTTGTAAACATTTTGATGAAAAATGCTTTGAGTCCACCATCTGCTCTAAATCTACTTTTTCCAATTCCTATTTAGATTTTTCAAGCCATCCTTTAAAACAAAAGACTTGGTTTGTTTAAGGGGCAGATGGTGAGTATCCTGAGAATGGCATCTTGTGAGAAAATGTTTCAGAATGAATTAAACTTCACTGTCTAAATGCTTCTACACCCATTATTAACTTCAGTGAAAACATTATACAGCAAAGTCAGGGATGATTTAAACCTATTATTTTACTGCATATAGCCAGTGTTTTATATTATATAAATTTAATTCTGATAGATGAACTCTGTTTCCTAAACTGCTTTAAACTGTTTTTGAATAAATACTATGTATTAATGTTTTTATTGATAACATAATTGATCATATGATATGAACATTTATTGTCGCTGTTAATAGTGTTTCTGTTCTAATGAAGCCTATTTGCACCATATAGATGACATCACAGAATTAAACTACAGTGCTGTAATTAAGTTGTGGGCTGACATGCTTATTGTTTTGTATGTGGTAGTAGAAGATGTCACCTGATAAATACTTAGAAAGAACAGCCAAGACTGAAATCAGCATTAGCTTATCCAAACAATCTTGTGTTGGTTTGTGGTTGTCTGTGCAGTAGCCTGGTAAGAGAGTATTTATTTTGATTTATATTTTATTTATCACTGCTTGTAGGAAGAAAAGGATAGCTTGTAGAGAAAAAGACAAGAAGATTTACTTTGATTTATATTTTGTTGCTTTACTTCTAATTTTCACTGGTAGTTGTTAAAAAGGGATAGGTTTTAGGTAGGAAAACTTTAGCCATCCAAAGGGACCTAGTCAGCTATAAACTCACACAGACTGTAGAAATTTGAAATACATTTGAAATAATCCTGTGTGAGTATGCAATCTATTGATCTTTACTGTGAAAAAGAGGTGTGAGTAGGAGCTATAGTGAACAAAAGCTACTATATGCATTTGTGTACAATGTAAAGAAATTCTAGCTTTTCCTTGACTTTTGCACGATCAGAAAAATGACTTTATTTTATTTAATTTAACATATAGTTATATATTTTTTCTGAGATTTTTCTCATAGAAGTTGATTTAAAATCTTTGAATTCTGTAGTTAACAGCTTATAATTATCAAAGCAAACAGTTCAGTAGTCCCACAAACCAAGGTATAGTGAATAATTTAAGTAAATCCACAAAAAAAAAACAGTAGTAAAGGCAAAAGACTTCTTCATAAAAATCCAACTTTTATTCAGTGTAAGTGCTTTCGTAATGTAACCATTACTTCCTCAGACACAAAAAACTACATAAAATGCTCAAAGTTTTGTATACAAGCCAGTAAAAAACTTCCAATCAGATGATTTAAAACTCCCTCCAAAATGCTAGCAAATTAAGTTAAAGTAACAGCTTCCCAAAACCATTCATGTAACTGCAAATTGTCATTTATACAGTGCATTTAATTATAAATATAATTATAAATATTAAACATCATTAAAGCCCATACAAAAATATTTAAAAACACTGCTAAAATGCATATGTCAAGGGTAAAAAATGAATGTTTAAGTTTTTTAGCCTTTAACACTGGCTTAACCCAAATCCCTGATGTGCCCCTAGGTGCAAAATCCATTTCAATTCAGTTGATTCAGTATTGTTTACTATGTCTACCATCCTGACACTATCTGGTTGAACTTGAAGCACTTGAAACAAGAACCTATGCCTATCACCCTCCGTTAACAAATGCAAAGCTATACCACTGCAGTCTTGGCCTTACTTACACAATACATATGATCTCTGATTCTTTCCCTGAGCCAATGATTAGTTTTTCCCATGTAGAATTTAAAACAATACTCACAGTGGGCAATATATACTGCATTCCTAGTATTACAGTCAGCGCTACATTTGATCTGCCAGAGGTGCATAGTGTCAGGGTGCCTAAAATATTTATAATCATCTATAAATGAACAGAAGGTACAGGCTTCACACCTTTGTGTTCCAATATTCATGGTAGTGGAAGGATTATTGTTCCTAGGGTAACACAGCTGTTGCTTAAGATTCAACCGATATTTAAAAAGAAATTTAGTTCTGTTTCCTACTATTCCATTAGTCTCATCATCTACAAGAAGAATATGCCAATTCTTATTTACTATATGCTTGACAAAGCCTATATCATGAGTGTAGTGTGAAATCATAGGAACTACTGAATTCTCATCTGCATTCTGTCTCAAGACATTATTCCCCTCAGAAAAATAGGGCTTCCCCCTTCCTTCTCTTTCATATCTTACTCTTGAATAAGCACGGTTAATTTCCTTTCTTGAGTAACCTGTTAACAAAGGCTACATTCAAGCATCCCATTGCCTGTTCAAAATCAGTGTTTAGAGATGACAGTCTAGATAACCTTAATGCTTGTCCTTCCACTATACTCTTAAAAGTATGTGGTGGGTACATACTGTGTCTGTCCAGAAATGAAGGATGGTAGCAATCCTTTCTATGTATACAAGTGTACAAGTCTACTCCTTCTCGAAATACTGTTACATTGAGGAAACTAATCCTGGATGCTGAACTTTGGCATGTAAACTTCAAAAATTGACTGCTGTTATTTAGTAGTCAACATAGTACATAAGTTGTTCATATTCACTTTTCCGTGCTATAAAAAGGTCGTCTACAAACCTTCTATAAAATCTAACACTGGAGTCAACCCCTACTTGTATAACATCTATCTCCCACTCCATCATGACAAGATCAGCGTATGAATTGGCACAACTGGTGTCCATTGCCACTCCAGCTACTTGCCAGTAGTATTTCTCATCAAAGAGAAACACATTATGTTCTAATACTAACTCTAGGAGCATGCATATAAAATCTACGCTATGCTCATCATAGGATTCATGCCCAAGTAGACATCTTTTAACCATTTTTAAACCTTCTGTGTTAGGAATGCACGTGAAGAGGGTGCTAAATCTAATGTTGCAAACAAATCAAACTTGTTGTCCACTTAACCTGTTGTAAAAGCATATAGATCAATTGAAATGTTCCTTGTCTCTTAATACAACTTGATGCCCTTCTAAAACTTTTCTAAGCTCTTTGTCCAAAAATATAGACATCGGCTCAGTGAGCCACCCTACACCCGCCACTGTAGGTCTAAACTTGGGTTTAAGGGTGTCTTTATGTATTTTGGGAAAACCATGCATATGAGGTATGAGGGGATCATTCACAAGGAAGTAGTTCAACAATTCTTAAGTCAAATGCCCCAAACACATACTTTCATAAAGAGCCCTATGGACATTATTAATCATTCTTTGGATGTCATCCATATTGACTGGTTTGTAGACATTTAAATCAGAACGCATACATTTCATTTCATGGAAGTAAAAAACTGCATTTAATACAACTACAGGCCCACCCTTGCCAGAGGGATGAATCACAATGTCATTATTATTCTGCAGATTAACAATAGCAAGTTGCTCAGCTTTAGTCAAATTGCCAGTTTTCTTAACATGGACATTGTTAAAACTGTCATACAATTCATTTTCGTAGGCTTGTAGAAATATTTTGACATTTGATGGCAAAACAGGCACAAACAAACTTGGTTTCCTATAAACAAATACATTCCTATCACTTTCACCCTTATAAGCCTTTCTCAAAGCTACATTGCGTGCAAAAAGCCGTAACTGTATTAATACATCACTGAAGGCTGATTTTATAATAGGAATAAAGTTCAAACCTTTGAGAGCAAAGAACTCTCAGCTGATGTCCGTTCATACTGTGAAATGTTCCACACTAAACCTGTCCTTCGATTCCCCACATTTTCTTCAGTGTTCTCATTTGCGTATTTACAGGAGGATCTTTCCTTTTCTGACCTCCTATTTCTACAAGCCTGTGAAAATGAATTGTATGACAGTTTTAACAATGTACATGTTAAGAAAACTGGCAATTTGACTAAAGCTAAGCAACTTGCTATTGTTAATCTGCAGAATAATAAGGACATTGTGATTCGTCCTGCTGACAAAGGTGGGCCTGTAGTTGTATTAGATGCTGTTTTTTACTTCAATGAAATGAAATGTATGCTTTCTGATTTAAATGTCTACAAACCTATCAATATGGATGACACCCAAAGAATGATTAATAGTGTCCATAGGGCTCTTTATGAAGCTATGTGTTTGGGGCATTTGACTAAAGAATTTTTGAACTGCATGGTCTTCCCAAAATACATAAAGACTCCCTTAAACCCAAGTTTAGAACTATAGTGGCAGGTGTAGGGTGGCTCACTGAGCCGATTTCTATACTTTTGGAGAAAGAGATTAGAAAAGTTTTAGAAGGGCATCAAGTTGTATTAAGAGACACGGAATACTTCCTAGTTTATCTATATGCTTTTACATCAGGTCAAGCGGACAAAAAGTTTGATTCGTTTGCAACCTTAGATGTAGCATCCCTCTTCACATGCATTCCTAACACAGAAGATTTAAAAATGGTTAAAAGATGTCTACTTAGGCATGGATCCTATGATGAGCATAGAGCAGATTTTATATGCATGCTCCTAGAGTTGGTATTAGAACATAATGTGTTTCTCTTTGATGAGACATACTATTAGCAAGTAGCTGGAGTGGCAATGGGAACCGGTTGTGCCAATTCATATGCTAATCATGTCATGATGGAGTAGGAGATGGATGTTATACAAGTAGGGGGTGACTCCAGTGTTAGATTTTATAGAAGGTTTATAGACGACCTTTTTATAGCATGGAAAGGTGAATATGAGCAACTTATGTACTATGTTGACTACTTAAATAACAGCAGTCGATTTTTGAAGTTTACATGCCAGAGTTCAGCATCCAGGATTAGTTTCCTCGATGTAATAGTATTTTGAGAAGGAGTAGACTTGCACACTTGTATACATAGGAAAGATTGCTACCGTCCTTCATTTCTGGATGGACACAGTATGCACCCACCACATACTTTTAAGAGTATAGAAAAAGGTCAAGCATTATCTAGACTGTCATCTCTAGACACTGATTTTAAACAGGCAATGGGATGCTTGAATGAAGCCTTTGTTAACAGAGGTTATTCAAGAAAGGAAATTAACCGTGCTTATTCAAGAGTAAGATATGAAAGATAAGGAAGGGGGAGCCTTATTTTTCTGAGGGGAATAATGTCTTGAGACAGAAAGCAGATGAGAATTCAGTAGTTCCTATGATTTCACACTACACTCATGATATAGGTTTTGTCAAGCATATAGTAAATAAGAACTGGCATATTCTTCTTGTAGATGATGAGACTAATGGAATAGTAGGAAATAGATCTTAATTTCTTTTTAAGAATAGGTTGAATCTTAAGCAACAGCTGTGTTACCCTAGGAACAATAATCCTTCCACTGCCATGAATTTTAGAACTCGGAGGTGTGGAGCCTGCACCTTCTGTTCATTTATAGATGAAATTAAATATTTTAGGCACCTTGACACTATGCACCTCTTGCAGATCAAATGTAGTGCTGACTGTAATACTAGGAATGTAGTATATATTGCCCGCTGTGAGAATTGTTTTAAATTCTACATGGAAAAAATGAATCATCTGCTCAGGAAAAGAATCAGAGATCATATGTATTGTGTAAGGAAGGGCCAAGACTACAGTGCTATAGCTAAGCATTTGTTAACGGAGGGTGATAGGCATAGGTTCTTGTTTCAAGTGATTCAAGTTCAACCAGATAGTGTCAGGATGGGGAGACATAGTAAACAATACTGAATCAACTGAATTGAAATTGATTTTGCACCTAGGGGCACATTGGGGATTTTGGTTGAATGATATGGTCCCTCTTAAGCCAGTGTTAAAGGCTAAAAAACTTAAACATTCATTTTTTTACCGTTGACATATGCATTTTAGCATTGTTTTTAAATATTTTTTGCATGAGCTTTAATGATTTTTAATATTTATAATTATATTTATAATTATATGCACTGTATAAACGACAATATGCAGTTACATGAATGTTTTTGGGAAGCTGTTACTTTAAGTTAATTGCCTAGCATTTTGGAGGGAGTTTTAAATCATCTGATTGGAAGTTTTTTACTGACTTGTATATAAAACCTTGAGCATTTTATGTAGATTTCTGTGTCTGAGGATGTAATGATTATATTACGAAAGAGCTTACACTGAATAAAAGTCGGATTTTTAAGAAGTTGTCTGTTGCCTTCACTACTGGCTTTTTTATAATTTTAATTATCATTTTCTTTTGAAATTCTTTATTCATTTGCAGTTGAAAATGGATTCCTTAAATGAGTATGCCATTAATGATTTGCTAAAGCACATCTTGTGCAGTGTACTAAATGCTATGTATATTTAAAGGTAACACTAGATAACACTGATGATCTATGCTCCTCATGTCAAAAGTTGGATGATTTACTTACCATTATTAGCAGTAAATCTAAACTTACTGATCAGGATTGTACTTCTGCAATTCACACAGCTTGGAGAACTGTTACAGATATTAATGACTGGGCTGATGAGATAAATAATGTTAGGTAAGCAGAAAATAGAACACATTTAGGAAAGGAAGTGTCTATTGTCAGTAAAGATCACTCAACCCCTATTGAACAAGATAATATCACTGACAACTTTGGAATTCTAGATGCAAGTTTTCGGCAATCTGAGGATTAAGAGCACTTCGAAGAAAATAAAAGGACCAAATTCATAACATATAACAAGGAAGAAAAAGAAACAATTTAATGTCTATAAATCAAAGAGAATACATACTAAAAAGGACACTGATTTGTTATGTAACACACTGATTACTGGAAAGGGTAACACATTTCTTCTAGAAAATCCTAACTCGACAGAGAAAGGTATCATTTTTCCAAAAGAGAATGTAGACAAAAACAAAACAGAGGGCAGGTGAAAAGGAAGAATCAAAACTGAAGGTGGAAGGATTAAAAAACATTACTGTAAGAAAAAAGGATAAAAGCAGAAGTTGTGACAACATGCTGCAAGCTGTAGATGTACAAAGCCAACTGAATATGAATCGTATGCTTACACATGTAAGGAACAATGATGGGATTTATAGCACTAATGGTGAGGACGTTTATTCCTTTGTAACAATTTGTAGAGCAGATATTACTGAATCAGAAGTGGAAGATTCTTCAGATTTTGCTAGAAAAGATATCCTTGTATTTGGAGATACAATTATTAGAGGAACTGGTGTTTACATTCACAGACAAGATAATGAACATCGAATAGTGTAATGGTTGCCAGGAACTAAAATAAAGGATATGAGAAAGGTCTTGGAACATCTTAATGTCAGGAAGTATGAATCTGTTTTTATTCATGTCAGTACAAATGATCTCATCCACAAGGACACTGACTGTTTGTAGGCAACTTACAGCCCTCTTTTATATTATAGCTTGTACAGGTCTTAGCACATATTTTTCACAAATTACATATCAAAAACAGATTCAGGTCACAGTGAATGAAAATATATTTTTGGTAAATACCTACATGAACCGTGGTGGTGGTGCTGCGGTAACATTGTCGCCTCACAGTAAGACGCTGTCCGGTTCGATTCTCAGCTAGAGCATCTTCTGCGTGGAGACATGCATGAATGGGCGTACCTTCGTTGAAGGTTGTGCATCAGGCCTGGCAAGCCAGTACGTAAAAATCAACTGCCAATCATTAGCGGACTGGAGTTTCGCTGTGGCGACCCCTAACTGGGAAAAGCTGAAAGACACAAACAAACCTACATGAGAAAAAGTCTGGCTTTAAAAAATAGAAATGTATAGAGCATCCAGGCCTAATTTTGGACACATTAGTTTCGACAGCATGGCATGTACTTTTCAAGATCAGGGAAGAGAATTTTTGCCGCAGATATTTTGCAATATTTTACAAACACAAGACAGCATTTTTGCCAGGTAGAAAATTTAACAGTTTACAGATAACACTTGATGCACATCTGATGGTTGTTAATGATAAGTGACTTAATATTAACGTTTTTTTTTCTGGAAAATTTGCTACATTCCCACAATATTGATGTTATTGTTTGTGAAACATGGTTAAAGAAAAATGACTAGAAATCAGACCTGTCAGGATATAAATCTTTTTTACTGTAACAGGCACTCAAAAAAATCAGCGAGAGGTGTTATGGTGGAGATTAAAGTTTGTTATGAGACCTGTGATTATTACATGTTCAATACTAACACCAGTACTATAGATTGTGTAACTGACAATAAAGACTACTGTTGAACATAGAGCAATTGTTTGAGTGTTTAGACCACCAAAGTCAAGTGCTGATAACCTAGAAGAATTCATACATTTCTTACATGAAACACAGGAGGGAAGAGTAGTGGTTCGGGAAGTATTTACTAGAAACAGAGTGGAATAGTATTGATTAAACAACATTAATAAGGACATTATTTACAATGTATGTTCAGGAACAATTGCTACAGATTGTAATAAAGCCTACCAGGGAGTGAACATGCAAAAATGTTTGGGTTCCTAAAGAAATTGCCGTTACTGCATGCCAAGTTTTATCAATGTTGATATACAGTGATAATGGGGCTATAAAGATTATTTTCTGCTAGATAATTCTTCCAAACATTAATCCAAACTAATTCACAGAAGATTAATAGATTATACAGAAATAAAACAGGCACTGTGTAAAACTAATTGGAGTGATGTGTTCAGTGGGAAAAAAGCAGAAGGAATGTAAAAAGTTTTGTGAGATAAACTATTTGAATTGAAAACAAAGTTTAACATTAAGATCTAAGCACACAACTTCATGAGGTTATATTTCCATAAAAACAAGCTACTTGATTAAGGTAAGAGAGAAAAAAATATAAGAATTGCAAAAGAGGTTGAACTGTGACTTTGAAAAGTGAAACAAACAAACCAGGCAAACAAATTAAATATAGTGTGAGACCAGATCAAGAAAAATGTAAAGAAAATGTAAACATATTGAGCATAATAGGAAACCATTTTATAGATACACAAGATGTGGCAGGAGTAGAAACATACAATTTGATAAACTGTGTGTAGACTCTACAATTTATTTTCAGACACAACAGATTATAGTTATATTCACAAAATCTTATGCAAAGCAGTTTGGCTGCACAAAGGGTGTGTAAATTGCCCTAGTGACATCCAGGTAACCACAAAATCTGAAATCAAATTAGAATATATTGAAAAAGATCTATGCAAACTAGATCCAAGCAAAACACAGGGATGAGATGGAATTAGTAATAATGACTTGAGAACACTTCGGCATAAACTGACTGTACCATTATATCTATTATTTACTAGATGGTAAAAATATGGAGAGATTCCTCAGGACTGGAGAAATGCACTTGTTAAACCTGTCTTTAAGGAAAAGGGGAGTAGGACAAACCCAGGGTCATACAGACCCATACATTTACTTTCATTTTGTGGAAAAATAATGGAGAAGGTTATATTGGATAAATTGCCAGAACTGGAAAGGTTGGCTTAAAAATCATGCATCAGCATGCATATGTTGAAAATATATCTATTGCCACCTGTACCATGGTGTTCTATAAAAATACAATAACAGCTTTTAATGAAAAATTCTGCTGTAATGTAATTTATAGGTTCAAACACAGAACATTAATCAATAAATTAGAACAATGTACTGATGTACTCCTGATACCGTGGATAGCTGCATGGCTTACAAATAAAATGTGGCAATTATCATACAGCAACTGGACATGTGAAATTCGAGGATAGCCAGGGTGTCCCATAGGGCTTTATCCTATGCCCATACTTGTTTTTATTGGGTCTATGTCATCAAGGAATGGCCACATTGTTGAACAGCATCTCATTGACTATGCAGGCCGTTGAACCATTATGATTGAGATTGTGTTATGGTAAGGATCAGGAATGTGCCTTTTTCCTCACTGTAGTGTGATCTTGGAGTTGGTATGTATAATTAGCAGGGGTAATGGTGGTGGGTGCAGCTCCCATATGGAGGGTTCAACAGTCTGCATTGTCGACGGGATGGTGTTCGACATATGGCCTTTTGATGATATGACATAGATCTGTTTTGATTATATCTTTCACATATATCTTTTTCCTCATTCTTGACTGATACTTTACCTGTGGCTTTGATTTTCTGGTATGACTCAAGGCCTGCAAAAAACTACACTTATGGTGACTCCCTGCTAATTATTTTTCCCACCCATTCCTTGATCCTTGTTTTTAAACTTGGTGATTTTTTTAAGCTGCCCATCCTTACTGTAAACTGAGTTTTATAAGCTTCTCCCTTTCTATACTGCTGATGATATTTTGATTTATTTGGCTTTACTTGTGCTTATTTAAAAAAAGTGCAATTTGCCTCTTATTGATTGTTCTACTGATTTACTTGCTCTGAATTCATTATCTAGTTAGTTGTTGGATAAAGTAATGAATTTTTATACTCTAGCAAGCTCTGCGTTTTTAGATCAAAAGGGCAGAGGATTTTCCTTCTAGTAGCAGTGGGTACTAGTCTGGTCTGTATAGGTTGGGGAAAAACACTAAAGATTCCTGCATGCAGTTGTTATATTAGCTGGAAGACTTATTAATTAGCTTATATTGCTTTTAGTACCTTTATAAATTCTGAAGAATTGAGTTGTTCTTGGCTCATTTCTACAAAGTGATGTACTTTTTTTTGAATAATCACACTTTTATAAGCTGTTTATAACTACACTGCTGGTGTCTTGAATTAATTATTGCCTTTCTTTAAGTTTAAGTTTGTTTGTGGTAGCATTTCACTGTGGACACTCTTATTGTGCTTCTGCTTTAGGAAGACTAGGATTATTCATCTTGTGGCAGTAGATGTTTGCCTGGTCTGCCGGAGTTAGGAAGCAGACAAAAAGGCTCCAAATGTAGTCATTTTATTCGTCAGAGGGCTCAGTAGTCAGTTTTCTGTATTTACAATGCTAGAATAAATTCAGTACATTTGCATAGAGCTGCTTGCTGTACCGCTGTCCTGAACAAACACAAACATATAGAAACATTTCTCATTTTCAATATACTGTAAAAGTTTAGTGTGCTATTTATTCATTGTTTATTTTTTTTGCATTTCTTTATAGTTTAAAGTTGCATTTTTAAACTTCTGTAAGGACTGCTGTTTTGTACTGAAATACATTTTATCTTGTGTTTCTTAGGTTAGCATTGGGCATCTGCTTGTGGTTCCTTAACACTTAGGCTCCAGACCAGTCATTTTACATTAAGAGGGACAAAGTCTGCATTTGCTTGACTGGAGAGGGCTGTTTTCACCTATCTGAGCTGAAACTGCTTGCGGAAAGCTCATTGTGTGTTTACCTGATTGGCCTTAGGGCATAGTTAGTTTAAAACGTTTTGCTTTTTGATCATATATAAGCCTCTCATTTGTGAAAGCTGCTATTCGCATGATGGCAGTTACTGGAGTCTCATATGTATGCAATCACCAGAAGTTGAAATTTCCTTATAAAACCCATCTTGGAATTTACCTCAGTCCCCTGTTACTCATGGGGCACCTAATTTGTGCAGTGAACAGCTAAATATTTACTCATTTAGTTAGGACTATTTATTTATTATTTGTTTATTGGGAAAGTCTGACTTGGAACAAGCCAATTTTCAGCAGAGGCCTGAGAGAAATTATCAAGATGCATGTCTTTAAATGTGGGAGAAAACCAGAGCACCCAGAGTAAACCCACACAAACGCAGGGAGGACATGCAAACTCCACATAGAAGGCACTCCAGCTGAGAATCAAACTGGAGAACCTCTTGCTCTGAGCCGACAATGCAAACACTGTACCAATGCAGTTTACCTTACTTTATTATAGCACCCAGGACTATTACTGCTCAGAGAGCATCTAGTTTGGGTACTAGGCAGTATCCCTGCTTAGGTTAGCTGCAGATTACACCAAGTAAGCTCTCTTCCCTCATCCAGTTACAAACAACCTCCACTCCTATCCCTTGCAAGTAGTCATTCGGACCTGCAACCATGGATGGGAACTTTCCTATCTCCGCATCTGTGTTGGTGGATATGGGTATCCTGAGACACTGTAGCAAATGCCTTATGTGCACTGACAACCACTTAATTCTCAGTCATTACAGTGTATAAGAGATGTAGTTGCACAGACATTGGAGGCTAGACTCTCACATGCAGACACAAAAAGCAACAGGCTGGCAAGTGACTCACACACACTCACAACTGACCACACACATGGAACCACATATATGGAGGTGCTCACATGTAACTTACTCAAACCTCAACAATCTCTCAGGTGCAATCCCCAGAAACTCCTCATGTACACACGCAAACAAGACAATTCCTATCACAACACAAAGTCACATTCCATTCTGTCTGAAATACCAAGCCCATAAGGCAAAACAACACTCCACATCCCAATATTCTGGTCATAGGAGACTTCATAGTGAACCACACTGTGTCCCTTTTACTGGGCTGATTTAGAAGATCGCAGTCAGTTGCCTGACAAGGGCCAGGATACACCAGACCACGCAAGCATGCAGGTCACTTACCTCTAAGCAGCAGTATGACAGTTATAGTCCATATGGGTGTTAATGAATTGAAATGTACCTCCTTGGACTATATGAAGAGAGACATGATTGAGCTCTCAGAATGTGTGTCACAGGCAGATATGAACCTAGCACTGGGCAGCTTTCTACCGTCTCCAAGGTTGATGCCATACTATCAGTAGAAAATGATAGTTTAACAATTGTCTTAGCTACTGGTGTCATTCTAAAGGGGTCCAATACTTGTCAGCCTGGGAGGACATGATTGACATCCACTTTATTAGGGATGGTCTTCATCTGTCACTTCTAGGCTTTCGGGTATTGAATGAAACATTACTCTTCCCCATAAAGTGCCCTTTTAGGCATTAACAGCATATAAACCAAACCAGCTAACCTAACAAAAGCTACTCAGGACAAGTTAAAGGTGTTACAGCTCAAACTGCTCTCCCTAGAGAATGCTAACATTTGTGCAGTTATTAAAACATAGTTCAAAGCCATAGAAAACATTCCAGCAGTGGATGGTTATAATACCTTTCATATGTTCCGACCATTCACTCAACATGAAATATCAAAATATGGAGGTGTATCTACCTACATAAAGGATAACTGCACCTAAAGGCTCATTCATAGGTTCATAGGTTCATATGTTCATAGGTGTGTACTAGGCTAATGGCCCTGGAACCTATATAAGCCTAGTCCAAGAAGATTCCCTGGCATCATGCCACCCAAAGTTAGTTCTCAGTGCTCCTGTCAAGCAAGGCCACTGTAGTGATCCCCAGAGTGAACTTCCTATATCCTATAGCCACTCATCAAAATTCTCTTAAAGAGGGCCAGTGAAGTACTCTGCTTGACGTGAATGGGAAGTTTGTTCCAGAGTATGGGAAGTCTCTGGGTTAGGAACTTATCCCTCCAGCATGTTCTAATTTTTGTGGTAATGAGGTTTAGGTCCCTGGAGCATGTGGCATGGAGGGATTGGGATTTCTTTAGGTGTAGCATATCTAGCAGCTCTGGGTCAGACATGGCTTTGTAGGTCAGGCAGAGATCGCCTCTAAGTAGGTGATAAGAGACAGAATATAGCTGGAGATTTTTGAGTCTGTCCATATAGGGCAAGTGTCTAAGGCCTAAGATCCTCTTAGTGAAGTATTTTTGTGGCCTTTACAGTTGTTGTAGGTGTCTAGTGAGGTATATACCAAATGAGGCATTGTATTCTATAATAGGTCTAATGAGGGATGAGTAGAGAGGGATTATGACCTCTTTCTTCCTGGATGAGAAACCTTTTGTAATGAGATGTGCCACATAGAAGGACTTTCTGACTACAGTGGCAATGTAGTTATCAAAGGAGAGGTTGCTGTCAACCTGTGTCCCAGGTCTCTTATTACACCTTCAGTGTTTATTAGACTACCGCCTATGTGGTAGTTCATGAGCACTGAATTTTTCCCAAAGGGAATGACAATGCACTTTTTGGCATTGAGCTTAAGGCCGTGGTTTTTGCACCACTCATTGATGTCAGTAAGGCCTTTTTGTAGAATGTCTACATCAGTTGGAGAATCAGTAATGGTTCCCAGTTTGCAGTCATCTGCGAAGTTGGTCAGCCAGAGTCCCTTTGTGTTGGCGTGAACTTTAGAGAAGTAGATGCCAAACAGGAGATGATCTAGGACCGTTCCCTGTGGTACACCAGTTGCAACTGGTCGGTAGTCAGATTTGGAATGTGCTACTTTCAAGCCATCTTATGACAGGGGTTTATGCCTAGTTTAGAGAGTCTATCTATAATTCCTTAGTGAGGAATGGTGTCAAAAGCCTTGGCAAGCTCTAGGTAGGCTGTGTGAACTACCTTCCCTTCATCCACAGCTCTGGTGACAGACTCAAAGAAGTCTATCAAGTTGAGCAGGCATGATCTACCTTTCACAAACCCAAACTGCATGGGGTCCAGAGTTTGGAAATTCCCTATGTCCTTATTTATAAGGTCCATGATGATGCGCTCCTTAGCTTTACATATCAGACTCATCAGGCTAATGGGGCGATAGTTCCCAGGGTCTGTAGTCACTCCCCATTTGTGGAGTGGGATGACCATAGCAGTGCTCCATTCAGTAGCAACAAAGCCTGAAATGAGGCTGTGATTGAACAGGCTGCTCAGGTGTGGTGCCAGTTCACTTTGTAATTTATGTAGAACACAGCCAGGGATATTATCAGGTCCCATGGAAGCTGTATTCTTGGCTTTGGACAGTGCAGTTTATACCTGTGTAGCTGTGATAATAGGGACTTGGCATTCCTCAGGTATTTTGATAGGCCTTTAGGGGATGAAAGGGGGTTAAAGTTCGCACTGAACCTGTCAGCCAATATGTTGGCAATATCAGTTGGTTCTGTATATGTATTGCCATTGTGCTATAACTCAGAGTAGATCTGAGTATTGCCATGTAGATTCTTGACATAACTATAGAATGCCTTGTGGTTGTCTTTAGAATCTGCAGCAATTTTGTTTTCATAGCTAGCTTTAGAGGATTTGATGGTGGATCTCAGTTTTTTGCTGAGGCTGACAAGGGAGTTTTTCCAGTCTTGTGACTTCACCTTCTGCAACAGTTTTTACCTTCTGTTGTAGAGTTTGTTTATGGTGGGGACCACCAGATTGGCTTCCTTTTTTTGGAGGACAGCGTCTTGGTTCTGTTTGGTATGGCCCTTTCCATGCACTTGTGTGTGTGCTCATACAGTGCATTGGTGTACGATTCAGTCATGCACCTATTTTCTGTTTGCATGTGTGTCGTGAAGTTAGCCACCTCTGTTTTTAGAAGTCCAAAACTGGCTTTGGAGAAGTTTCTTTACAGTGGCTTCCTTGGGGGGGGGGGGGGGGTGAGAGTGGGATGTGGATATCCATGGTGATTAGTTTCTGGTCAGATTTGACCTGGGAGGAATTGATTACTGGTGTAGAGCAACGGTCGACCATGTTAGTAATGACCAGATCAAGGCTGTTTCTACCCCTTGTGGGGGTAAAAATGAGTTGGTCAAGGGCGTTGGAATTAATGAATTCCAGAAAATGTTGAGCAAGTGTGATGGTACATGAGTAATTTTGCCAGTTAATGGAGGGGTAGTTAAAGTCTCCCAGTATAAGGTTATTGGGTTGTACCCTAATATTTTCCAGTGTGTTTAGGAATGTAGAGTGGGAGTCTTGGAACATGGTGGGGGATCTATAGCAGGCTACAACCTGGATTGCAGTTTTACCCAGTGTTAGTTGTGCCTGAATTATCTCTGATGTGTTATGTTGGGCTACTAGTCTGGAGGTGTGCATATCCTTTATGAATATGGAGACACCTCCACCTTTAGTGCTTTGGTCCAGGTTTAGGGGCCGAAAGGTGTGGTATCCCGACTTATAGCCTGGTAGTGCTGGGGTGCTCTCAGGAGCCTTAAACCAGGTCTTGGTCACTGCACAGATGTTGATGTTCTCCATTTTAAGGAGTGCTTTGACCGAGTGCATTTTGAGATTTAGACTTCTAGCGTTGAGTAGCATTACCCTCAAATTATGTTTGCTTGTAGCTGTTATGGTGGTAGTTTTGTCTTCAGGACATTGCCTAAAAAAGGCACTATAGGGGTGGCAAGAGCCTTGGCTAGTATCCGGAATCCCTGGGGTGACAAATGCAGGCCATCTCTGGCAAAGCATCAAGGTCTGTCGATCATGTCATCCCAGGCAGACAGATACTGGATCCCCTTAGAATGACACCAGAAACTTAGCCAATTGTTGAAGTCAATCATTTTCTGCTTGTACTGTGGTATCATTCTGGGTGATGGTAGGATGCTACTCAGAGCTAGGGTAATACCTGCCTGGACTACAAGACCCAAGAGCTCCTCTATGTCTCTTTTCATGTAGTCCAGGGAGATACATCTCAGATCATTCACACTAACATGGACAATGACAGAGTCATATTTGTACCTGTTGTGGAGTGACATAAGTGCATGCATTATGTGGCGGATCCTGGCACCCGACAGGCAGCTGACCATAACTTTCTCCTTATTCAACCTAGTGAGTGGGACATCAGTGTGCCTTATTATTGAGTCACCTATGACTAGTGTATTGGGTAAGTTGTTTTGCCTTATGGGCTTTGATTGAGTGGAACACTGTTTATGTGGGCTATGTGTCGCATGGTTTGTACTGGGATGTGGTGGTTGTTTGCATTTCTGCCTCAGAGGTCTCTGTTGTTTGGGCAGATTTTTATTGATGCCTCTGCAAAAATAGGTGTGTGTTTTGTGTTACTATGTGAGGGTTGTGGTGGTGTTTGTTCTGGAGGGCTATGTGTTGAATATGATGTGGTGCAGGTGTTAACCTTCTCCTCTTGACTGGATAATCCAGTCTTGGCTGGAGAGTGCTTGGCTTCCAATTTGGCTATATATGTGCATCTCTCACAAGTCATAGTGTTGGCATGTAAGAGGGGAGGGTTGTCTGTGTACATGAGGCAGTTGCTACATTGCCTCAGGATGCCAAAGTTCACCAGGTTGACAGGAGAAAGCACAGGGAACTGACCTTTAGACATGCCTGGATATGAGCTCAATATATTAAGTATTGAAGCCTTTTACAGGAAAAATGTCACTCAAAGTGTCTGAGTCTATACAGAGCACTGCCAAACACTTGAGGGGAAACTAATATGTAGACCCTGAAAATTTAAAGATGAAGTATTTAGGCAGATATTCTGAAGTAAGGAAGAAATCAAGCAGTACTTACGGAAAATAAAGAAAACAGCTTGGGAAGAATGATAAAAAGAGGGGAGTCGTATGAATGTCTACTGTCTGACTACTATTAATGCTAGTCACAGCACAGCTTCACTCTGTTGGGATACAATACTCCTTTACTTCTTCTCTCACCAAAAGCAAAATGTTAGTACCAATCTCAAGAAGAGAAGCAGGCCATGTTTCGTGATCCACATTCTTGTCCCAGATGATGCAAGGGTCTGCAGGCTTGTAGCCTTTTTCTGGTAGATGCCTCGAATAGCAACCAGACCAATCAGGTATGTTAAGAGCAGACACTCACTTTCCAACCAGAAAGAGTCAGAAATCAATGCACTCTTCCCCTACTCTCACCAGGATCAGAATATAAGCACAGATTCCAAGCTGTCACATATAAAGCAGTTATTAAGCTTTCTGGTGATCAGCACTCTCCAGGAAATAATGTAACTTACTCCTTCTTCTCACCAGGAGAAAACAGAAGCACTAATCCCAAGATGACTACTGAGAGGCAGAATGTGGGCTCTACAATAACTGGTGGTCTTGCAATAGATGCTTAAAGGTAGTATGAAAAAAAATGGTTTATCCTAAACACTGCAGTGGGTACTAGAGGAGTTAGATGTGAAAGTAGGTAACTTAAGTTTTACCTGTTTAAAAATTTAAGTTTTAGTGGAGAGTCACTATTTTTAAAACAGCAAGATAGATTGAAATGGGGTGGTCACTTTTTTATTCTGGTACTATGGAATACAGTAGGATGGCCAATAAATTTAAATAGTTGAAGGGGAGTGATTTCACAAAATGATAATTTTGTGCTTACTCACACCAACCAGTAAAAGCAGAGAGGAAATGAGATATATGGTCAAATTAACATAAGGGGTAGGCAACTAGAAAGACAGTGGTGTTTAAGAACACAACAGTAACCAGTGGGAGGGTGGCAAAAATTTCTCTCTGACTCACAAGAGACACAGCTGTGGTGTCTTTTCAAGTTTTAATATGCAGTTAAAAGCAGAATACAAGTTAAACACAGTGTAAAGAAAACAAATCACAGTATACAAGACAGAAAAAGGCAATAAAGTAATGCAGAATACAACAAAAATAAAAAGCAAACTAACCTTTCCCTCACAACAAACTGTAGCAGAGTCTGGGTAAGCATTTCCAGTAAAACCATACAACATGCTTCAGTTACTCTGTATCCAAATAACTGTAGAAATAATCCATTGCCATATTCTTGCTAGCTAGGGGTCTCCCACCATGAATAAGGAAATCCATACATCATACCTGAAGTTACTAGAATCACTCCTCATCCAGCCAATACCATACTCACCAGTGATTTTAACGGGTCTATATTATAAGCTCAACCACTTAGCCCGTTGAACACCGAAACATCAACCGCTAAACGGAAAAGCTTAAAATTGTGAATGGCCGCTGTTATCGGGAATTTTCCCTTACCCAATGTAGAGCGATCTTGGAGTTGGTATATTTAGTTAGGGAGTGTGTGGAAATGAAGCCCCCCACTTTGTCAATGTTTGGAAGTTTGTTTTAATTTCTGACGGCCAAGTGAATTCTTTCCCTGATGAAAACATTTGCGTAAGTGGCTGTTCGCTATTTTAAGCTTTTGCCATTTAGCTGTCAACGTTTCAGCGTTCAACAAGCTAAGCAGTTGAGTTTCTAATATAGACCCATTTTAACTACTCCTTCATAAAGTGAGAGACAAACGTGACCGCTAACATGTAGGCCCAAAGATTTCTTGACTTTGCAAATTCAGATGCCCTGGAGCAGCTAGCCTGCACTTCCTCCAGGGGAACAAATATCCTAGATCTGGTACTCACAAATATGGGAGAGTGCTGCACCACCCCCAACCCCTAGTGTGATGTCCTCACTGTTAAGATCAGATCAGAAAGCAGTCTCCCTTGAAATAAAGGTAAAACTAATCCTCCCACCTAACTCCAAAACCTTTAAGAACTTCTGTAAGGTAAATTGCCCCTTATTAAGGGATGACAGTTAGTTTCCAAGCTCCCCCAAATCCAGAAAACACAGAAACCTATGCAGAAGTATGCACAAAACCCTGTATGACCATATAAACAACTGTATAGAAATGTCAATACCAGACCAAAATAAACCTGATCAAACCGCAAAAACAAGCCACCCTAGTGGATTCCAGGTATCAATAGGTTACATAAGAAAAGAAAGAAAATCCTGTCAAGAATTAAGAGGGAATGTGGACAACAGAGCAAAAAGTCCCTCATTAGTCTAAACAAGTGAATCAGGGAACTAGTCACATCTCTGAAAGCAGACTATAAGTTAAGAAATAGTCTCCAAAGCTAAGAATAACCATAAGGCATTTTTCAGCTATGTCCGCAGTCTTAAGGGCAACATCCAACAATGTGCAGAATTAGTTGTAGATGGCATCACCTATACTCAGCCAACAGTCATAGCAAATCTGCTGGCCAACAAATTCAGTTCAAATTTCACCTTCACATCATCAGCAGTTCTCCCCCAAGAAAACACCACTCCACTGCCAATTATCACCAAAGAACAGGTTGCTGCTGCACTTTCTAAAGCTAAAAACATGGCTTCAATGGGGCCTGATGATATACCAGGTTGCCTCTTAAACAGCTTATATCAGGACTTATCAGGCCATAAGATCTCTATTTAACCACAGCCTCTGGACTAGCTTAGTTCCGATAGAGTGGAAGACAGCAACAATCATCCCTTCGCATAAAAGGGGATCATTTACTGACATGGGAAATTATATACCCATAAGTTTGACTAGTCTTACATGTAAGGCCATAGAAAGAATAATCATGGACCTGATAATGACATAGGAAACTTCCAAACACTGGACCCAATGCAATTCAGCTTTGTCAAGGGCAGGTCATGCCTACTGAATCTGGTGGATTTCTGTGAGAACGTCAGAAAGGCCATGGATGAGAGTAAAACAGTACATACTGCCCTATCTCGACCTGGCCAAGACATTTGACACAATTCTCCACTCAGGTATTATAAATAAGCTAAAAAAAACTGGGTATAAATCCCTACATCACCAGATGGATAGTAGCAATTGGCTCATGTACAGGACACACATGGTTAAAGTGGTAGAATCCATATCCAGCAAGAGGCAAGTTACTAGTGGTGTGCCACAGGGCTAAGTGCTGGGACCACTCCTGTTCAGAATATATTTCTCTGAAATCAAGGCTAATGCAGAAGGCCTCTGGATAACAAAGTTTGTAGTCATCTGCAAGCTGGGAGCAATCACTGAATCTCCTAATGATGTCAATATCCTTCAGGATGGACTAGATCAGATTGGTGCCAGAAAGATGGACTAAAACTAAACATGAAAAAAATGCATCATCATACCCTTTGGAAAGTCAAATACCCCTGCAAATTGCAACATCAATAGCACACCCAAGAGTAGACTCAAAGGTGAGAGATCTAGGTAGCCTGATCTTTGATCACCATATGTCCACAGTGGTGAGGGAGTTGTTCTATGTGGCACAACTTATAAGTAAATATATGGTATCCAGATCCAAGGAAATTAAAGTCACACTGTACTCAGCCCTCATTAGACCAATAATTGACTGCAATGCACCATTTGGCATGTACTTGGCTAGGCACTCACAGCAGCTGGAATGACCTCAGAGGTTCTTCACTAAGAAAATACAGGATGTAAACAACCTGTCCTATGTGGATAGACTAAAATCCCTATCCCTTTCCTCTGTGTCCTATGGGCTATTAAGGAATGACTTATGCCTGACCTATGAGTCACTCACAAATCCAGCCGATGGAGCTGCTACATATCAGTAAGTCAAACAGCACAAGGGTCACCTAATCTAGTGATCTAAAATTAGTAAGCGACTCAAACAAACATGCTGGAGAAATAGACATGTGTCTCTGAGATTGCCCCTTCTTTGGGACAGGCTTTCTATTCATGTTAAGCAGAGCCCTTCCCTGGTCCTCTTCAATAGCAATTTGGATCAATGGATGGGGAAATCACAAATTCATAACTGGAGTAACACCTATTTCCATTATGGACAAGGGCAATCTGTAACATACTCAAGGCATAGGAATAAACCCATGCCACCTTCTTGCCCCTGGAGGCCATATATTGAGTAAAATTGGGTTATATTGGCTAGGCTTGGAAAGGCTTGTAAACCACCATTATCCTAGTAATCCCCTATGAACCTATAATCTGATGTGTTCTACAGACTGTATGCAGATGATTTGAAAATAGGTACACCAATTACATGTGTTACAGATAAAGCATGCCTGCAAAAGAACTTGACTGAATTGACCATTTGGGCACAGGAATCTAATATGCTGATAAATGCAACAAAAACTAAGCATTTGAGATTTGTGAGACAATTTGAAAGGTGAATATTTAATACAGCACAGCGACTGAAACTGTGGATTCATTTAAGGACCTGGGTATAGGGGTAGATACAGTTTTGATTTTTTTTAATCATAATCAGCCAATTGGTCAATGATAGTTATAGAACTATAGGTTGTATAAAGAGATTTATAAAGTCTAGGAAATTAGAAATGATGAAGTCATTGTTTGTTAGTTGCATTAGAGTTAAACTGAGGTGACCTTAAGAAAACAAGCATGAGTAAATTGGAAAGAGTACTGTGGAAATATACCAAGGGCATTCATGGATGTGAAATTTAATTTATTACGGAACACTAAAATATCTGAACTTGTATATTGTGCAATATAGATATTTAACAGGAGACCTTATTCAGGTATATAGGGTATTTAGCAAAAACTACTTCTGGGAATGTTAGGGGTTATCAAAAAGTAGAATCACATAACCTACATAGAAGACTATATAGGAATGAGACGTGTGCTAATAACTTCTCTGAGACAGTAGCTGATGCATGGAATAGACTATCAAGTTACATTAAAGCAAACAGTAATTTAGATATTTTTAAGAACAACCTGGTCACTTATAGGAGTAACTATTTTGTTATATTGATAGACTAGAAGGGCATTATTGCCCATACTTGAAATATTTGTATTTATGTAAAGAACTTTTGCACACTTTATACATTTGTTTCACTTTGCTTTGTGCAAAGATTTTTCTATCCATTTATGAAAAAATCATTCTAAATTATTGTGACCTTTTAACGACTAAGTGCCTATTATATAGCCCTAGGCACAAGATTGTTAAAGTGTAGCTCTCTGCTTATGTCATCTAGAGAAAATCTGCATTCTGATAACAATAAAGCCTTTTTCCATCCCGAGGCAGACCTACTTATCTGCATGGGCAGAAAGGATGTATCCACTAATAACGAAGAATGTTTAAAATGAATATCTAACTGGCTGTCAAGAAAAACTGTACTAAAGTTTGTATAGAGTAATGGATATTTTAATGCATTGTGAGTCCAACTAGAGTGCGTTGTGATGAGTCATATTTAACTTCCTTTCTCTGCTTTTTATGAAGCATGTTTATAGTTAACTTAGTGACAGCCATCATGATACCAGCTGAAGTACTAAGTCAGCTAGAACTGTTTTTAGAAAAAAACAAATGATCAATGAAGAATGCAAATCATCCATTTCTATGTCAGTAAATGAAAATCTTCTTTTCTAATACAGTATTATGACGTGAGATCAACAATTCTGGTCTCATTTCACAGGACAGTAAAGCCTTTTAAATGACATACTGTTGTTACATTATAACAGGGGTCACAGAAATACTGTTCCAAAAGCCTGTATTTTTTGTATTTTCTGTTTATCTTGCAATAATTTCTCTATACATAGTCGTATTTATGTTTTTTTAATAGTCTCTTCAAAGTATAACATTTAAACTTCCAAGCAAACATGAATGGCTTAACCAGTTGTCCATTCCAAGGCAAAGATTACAGATTTTTTGACTCCTGAAATTGTGTTTGGTGAGTTAAATCCTTCTAACTGCTAATATGAAATATGGAACATTTTTTTTTTTCTGGAGAAGGGAGTCTGTGTTTGATTTTCAGTTTTATTGTCTGCCTGCCTGCGCTTCCTTTTTAGTATCCAGACGAGGCAGAGAATTTGTACGTTTTGCTCTCATGTGCCTTTTAATTATGAAGGTAACATGTTTTGTTCTCTGGTGGTCTAGTTGCTGATTAAAATGCAACTTGGCTGATCAGCATTTAAATTCCCCTTTCAAGTGGGCACAAGAATGAATACTTCACTGATGCAAGGATGTGACACTGTGATACTGGGGAAATAGTATATTTAGGAATTTTTGGCCATTTCAGTCAACTTTCCTCTTCAAAGGTCAGTTGTATTAAATTTCTGCATTTGGGAATGTTTGTTTAGTAAAGCAAAAAAATGTCATCTGATTTGAAGATTTATTACAGTCTTTTGAAGATTATACTTCTCCAGTCATGCTCTCTGGGTGCAATTTGACTTTTTTTATACTGGTGCACTATGCAACAAGTTTTCCTACTTTAGAGTTTTAATTTTATAAACACAGGTGTACTATGTAACAAGCATGCTTTAACAATGAGCTTTTATTGCATGTACAGCCTAGATTACTAATTGTTTCAGGTATTCTAAACAAGAAATATTTGGGTCATAGAGAAATGGTGTTTGCTCGATTGATTTACTTTTGAGATTTATCACAGTATTTTTAAACTTTTACTTTTCAGCTGTCACAGTGCAATTAGCCTTCAGTCATACAAGTGCATGGAGCAATACGCGTACTGACCTTTTAGCTTTTGATGTATAGGTGAACTGTGCAATAGCTATGCAATTAGACCTTGGTTATATAGGGGTATGGTGCAACAAATGTATGTAGGTAGATGTATCATACACACACAGAAAAAATCCACAGTATACACACACACTGTACACACACACACACACACACACACACACACACACACACACACACACACACACACACAAACACACACACACACTCACATTTCAGTTTTTGTTACTTCTCTAACTATATCCTGCAAAAGCAAAAGTCAATCAGTCCAGGATGACTTTGAATATATCCTTTCAAGATAACTGGGAAATATATTCTGGCACTGTTTACAATTTGGAAAGCTTGTCAAAAAAATATACAAGGAGAAACAATGTGAATCTGTGCTAAAACTGCTTCAAGCATGAGGAACGTAAGAATTTTGGGAGTTAGAAAAAACTTTGAGAACATATGTTGCCCATTTAGTAATGGCACTAACAGCAATTATAGAATTTGGCTCACACTAGAGGAAATATTTAACATTAAAATAATTCTAAAACTATTTCTCTAATAAACGATAAACTTCTGATATAAAAGACACTGGTGTCATCCCAGAAGACAGTGCAGCAAGTATTAAAAAAATACTCAAGACAATTCTAAATATATTAATTTAGATGTCATCCTTTTAACAGAATTGCTTTCTTTACTCCATGACACAGACCAGCTCTGAAATCAGCGTGCAGAAATCTATTAGCACAAGTAGCATGGTTTTGAATACTAAGGATCCAAAACCAATAGGTAGGGGGGAGGGGTAAATGTGCCCAGCACTTAGTAAATTCACAATTATTGTTATGGTCTTCAAAATTTGGGAAGCAACAGAGAAAGAATAGTTACTTTTAGGTCAGGAGAATGTAGACAAGGAAATGAAAGTGAACAGCATTAGTAGAAAATACTGAAATTGTTAATTGATATTTGTTAAAAATTCAGTATATAAAAGAGCATCATTAAAATTTAGTGAAAACTAATAACTCCTACAGTGAACCAGAGATATTGATATTAGTTGACTCTGTGGAAGCAATTGCCAAGAAAGCTTTGTGATATTAAGAACCATCAGTTTCATCTACATCAGGTTTAAAATTGTTTCAAATTCCTGATTTACTGTTCAATTTAAAAAAGGCAAAATAAAGTATGAACATATACACTGACAAACAAATGATCTTTCAGAATTCCTTTAACAACCTGCAAAAAGTAATTTTATTGACCTGGAATACTTACAAAATAACCACATTAGTACCATTCACTGAAATCCCTTCAGTCACCTGTAGGGAATGACTGTTCACTATAGGTCATCTTTTCAATACATGGCTGATTAACGTTGCATGGTGTATAATATGATAATACTAAACTGGGAATTTTCTATGTATGTATATAAATGTATAAAAATAGATAAATGTAAAATCAGTTTTCTAGTGTTACATTTCATTTAAGTGGTTATAAAACAGGTTTCCTGAGCTGAAACATCTTGGATTACATTAAGCCTTTTCTACTGAAATATATTCAGATTGGAATGACTCATGGATTTAATCATTTCTTGAAGTGCTATTTCTGCGACATTGAAAGTATTGGGGATAAACATAATATAATGAAATGTTTATTAGGCCAAACGGTATACAAAACAGTTTCTATAGTGAAGATATGGAAGTCTGCAGAGTTAAACATTTCGGGTTATATAAAACAGAGTTCAACAGAGGAGGTGGAATCCTGTAACCCATCCAGGAGTCCATTAAATCAACTTTATTATCAGAACATTTAAGTATGAAAACACTTGTTGATGTACTGGGCCCTAAAGGTATAATACAATCAATACCATGCTAGTAAAGTCTATGTAAAGACCCAAATACGTATCATGAATTACTATCATTCTTGAATAAAATTCTTAATCACCAAAACCCAGTAATATATATTATTATAATTCATTTGATTTATTTGCTGTTTATGACTGGGAAAGTCCAACTAGGCAAAGCCCTTTTTTCAGCAGAACCCCCAGGGAGAAAATTTCCATATTACATACATTTGCATGAGCTAAAAAGTAAAACTGTACAACATAACATTAAGGAATGTCTGTTTTGAATGATGACTGTAAATATTCTGTGGTGCTGTATTTGCTCACAGGGCTACCCAGCTACTTCATACAGCAATAACCACATACACAGCACCAAGGCTCCCCATGTGCTCTTCACACAAACCTATGGCAAAATGTTTGCTGATGTCTACATTTTAAAATTCCATTTGTCACATGGACATCTACAGCTTTCTGACAATTATCATGAAGCAGATTTCATCTGGCTTTCACATTTTCTAAAACTATAAGAGCAATCAAAACTCATCTTCTAATATGAAGTGTTGATGTTAGAAAAATATGTATTAATGTATATGTTTAGTGCTTATTAGAAGCTAAAAGGGTTAACACATTTAATTCTATTTTATGTACAGCTTAATTCTGTATGAAATTACAAGATGCTTTTCAAACTGCAGTATGCTTTCTGAAATTGCAAGATGCTCTCTGACCTAGTATTTGCTAGCACAGCAAAAGTCATGTTTATGCCTTTTGGAAATTTATTGAGAAGCAGGTGATTATCTGCTAGGTCAGGAAAATAAATGAATAGAACCATACTGTTTTCTATAATGTTATTGAACTTGAACAATCAGCTCTGTTCATGTTATGAGAACATGCACAGCTGCAGAAAAGAAAGATACATCGAACAAAGACTGCTTGAAGAAATGAACTATAATCTGTACTTGCTTTGTGCTCGAATTAGCCATAGTACCTTGAATGGTAATATTGCATAGTGAGAAGTTGTATCTGACCGGTGGTCATCAAGGCCACGTTGTTTTTCTTAGGAAGTTTTTTTTTGTAAACTTGATGTGCCAGCAGAAAATCATGGACAAATAGCTGCTACGAAATATTGAAAGAACTTGTGATTTATTACGTCAGCTTGGTAGGCAATGTCTTGCAAGAAATGTATAAGAATAGCTTCACTTCCTGATTCTAGTTAGACAAACTCTGTATTAGCATGTTTTTGTCTCCTTGCTGCAAGATTAAAGTGCCTTAACCTGAACCTGCCATGTGTTGATCTTTTTGAAGTTGTTTTTCCTTTGACAGTTGAAGTGAAAGTTTATTACATGATTAGCTAATGGCCAAGTAAAACTTGCATTCTGTGATACATTAAATTTTTACACAAACGAATTACAGAACCATTGTCTGAATACCTTATCCAATATTTAAAACCATTACTCTTGTCTATAAGAGCCAGAATTCAAGACACCACCCAGTTTTTGGAGATTATTAATGATACCTTATCCAATATTTATAACCATTACTCTTGTCTATAAGAGCCAGAATTCAAGACACCACCCAGTTTTTGGAGATTATTAATGATACCCAACTTGAACCCCATTGGCTACTTTGCACTTTGGACATCACCTCTCTTTACACCAATATTCCACACTGGGCAGGCCTACAAGCTTTGGACTATTGGTTGGCTAGATCTGGCTTATATCAACCTGGATTTAATACTTTTTTAGTATGTCTCACAGAATATGTGTTGACCAGTAATGTCTTTTACTATCAAAATGAATGTTTTTGGCAAATTAAAGGGACCGCTATGGGTGCATCTTTCACACCCATTTATGCGGATCTCTTTATGGCATATATTGAGGAGATCATGATTTACGATCATAATCATAACATTTATATGTGTGAGATGGACATCTGGCGTCGTTATCTGGATGATTGTTGGTTGGTGTGGAAAGCAGATGATTATTATCTTAAGGAGTTTCTGGATTACCTCAATGACAATATATGGGGCATTGAATTTAAGTTGACCTACAATAGATCCAGGATGTTATTCCTGGATGTTGAGATCAATAGAAATGAGGACGATACTTTGTCCACCATGTTATTTAGGAAATTTCCAGAATTTAACTCCTTGTTACATGCCACCAGCTTCCACCCACAACATATCATCCAGAATATACCTAAATCTCAGTTTTTAAGAGCCAGAAGAATTTGTTCCAACCAACAGTCTTATGTCCAGATTCGTGATGATTTGGTCAGAAGATTTATTGATAGGGGTTACCATCCAGGTATAGTCCATTTGGCCAAACGGCGGGCTTCCAATCTTAATAGACAGGATTTGTTATCTTATAAAGATAGAAACAAGGATTTGATTCAACAGCCCTTACGTCTGGTTACCACCTATGGACGTAATACACGGGGTTTCATGAACATTATACAGAGACATTGGAATGTGTTGAGGGCTGATACTAAATTAAATTCCTTTCTTTTAGATAGATGTTCCTTTTCATTTAGGCGGGGTCAAACTATTGGTTCCAAACTTAGTCACTATAAGAGGGTTTGTCCTGATATTACATTTTCTACCCAACTGTCTCTCAGAGGTGGACCTGTTTTAGGTTGCATTCCATGTGGACATTGTTCATTTTGCACCCGTGTTCTACATGCCAAGGAATTCAGCAGTAAAAACACTTCTGAGGTCTTTGATATTAAATTTTGGGCCAATTGCAGTACTGAGTGGGTCATATATTTGGTGACCTGCACTTGTTCTGCTTTTTATGTGGGCCAGACCTCTAGAGCATTTCGTTTTAGAATGTGTGAACATTTGAGTGACATTAAGAACAAACGTTTGACTAATGCATTGTATAAACATTGTGTACAACATGCAGCAGCCTCCTTTAAGTTTGTTATTATTGATTGTATCAAATGTATTTGTAAAGATAAACACCACTGGCATGAAATTCTTTGTTTCAAGGAGAAAAAATGGATTGTGAAACTAGGAGCTCTATTTCCACCTGGGCTTAATGACCAATTTTAAATCTAGGATTTTGATTGGTTCTTATGTGGTTTTCCACTATATATATGGTGACATTCAATTATTTTGATTGTTTGATTTTTTGATTTTCACTGATGAAGGCTCTGTGGAGCCGAAACCGGTCTGAATGTGTTACTTTAGCTACATGAACATTATTGTACCATAGGGGCTTTGTCCCGTTTTGTGAATAAATTCTAACTGCATTTTTATGCATGTTGGCATTTTCCAACACTTGCTGGCTCTTTCGTTTTTACATTAAATTTTTACCCTTGCTCTTTAATGCAATAGCACTATTTTCCTTATTTGCTTTTTACAAAAATATAGACGTTAATGAATACAGGCTCTGGGCAGATCCTCTTAACAGTTCACAGCCATTACCCCTTGCATTATATGGGTTGCAGTAAGGAAATAATATTTTTCATATCCAAGACAACACTGACATGAGGCAGCTAAACAAGAGATACAGAGTATGAAAGTGCAAAAGTACAAGTTAGGTATATTTCACATATGTTTATAACAGCGAGGACTAGACAATCAGCAAATCCAGTCTTTCTTTGTCAATATATTTTTCCATATTTATCTAAAGATCTTGATGCCTATTTTTAAAAAGATGACATGATGAATTGCCTATCATCTTCCATAAACATGTGCACAGATTCATAGCTTCCTCTGCTTGAAAGATATTGGTCCTGATTTCCTTTTAGGTAAGGTCTAATTTTCACTGCCACTGGAACCCTTGAAGACACAAATGGTTTAATTTTACCTACTCGCCATAAAAATAGTTTCACAATATTTATTTATTACTGTCAGTGTGAATAAATATCAAGGAATATTTTCACAATATATATTTTATTAGTACCACTATGTATAAATAAAGGAATATTGTTGAAATACCATTGAGAACTAGAGTGGAATTAACAATTACTTCTATATGTGCATGTAACATTACCATAATACATGGATCTCCCAGATTATGCTCCAAAAATAAAAAAAAAATGTTGCAGCCAGCATTATATCTAAGAAGATTATTAAGTAGGAGCCTCACTGCTACAAGTAAACCTCACACAGGAAAGTCAGATAGCATGGTAACTACTTTTAAACCTGTTACCTGTTTTTTCAAGACTATGTTGTGATGAAAATGGGAATCAGAAGAGAAGCCCACATTATATCAACCAACAGCTTTAAGGGTAGGATGTCAAACTCTACATTTTATAAACTATTAGCATTATAATCAATATTTGCTGTTAATGCTTCCTAAAATTAAGGTCACGAAATTCACCTCTTCAAGTCTGTAGTTAAAGTGAGGTTAGAACGGGAAACTATAGTCCACTATATTTACACTTTGTTTGATATTACCACAGCCTTTCTTCTGCTCAGCATTAAGTCAACATGGAAGCCCGTCTCTGACTGATGAGAGACTCACAAATGCCTGTTTTTTGCTGATGTTAATATTATATTAGTTTTAATGCATACTGAATTTGAAAGGTAAACAAGCCAGCATCACCGAAATAAAATTGTGGTTAGCACTAAATAATTCATACCACTTTAAAACTAAAAACATAGAGACATGCTATCACAATAGTTATTCAGCACAAAAAATATACAGAAAATGAGGAGTATTAGAGTGATAGACATTTAGAATGCTTGGAAAACTAACAAAATCTGCCATTTTGATTTATAAGTAAACAATTGTGAATACAGGATCATTTATTCATAGCTTCCCTGAGAACACCCATGGCCACAAGACTTGGATTGCTTCTAAAACCATCTGGACCTACAAAGCTGAGCTGTGCAGAGATACTTACTTGTAATCTACCCAAACCTCTAAGACTGCCTAAAAGCATCTCTCAATGGTTTTGTGCACACACAAAAACAGCACGTCAGAAAACACAACTCTGAAAACCATAGTAGCCCTGCTTCCAAGCCCATTAGCCAACATGCCACACAGCCATACATTCTAGTGATTGGGGATTCCATTGTTAGACATACTGATGTCCCCCTTAACTGGTTAAACAAGGAGATGATCACAGTGAGCTGTCTGTCTGGAGCCAGGATCCACCACATCACACATGAACTTAGGTCTTTAAACCACAAGTACCAATATGACATTGTCATAGTCCATGTGGGCATAAACAACCTAAGACGTACCACACTGGACTATATGAAGGGAGACATGATGGAGCTCTCTGAATGTGAATCCCAGGCAGGTATGAATTTAGCCTTGAGTAGTATCCAACCTTCACCTATGATGATGCCATAGTATTATTTCTTTATTTGATATTTGTTTGCCTGGATAGTCTATCTAAGTCACAGAGCCCAATTTCAGTGGAGGCCCGTGGAGAAAAGCTCCACATTTAGATGTTTAAGACAATCCACAGGAAAACTCAATCTTTTATAACATACAGTTCATTACATCTTTACAACATGTTCCACAAACAAGTGTAGAAGCTTAAACACTGCACAGTTAAATAAAATTAATTCTGTAAGAATCATTACAATAGATTTCATGGAAATTTAAGAGACTGTACATGGCAACAAATGAACATGGCACTCCATTAAAATACAGTGAAAGTCCTGAGAGATGGAGATACAGAAGTAAAATTTTAGGTTAGCAGCAGAGAGTGGATGAGGTTGATCTAGGTGTGTCACATGTAGAATTAACATCATATTCATTGGAAATGTGAATAGGCTCACTCTAAATCATATCAAGAAAACTGCACATTGTTTTGAGAAGGAGGGTAATAGCCTTGCAGTTTTATAGGTGGAGACTTGGTGATAGTTTAGAGAGACAGAGACAGACAGAGAGAGAAAGAGAGTACATAGTGAGATAAGGATGAGAGAAGGAGACTAATTGGTGAGGTTTTATAACATACATATGGAGTTTAAAGAGACAGAAGAGGAGATGGTGGGACAGGTGAGGAAGCTGAACTAGAAGGAAGATTAATCTGGAGCTGTACATGTGCAGTCTTCTTTTAAAGAGGCTTTGAATAGTGATCGGCCTGGGATTTATCTGGTGGCTAAGGGGAGGGAGGTCCATAATTTTGAGACAGAGTACAAATATAGACACTTCTCTGATCTCTTAGAGGGGTAAGAAATTGCTAGCTGGTTTTTGTCCTCTGCTCTAGGGGATCTTTTAGGTATGTAGGGTTTGATTAGGTTATCTAGGGCAGGGCAGGTAGTGGGTTTGTAGATTAGGTTATGCATAATAGATAGCTGGATGTATGCCAGATGGTTGGGGAGTTCAAGTCAATTTAGTTCATGCAGTGATTCACAGTGATGTGTGTGGTATTTGGTCTTTGTGGTGAATTTTGCGACTTTATTATAGCATTGTTCCAATTTTGACTTAGTGGAGTTTTGTAGGTTGGTGAATAAAGTAGCACCATAAAATAGGATTGGGAGCAGGAAATCTTTAGTCTGCGTAGCCTTGGTTGTGGTGGTTAGGAATTGCCTATTTCTGTAAAGAAGTCATCATTTCTTGTGAGCTTTATTTATATTTTGTTGGATATGGAGGCTGAAAGTAAGTTTATTATTGATAATTACTCCAAGTAGTTTTGTTTCCTGTACTTTTCAATGATAGTGTTATCAGCTGAGTAAATGAGAAATTGGTCAGAGAGAATTGTGATGTTTTTGAGGTGAAAGACTACAGGGGAAATTCAATAAAGCCTACACAAAGTAATTTTCCATGTAGGTATAGTGGCACAGAGCTTACATGGAAGTAAGGCTCCATGTGATCCAGTAAACAAAGCAGAGGGGGCGTGCATGAGCATGCGGACACGGAAGTGTCCATGGCGTGCAAATCACCTCATAAACAGGTGAATTGCATGCAAATGAGGGTGTTAGAGTGATCCAGCAAGCAGAGAGGCAGTTCTGCAGACCCCTTGTTGGTGTCTGAAGTTTACATGGAAAATTTCCATGTACAAGAAAGTAAAACTTGAAAAGGAGCTGTAAAAGCCCATTTAGAAGGTCAGCAATTGCATAGTAGGCACAGATATGTGCATATCTCTACCCTGTGTGTCCAAAAATAATGCAAAATTATATAAAATAATGTTTTTTATTACCCATATTACATTTGCATGGTGTGCAGCAGCGCTCAAACATGTCGTTATGCAAAAAATATATATATATTAAAAAGTTTAAAAACTAAAAATAAGACGTGAGAAAAATGCATCATAGGGCCTTGCATGCAGTATGTACAAGGGTAGATTTCAATGGTTGCTAAGGAGGCAGGCCCTGGAATACTGAAGTATCCAGGTTTTGTCCACAGATCTGTATGCAAATGAGCTGGGGTTACTGAACAGCAAAAATGGGCCATTGTGTCCACAAAAAAATCCATGTATCCCCAGAACCATGTTGTTGTCCACAGAAGAGCTAGCTGACATCAAAAGGAGGTGTGTCACAATATGTTTTAGCGGACTGGAGCTCAGCAGCACCCATATGTGTATTATGCCGCTCAGCTAAGCAAGGGAGTGTGTCCCATGCTGCTAAGCTTTGTTTAGCTGTGAAGTGCATGTTTTAGCTGTTTTGAGCTATGCTAAGCATGCCCATACATTGGGGTGTGTCCAAACTGCTAAGCACTGTTTATAACAGCACTGTGGATTTGCACACCACACCACAGTGCTTAGCAGGGAAGGCATTTTAAAAAGCAAAAAAAAAAAAAAAAGGAAATAGCCTAGGAAAGCCAGTCATGTATAAATCACTGATAACCACAGTTCCACTTACACTGGGCCATTCAAACCCCTCAGTGATGTACCTGGCAGGTGGAATGCATCACAGTTATACAATCACACAGGCTTCATCTGCAGCAGAGCACTATAAAGTATGTATACATCCTACAATCTGATTTCCCCCCATACTGTGCACCAATAGAGTACAGACCTGGGAATTTTAACTGATAGAATGCTAGGGGCTGCTGCTGCTCTGCTACATCTGTATGTGCTAGAGGCTGAGGTCAGTGCTGATTCTGCTACTGACAATAGACCGAGACTGAGAAGGAGAAGAGTGTTTAGGTCCAGGGTAACTTTCCAGGGGTTACATGAGCTGGAGATTTTAGAGCTCTACAGGGTGGACAAGGATATACTAGAAGATCTCACTTAGCTCTGCCACCCTCAACTCAGACCCAGAACCAATAGAGGGGAACATATCTCAGTGGAAACAAAGGTATTTGTAGCCCTTAGGATACTAGCTACAGGTACTTTTCAAAGACCAACTCGGGACAAGATGGGGGTCTCACAGGCATCTACATTCAGGGTACTCCACCAGTTCCTAACTGCCATGCAAACACAGGCCAGTGAGCACATTTATTTACCCCACAGCCCTGAGAAAATGGCTAGCAGTATGCATCTCTTCTAGTGTAGCACACTACCCTGAGGTACTGGGTGCCATAGACTGCACTCATGTACACATCAAAGCACTGCCCAGTGAGGAGAGTAGAGTCTACGTCAACTGCAAGGGGTATCCCTCCATCAACTGCCAGGTCATATGCAATGCTGAGGGCATTATCATGAGTGTGTGTGCTGGCAACCCTGGCAGTTATCATGACTTCCATATCTGGCATGCATCACAGCTGTACCAGATGTTTTCCAGGGGGGGCATCCCATACGGCCATCTATTAGGGGATGCTGGCTATGCACTGAAACCATGGATGATGACACCCATCAGAAATGCACACACACCTATTGAAGAACACCATAATGAGGCACACACACAAACTAGGAATATCATAGAGGGTGTGTTTCGGCTGTTCAAGTCACGGTTCCACTGCCTCAATATATTTGGTGGAACCCTGCAGTACTCTCCAGCCACATGTGCACAGATGTCCACAGTATGTGCCAGGCTACACAATATAATCCCAGGAAACAGCTGTGGCAGGATCATCACAGGGAAGGGACACACAGCTCCCCATCAGTGCCAAGGTCCCCACAGCCACACCCACAGGGGGACTCAGAGGAGAAAACTCTTGAGGCTGTCCTTGTAGGCAGACGTAGGCATGCTCAGTATGGCCTGGCCTTGGCAAAGAGGCAATGCATAGCACATGCACTGACAACCTAGAGTCCTAGGGACTGACACCTTACTCACATATATCATAAAAAGGATGCCAGCCACACCACACAACCTGTACCTTACCATGTATTGGCTTTGTACTGTATGCATAAGACAGAGTCAGCCCTGAAGCACTGTTATCTCAACTGCTGCATTCACAACGTAAGTCACTCTCCTTTACAACAGATGTATGGGGTACTAGACTATGGTAGCATGTGTGTGGACCTGCTGCATGTATGCAAGGGAATAGAGTGGGCTACTGGGTTACCTGCAGAGAACTAGCTGGTGTGTGGGACAACAGGTATTCTGTCCAATACTGGCTGCCCCATAATATGTAGTATGTCACGAGTCAAGAAAACCCACAGCAGTATGTGAGGGAAATGCCAAACAGCAAGGTCATAGGACAGATGCATACCTGTCAATGCTAGAGTTCCCTACCCCCAATGCAGCCGTGTTCCCATACAACTGCAGTAACAGTA
>NC_056739.1:932298214-932525714 GCF_019279795.1 Protopterus annectens
TGTGTGTGTGTGGGCATACTGACTGTGTGCAGGGGCAATGAGGTAGAAAGTGGGATGTCACCCCATGGGACAGATTCAGCCCCCAACAACCCCACCTGTGCCTCACTATGACCACCATCATAATCGGAGTCTGATGAGACACTGACATCAGGTTGTGAGGGGGACACACTCCATTCCCCATGGTCACCTGTGAGGAGGAAGACAAAATAAGTACATTACTACCTGCACTATTATGTATGGTAATCCACACACATACACATACAGGTGAGGAGCCGCAACTGCATTACATATACCACATCTTATTTCCAATCCCATGCACAGCACACAAGCAGACTACAATATACACAGACAAGACAGGCCCTTTATAACATGAACTGCAGATACGTCTGGTTAATGTTGACAGTACTATACACCTGTGTGACAAGCAATATGTCAGTAAATGTGATAGACCTACACCTAAAACAGAGTGCACCCATCTTTAGCATACTATGCCAGTTCACTGCCTCAGGTATGTACCATCTCCATATTGTGTGTGAACAGGCATCTGTGAGTGATTGGTTCCTGTCTAGCAGATTGTATAGACCTTCTCAAAATTAAGTTCATATGTGTTACTGCTCCTGCAAATACACAGCTGTGATTACCCATCCAATGCACATCAGTTAACCTCTCCGACATTTAACATACAAGTATTGTACTCTGGCTAAGAATAATAGTTGTGCCTAGGGCAAAATGTCAGTCGTTAATATACATAGGGTATATATGATCTGTACAACAAAAGTAGCACACTTACCAGGTACAGAACCTTGGACTCCAGCCACACCTAATGTACCCATGGAAATGTGAGGGAAATGTATTGTCAGCAATACCAAATGTGGCATTGTTACATGGTAATATGTGCATATGTCAACATGTATAGTAGCTAATGTGATACTGCCTACATTGCTGACATTTTGGGTATGTGTGCACAACTGTGCATTAAAATCAAACCACCCCCCAATGCAGATACACCTGATACCCATGTACTGGTATGCAGAGGCTGTAAAAATGACTGGTACAGTATTACACTGATGAACACAAGAAGCTTACCTGGACGCTCCTCTGCTGTGAATGCTGTGGTACCCACCTCCATGATGTATGGGGTGATGGATGTTTGAGAGCTGGTGGTTGTTCCCAGGTTTGCCAGGAATTCCTCTGTGACTGAGAGTGATTGTTCCACTGCAGGCCCTCCGCCAGTGGCAGCATGGTCCCTGGCCACAGTGGCAGCCCTTAGCCATGCAGCATTGACCATATCTGTGGCCCGATGTCAGACTTGCTGGTAGGTTCTGTCCTGTAGCCCTACATTGTTGACTGCTGTGATGAGTTCAGCACACAGTGCTGCACATAGGTCACAATTGTGGTGAGTCCTGGACAGCAGAATGTAGTGATGTATTCTGAGGCCATTTAGGATGACACCCTCCACAAACCGGTAAACTTGAAACACTAACAAATTAGCAGAATTTGCTAATTTGTTGTCCATTCAGGATGACATTATTTTCAGCCTCTGTAAATGACAGGTGCCTCCCTCTATACATCCTTTTTTAAAGACAACAAGAGGAGGAACACATCACAGGACCAGATACATTGATATCCACTATGTACAGACTCTGCACGTTTAAATTGCCCTGTACTATCCACTGCTACCTCCCATGCCATACCATGCAGTTTATCAACACAATATGTATGTCACTATCACCAACATACTATCAATACTGGTTATATCCTTGTGTGCTATGGCAGAGTGTGTTGTATGTCTCTACACTCAACAATGCCTTCTACTGTGGTGTGTCTCCTGTGGCAAAGTCCCACTACTGTGTCATACAGCCACTGTCAGACAATTGGTGTGTGTTATTACATCTATGTGGGGACAGTCTAGCAAAATCCCTGTGCCACAATGACAGATAGCAGTGCAAACCTGCTGTAGTCTATCCTTCCTGTAGGCATTATACCTCTCCAGTACACAGATATTTGCCAAATGTGTAAGTGTGCCTGATGTATGTGGTATTTTTGACACCTGTGATGTCTGGCAAGTGGTTGGCCAGTAATTGATGGCTGTTCACAGAATATGGTGAATCTGGCTGTCACACACCAGAATCCTCACAAAAGTGTTATGCTACAGTAATATCTGTCACTCTATTCATACTCTTACTTTGATTGACCAATATTTACAATCTGTGGCTGAGATTTGGCCTGTACCCCCCCCCTGCAGTAATACTGGCTATGACCTAACTTTCTGGTGTAGGGGGATGCCAGGTATATTATCCATAGCTCTCTAGCAATGACATATGAATATCGACTAAACTGTGACCTAGCCAGAGTATATCAGGGACAGTCATGGACACCTTTACAATGTCTGAAATATTCCTGTGTGACAGTCACAGACTGAGAGGTGCTGAATGACAGTGCATCATGTGATATGACAGCTGTGTTCATCCTTACTTACTGACAATATGTCTACCACATAATCCAGTAGAAGTCTTATGGGAGACAACCATTTTGGCAGAGAGCAAGAGGGCCACAGATGTGATGTAATTCACAGTGGGCACAGTTGAGAGGCACACCTGTAGCTGTTGGACAGCAGAGTATGAACTACATGTTATTCCCAGAGATGTAATACAGGCCTACTATTGTAATCTTTATTCCCCATGACTCCATCCTCCCATCTGCATCCCGTTATATAGGGACTTGTATTACATACCTGGTAGAGTAACATAATCCGTTTGTGAATAAATCCTGAAGATCAATGCTTTGTAAACCACATTCTGTCTTGGTATAGCAAGTTACAGACCTGTTTCCCATAGGCAGTTGCTTGCCTTTTGTAGGTAATGCTCAGTAACAAGTAATTGCCTGTGCACCAGTCCGTGGCTCAGACATGCTAATTGCATCCAGAACAACTGGGTTGCACTTTCATTAGCTAGTGACATAGCACAACAGTGCAATATTTAAGGCCTTCATGTAGGGCTTAGCCTCTTTCTTAGTTTGTGAGATGGACATTAGTGAGGTGTGGAGTCTACAGAATTGCACAGGGTAGGTACTAATACTGTCCACTGTTGAGATTTATGAGGTATGTCCACAGTTTTGCACATTTGGTTTGGTCATTGTCAATTGACTTTATGATTATCTGGCAGTTCAGTGTTCAACATTGTGGGTTGAGGTCAGTAAGGGGGAAGAGACATGTGGGTGTCAGACATCATACCCATCAGAATATTCATGCTACTGCAGCAGCTAGTGGTCTATCAACTCTGTATGTTTGCAGGGGCAGACTGTGACACATGTCCCTGTCACTTGGCCTTTGCTCCCACTCCTTTATGTATGGGTGTTGTGTGGATCCGTTGTTGTAGGGGATTCTGAGGTATTGTAGGTCTGTAGCAGGTAGCATAACATACAGCTGCATATGTTGCAGCTTGCAGCTGCTGCTTTTGCCTAGGACTCATAGTGGGGAGTGTTAACACGTTGGAGGACAGTAAGCTGTATGTGTAACTGAGGGAGCAGTGTCAGCTCTGCCATCACAGCAGAGACAGGGTGAGGGTACCCATAAGAGTCCAATCAAGGCATGTGCTTAAGGTACATCTTTTATGTAACAGTGCCAATCAGAGAGTAGTAGGTGACATATAGGCAGGCTATACGAATATGTGCAGTGTGTCCATACCTACAATCCTTTGACTAGCTGACATGTGTAGAAGTTAATTCAGTAGCAGCAACCTGTTTTGGTTAAAATTGTATGACTCAGTCATTATTTGCTGTATTCACAAGAATGTAATTGAATTGCAACACACTGGATTCAAACCCAGGACTGTGGGTGGCAAAATGCACTACATGCATGGCATTTAACAGATTGAGCTACTGAGTCACAGATGCAGCAGGTGTATTTGCAAGATATATGTCCATGCATACAGTCTGTAACACAGAAATTGCATTAGCACATGTTTTCTGATGGGTATGAGGTGTGACACTCAAATGTCTGTCATGCTTTTCTAACTTCAGTCTTTAATGATTTGCCAGTACTTTAGCAGACAGATATGTTTTTGTGAAACCATGCCAAAAGTAGGGGGCATAACTGTGGACATTCTGCAACAGTCTGTACAGTTGACAGATACACCTGCTATCCCAGGCCTCATGTACATCCATTAATAGTTATTTAGCTGTGTACTGGTGTAGTGTCTGCATCATAATCCCAAGTACATTGCCAATTTCCCCTATTATATGTACTTGCAGTGTGCCAGTGTCAATCAGGATATGCTGGTGGAAACACCTGATGTGATTCAGAGCTGAGTGGCCTAGTGGGCTAAAGCACTGTATTGTAGCTGACAGGGCCCAAGATCAATATGTGATAAGGATGATTATTTTGCAGATGTACCTAACATTGTCAGAAACACGTAAGATGATTAAGGCACTTTTAAGCAGTTTTAAGTGGGTTTGTGCAACAGCTCCGCTTAAACCTGTGCTAAAAAAAAAGAAAATAAAAGATGGGTAATAGGAAAGTGGTGAAATGGGGGCAAGCAGGGAGAAAACATACTGAAAGGCAGGTATGTGCAGGGTGTAGGAAACAGCTCTCCATTTCTTCTATAGCAACAGCTGTGCAGGCTTTACAAGAATTTGGAGCCTCACACCCCAGAGAGAGGGCTGAGGGCAACATAAATGCATTGATTAATGAGAGTAATAATTGGTTGAGTCCAGTGGACATGTGTGCAAAATGGAGAGCTATGTATGGGACAATATTTTTTTTGTGGGACAGGTGCCCCTTTTTTTAAGGAGAGAGTGAAATGTTTGGGAAGGGCTATAGGTACATGTGGGGAGGTAAGTTGGGTAGGACAGGTTGCCTTTGCAGACAGACAAGACAGACAAGACAGCATATAGGGGCTGTGTGACACATGAGCTGGTAAACACTTTGGATGGGGAATGTGTTGTGGAATTAAAGATCCATGTGCCCCCAGGTGGCAGCAGTGTGACTGACCTCCCCACCCATTGACAATCAACACTACTCTTTCACTGCCCCTAAAAATGGCTGTTCTGGAGCCTGGGCACCAGAGCCACTTTGCTCCTCCAGGTTGGCCAGTCTTCCCTCAATCCAGTGCAGGTGGTTCTCATAACCATGATGCACTATCCTGTGCACCATCACTGGTAGCTGATCCTGGGTGACAACCACTCCTCTGCCCCCCTCCCATGGAGGGATAGGCCCCATCCCCTGAGGCAGTTCCACCCATAGGTGGTGCAGGGCCAGTAGAGGGGGCACCACTGGCTTGTGGGACCTGGTGCCATGGCTGGCTGAGGTAGGGTAGGTAGATCACCAGGAACTAGCATACCCAGTCGAGCTGTAGTGTTGAGGTATATCAACATGTATATGTTAGCAATGAACATAACATTTAGTTAGTTATAACATCATGCCAGAACATCAAAAATAACCCAGTAGCATAACATTGCATAGTATATGGAACACAACAATAAGTGAGATAGTAGTCAGTATAGTAACAATATGCTGGTAAGAGTTATGGCTTAAGGCCAACAATATAGGTAAGTCAGCATGCTATGTTAGTATGCAACCATTGTATTACATGACAATAACAAACACAAGGCCCAACATAATGTTTAGAGAACATTTCTTAATAGTAAACCATAGCCAATGTATAACAATAATAAATTATGATGAAGATAAGGGGTGGAGGGAGAGAGAAATACAGTCCATTAATACCAGTATAGGCTACATAGTTTGCAACAGTACTGTTAATTACTCTACAGGTCTGCCCTTCCTTTACGTATAACAGTGCCTTATAGCTGCTTTAGCATATACATACCTCTCAAGCTATCCATATGGAACAGTATGTGCCAAGCTGTAACACCTACAGGTACACAACTACAGAGGACTACTACATGTCAGGTGGACCTATATGACTACCAAGGTGTACTGTGGACTGATGTAGTATGTCTGTGCTATTGACATAATCATGTTGATGACAGATCTGTGACAGAGAGATTAGGTGACAGTGATTTCAGTCCATGATAGCGTGACACTTGAGAGACATGCATTGTGTACAGTACAGAGAGTAAAAAACTATCATGCTGTCATTGGCAGGCATGGGGTTAGACTGTCAGAAAATGTACACAGACACACCAGGCACATAGCCATATCAAAATTTCACATTTTATTTATTGTAATATCTTTTATTAGTATTGTACTTATTCCCTTTATTTTCTGACATCTTATCACATTCTTGATCAATGCTGTTAACAGTCTGTTACTTCTGAGCACACAAGTTATTATTAACCCATAATAAGGGCTACTGCACCCATTTACATGTAATTCCTGTGGGGAGAAAATCTGTTAACAATACATAACTTACTCAGTAATATTTATTAGTACTTGTCACTGGATTTGTACCTTGGTCTATCTGTGGCAAAATGTACATCAGACACAGCATTTAACAAACTGAGCTACTGAGCCATTGCTGACCACTGAATGACTGTGCAGTGCTCACCTGGGAATAACACTATGACCTTGTAATAGTACAGTTAGCTACAAGATTGCAGTGACAGTTGAACACACATGCATGAGATTCATGCGTGACAGAGATACTAGATAAACTGTACATTAACACATAGAATGTAGGTGTACATGATAAACTGCTAGTGGGTGGAATATCTGTGACATGTACAAACCATATTGGAGTATTGGATTGGCTACCTGACCCATATACAATTGCAGTATATTTTCAGTCAACCGCTATTACTTATTTCATACTTGCCTGCAGCAATGTACCTCAGAGCAGGAATGTATATAGATGAACTGCAATGGTTAACACAAGACAATCCTGATGTACACAATACCTTAGGTGTTTGTACTATTGTTTTAGATGTTAGTGTAGAGAATGTCATAAGGCATATATCTTGTAGTACAGCTCTAAATCTACAGTTGAGCATAACACTCTTTCTTATGTAACTTTGAGTCAGTGAGTGGTATTCTTTGTGTTGTTATTCCAAAGCAGATGTCATACTCGATTACATGAACAACATCCCTACTTACATACATATTGCACAATGGGTCTAATTCACTTGACCTAAATTTCATTTGACTGACACCCCATTTGACCGACACCCAATCAACCTAAATTTCGTTTGACCTAAGACTAATTTGACTGACTCCCTTTCATTGACAGCTTATAATACTGAATTACAACATACTAAATCTTAAACCATAGACAAGCACATGCAGAACACCAATAACTAACCCTTTCCAGAACTTAAAAACTGCTTACTAACCCTCTTAACTGAAATGGGACAATGTACAACCAAACTTGATGAAGGGCTACACACCCACACCCCCCTAATTATATATTCTCACTCCAGGATCACACTAGAGTGGGGGGGGAAGGGCATATACCTTACCTCACAGTACTCTACACGCTGCCACTACTGCTGGGAATGCACAAAACATTCGCCAGATTACTTTAGATACTTCCCATAAAAATGTAAATAGAAAAACACGCATTTAGAAACACTACAACACTACTTTCTACATGACTATTGGAATTCTAACACTCAGCACTAGAAGTTACACTAATTCCTTTTATCACAAACAAGTTGCAGGTGAAGGAAAACTTACACTAAGTCTATGTCTTACTTGTCGGTGAAATGGGTGTCAGTAAAATGATTTTAGGTCAAATGAAATTTAGGTCAATTGGGTGTCAGTCAAATGGGTGTCAATCAAATAAAGTTTAGGTCAAGTTAAGTAGACCCTGCACAACACAGTTTTATTCAGGGTACCTTCCTGCAGTTATTGTCATATTTCTGAGACTTTACTAAACAACATTTGGGATAATGCAGGTGTTGCAATACAGCTGTAATTCCACAGTTATTGCAGTAAAATCTTTATTTCATTAACATTATCAGGTTTAATGCTTTAATCTTTATTGCACTATACTTTGCAGGAAACAGTTATTGCAATATAGCCCTATGTCCACATTCATTGCATTACACAAATCTGTACAGTATGCACCTACTGGCAGTGAATTACTCTATCTTGTGTATTTGACTCTCACCACACTCAGAGCGCAACCTAGACAGGCACCCTGCATGGGCCTCTAGGTTACGAGCTCTCTCCTCTGCAGCTGTAGGAAGAGAAGTACACCATTATGCATACCTGTCTATCACACATTCAGATTAGGTATTGGTAAAACAATGCTAACTGCAAATACAAACTTGTGGGGAATTCCCATCCTGAGCACCCTGGACCCAGGTGTCCAGAAGTCACCTCTTCCGCCGCTTCAGATCATCAAAATGGTGATGCACCTGCTCACCTCTGCTGGGGATACCTGTTGGAATGTTGAGATCAAGTGCCAGCCAGTCCCAGGCCTCTGACTTATACTCTGATCTTTGGTACTGGCCTTCCAGCAGCCGGACATCATGGTATTTCACTAGGAGTCCAACCATGACCCTGCACTCTAGAATGCCTCATCACTGTGTCTGGAAGGGTGCACCCTCTCCAACACCTGCCATAGTTACTGCATGGATCAAACTCCAACAGGTTATGTTATATTCCCATCTGTTGCACTTAAATATGCCTGTTTTCCTGCCCTTGCACATTATTGGGACAATTTTAAAAATGTGGCGTGTCGTTTGGCGCCATACAAACCTGCTTAACTGAGCTCAGCATTGCTTAAACTACCAATGCTTAGCAATGCTTAGCGGTGCACAAACCAGCTTAGCTGAGCTTTGCTTAAACTGGTACTACTAAGCAACACTTAGCGGTGTGCAAACCAGCTAAACATAGCCAAGCAGTGCTGAAACAGAAATTGTTTCAGCAGTGCTTATCTTGGCTTAGCATGGGCTAGCAGAGCTTAGCTGAGTGCAGCACATCATAATTTAAAAATAATTGGCATAATTTATATTTCAAAAATTATTGCTGAATTTCTCTTCTCTGCAGTCAAACTACAACCTACTGCACATAAGTCTGTGACTCCAACCACTTGGCTACATGGGTATGGGGAATGCTGCTATATTTTTACATATACCTATAAGCCAATTTTAAGCACCACTAAGCACCATTCTGCGCAAACCTGCTCAGCTATGCTTAAACTTGACCTTTGGATTTATGATTAAAAGTATCTGTTTTTGAATGTCTGGCACATGTTCATTGCTGCATGCTGCATCATGCAAACATTAAAAAAATAATATTATTTAAATACATACCCATACATTGCTTTACTGCACTTTGACAGTGTAGGGGGTGTATAAGTCATCTCCAGACACAGTAACACACTCCCTGCACTGATTCAGTATCTGTGTTACATGGGACTCCCTCAGTAACATGCCTACATTAATATGCATGGCTAGTTACCAAGGGGGAACTGCATACACGGCCACTGTACCTTCCGTGTCAGCTGTACACTATGCATACACAGATTTTATTAGACTTGGGGGTATATGTTTAGTTTATTTGGGATTAAGTAAAAGTTAAGCTTTTGTGAGCCAGGATTCAGTGGCAGAAAAAACTTTAGTGTTAGAGAGTACTTCAGGGAGAGGATGAGATGTGCAAATAATGGTGGAATCATCTGCAAATCGAATAAAAGTTCCAGGGGAGGAGCAAGTATGTAGGTTATTTGTAAATATATTAAATAGTAGCGGACCTAGGATGGAGCTTTGAGGGACTCCTGTAGAGTTATAGAGAAAGGAGGAAGTTGGTTTGATTATTTTACATCTTGCTTCAGATCTTGTAGGTAACTTTAAAATCACTGTACTGTGGCATGGGTGCAGACTAGGTTGGACAGTGGACAGTGTATTGAGGAGGCTTTAGAGAGGTAAAGGAATACTGAGGATACAAAGTTTCCCTCCGCTCTGGTCCTGTTTATGGTATCTGCAAAAGATATTAAAGCTGTGGGTATGCTATGCCCAGGTCAGAACCATGCTGTGTTTGAGTAAGTAGATCATTCTGCAATAAGTATTTCATAAATAATTGGTGGATACACCTTTCAGGAATTTTGGACACAGGGGATAAAATGTATATGGGTCAAAAGTTGGATGTTTCGGTGGAGTTGCTTCCTTTTTGAATGAGGGTGATATGTGATAATTTCCATATGGTAAGGACTACATATTCAGATTCAGATCTATTTATGAGGATGCTGATTGGCTGGGCTACTGAGTCAGCAGGAAGGTTAAGGCATTGTGGTGGGAGATTGCCTGCTGATGTGAAACAGGGTTTTAGTGTGAGTAGTAATTTTTTTATTGATGTTGTGGATATGGGCTGAAATAAGACAGGGGTCTGTTACCTGTGCATTGCTTGTGTGTGTTGCTGTGGGCCAGATCTGAGCTAGATGACGAGAAGTTACTGGTGTTTGAGTTTGAGAGGGAATGGAGGGGTCCTGCGCTGGAGTTGTATGTTAGTAGGTGCTTATTAAAGTCTTCGGCTATAAGAGATGGGGGAGGGGGGATTGGGTGATGGGGAGTCTTTTTTGTTTGTGCCTGAGTTGAGAAGGATTGATACTGAGTGCCAGAATTTTTAGGGGTTGCATTTGTACTGTAGTTGAATGTGTATGTGGTAGGATTTCTTGGTTTTACTAACTAGTTTAGTCACGTTGTTGTGGAGTGTTTTGAAATGGATGAGATTTGTTCTATTTTATTTTGTTTCCAGTGTTCCATGCTTGGTCTCTTTGTTTCATCAGGTTAATACAGTCTTTGCAAATCCATGGGGTTGTCTTTTTATTTTTGTTTTTATTCATAACAGCAAAAAATGATAAACTTCAACAATTGGCTTAGTTTCCTGTGTCACAACAAGGGGATCCAGTATCTGTCAGTCTGGGGAGACATGACTGACAAACCACAATGCTTTGACAGAGATGGTTTGCACTTGCATCACTTGGCTTCTGGACACTGGCAAACATTTATCACCATGGTACCTTTTTTGGCTGTGCCAAGTTGTTAAACCCTCCAACATAACAAAAATCACTCAGGACTACCTAAAGATACTGCTGCTCAATGCTAGGAGTTTAAATAAAAAATTGGTCTAGTGTGAAGTATTCCTCACCCGAGAAAATGCAGACATATGTGCAGTCACAGAAACATAGTTTAGAACCATAGAAAGCACCCGGCTATCAAAGACTATCAAAGGCTTAAATGCTTTTCATGCATTTCAAGCCCCCTGAGCTCAGCATAAAAACAAAGGGAGGAGGTGTCTAAGTGTTCATAAAGGACAAGTACACTGCTAGACTGGTCCAGCAACATGACTCACTTGAGCTACTCCATGGCCAACTAACCATCAGTTCAACCCCCTATCATATCCTTGCTAGCTACAGATCCCCTAACATGAGTCTGAAAAACCACACCCCCTACTTAAACCTACTGGAATCTCTTAAAAGTTAGCATAACATCCTACTTATGGGTGACTTCAACTACCCCTCCACAAACTGGGAGACTTACATGACCCATAATTCACTTGCTCAGAGGTTTTTGGACTTAGTCAATGGAAATGCCCTGGAGCAACTAGTTAGATCCCCAACTAGAGGTACAAATATCTTAGACCTAGTACTCATGAGCATAGGGGGGGTGCTGCTCCCTCCCTTGTATTAATGCCACCATGATATTTCTGACCACAAAATGATCTCCTTTAGTATTAAAACTAACATAGAACCTCCATCAAACCCCAAACTTGTTAAGAACTTTGTTAAGGCCAATTACCTCAAACTGAAAGACAGCTTATTAAATTTCCAAGCCACTCCAAATATGAACTTTGCTAAGGTCAATTGCCTCAAACTGAATGATAGCTTATTAAACTTCCAAACCCCTCCGAATATGGATGACACTAAGGCCTACTCTCAGCTGTACATAAAGCACTGTACAACCACATTCATAGCTGCATAGTGGAGGCAGTACCTGACCAAGTCAGAGCTATGATTACTAGCAAATATAAACCACCCTGCTGGACGCCATAGTATAAATAAGCTATTTTACAAAAGGAAAAAAAATCCTCTCCAAAGCCAATAAGACACAGGCAAATCAATGGAGACAGACACTCACTTGTCTAAGCAAACAAATTACAGAGCTGGTCAAATCTGTCAAAGCAAACTATGAGGCAAAGATAGCCTTTCAGGTGAAAGATAAACATAAGTTTTTTTTTTTAATTATGCTCATAACCTTAAGGGAAATGCTCAGCACTGTGCCGAGTTAATCAAGAATGGTAACAATTATACCCAGTCTGAAACTATAGCAAACCTGCTGGCTGACAAGTTCAGTTCAAACCACCCATCACCTTCTACTACATCCAAAGAAATACCTGCAACCACCCTCCTACCATTCATTATGAGGAAGCAGGCTTTTATTGTGCTTGCTAAAGCCAAAAATATAGCCTTCATGGGTCATGACAACATTTCAGGATGTTTCTTAAATGACTTAAAACAGAATCTATCAGGGCCATTAGAAACTCTCTTTAACCACAGCCTCTGAATGGGCTTTGTCCTAGAGGAATAGAGGACTGCAACAGTCAGCTCTCTGTACAAGGAGGCCCATCAACTGACCCAGGGAACTACAGACCCATAAGCTTAACCAGTCTCATCTGAAAGGCCATGGAGAGAATTATCATGGACCTAATCAATGATGACATAAGAACTCTCCAAAAGCTAGACCAGAACCAATTTGGCTTGGTCAAAGGGAGCTCTTCCCTGCTCAGTCTGGTGGATTTCTTTGAGAAAGTAACCAGTGCCACGAATGAGGGTAAAATGGTACACACTGCTTATCTAGACCTGGCCAAAGCTTTTGACACAATTCCCCACTCAGGGATCATAGATAAACTTACTGTTTGAGGCATAAACCCCTACATCATCTGATGGATGGCCAACTGGCTCACTGACAGGACACATGTTGTCTAGATAGGTAAACCCATTTCTGATAAGAAACCTGTTACTAGTGGTGTATCACAAGGCTCAGTGTTGGGACCCCTCCTATTTGGGATATGCTTCTCTGAAGCAAAGGTAAATGTTGGGGGCCTCTGTCTCACCAAGTTCACTGATGACTGTAAGCCAGGAGCAATCACTGAATCCCCAAATAATGTTGACATCCTACGAGCAGGCCTACAAAATAACAAATGACTGGTGCTAAAACCATGGTCTGAGACTAAATGCTAAAAAATGCATAATCATACCCTTCAGTAAATCAGATATCCCTACAAATTGTAATATTGATAGCACACCTCTAAAAGTAGACCCAGTGGTGATGGACCTAAGAACACAGATTGATAGTAACCTAAATGTTGACCACCAGGTAGCTGCAGTAGTTATGAAATCCTTCTCTGTGGCACAACTTATAAGTAAAAGCATGGCATCAAGGTCAAAGGAAGTCAGTGCCTGTGACATTGTGAGGTATTGCCAGCTGTACCAGAAGAAGTAAGACTGTGCATGTATGGCATATGCCAGCATGGCTGGCTAAAGTTTTGTAAATAGCCTTGTGTCATTTGACTGTTACATTGATTTGTACAGATGCTTGTATTAAAAATGCATTTGAAAAAGTTGTTTATGCTAAAATTGCTGCAACAGAATCTTAACAGAGTTTTGAATATGTATCGTGCCAGGGTCAGGTGACTACATGTGATGGAACTCTAGCAGCAGCAGTTTGTTTGTTTTTATTTTTGTTTTTCTATGGAATCTGATATAAAAGATCTATGCCAGTTAACACAGTTCAGTAGTTGTTCAGTAGTTGTTAGTTGTACAGTTCAGAGTGTGGAGTATCTCATCTTGCCTTGTGGAAGTGAACATCTCAGCAGTGCATCTTGCCTTGTGATATTAACTGAGTTAACTAGGGACAGTTGCTCTTTAGTTTAGTTAGGAAAAGTACCATGAGATTGGTTCAGTATTATTTATTGTTCTGCACATTAGATTATATCCAACTGTGTTATTTTATATTTCCTGTGACTGAAAACTCTGTTTATTGTAACTAAATATTAAGTATTTTCCTGTTTAATGATTTTATTATCCATTATTAAATATGTTTATACCTTTTCATTGTGGATGGTCTTTTAGTGAATACTTTTAATATCTTGAGAGTACCTGTGCTTATTTCAGTGTCACTGTGATCACTCCGAAAAGACTTACTGCTTTGGTCACACTCTACCATTCATATCAGTATTAATTTGATACAGTGTAATTGGTTAACCCTTGTAAGAACCTTAGAGTAATTTTCTGGAGGCAGCTACCCTGTAATCTGGAGAGAGGAGACACAGCTGGTAAATCTGTGTCAGCCTTTCCTAGGTGTGTATGTGTGGTTCTGTTTGTGTGTGTGTGTGTGTGTGTGTGTGTGTGTGTGTGTGTGTGTGTGTGTGCGTGCGTGTGTGTGTGTGTGTGTGTGTGTGTGTGTGTGTGTGTGTGTGTGTGTGAGTGAAAACTCAGATATTCAAGTGTATGCACCAAATACTTATTACGGGAACACAGTGCTCCAAGGTGGGTCTTGTCTGGGATTTGTAGAGACAGAGTCCACTCCCAGTCCCAGTGGAGTATGTTCCCAGTGTGCACTTGGGGGAAATTATGTTGAATGCAGAGAGCTGCAGTTGACAAAGCAGGCAAAGATGTCAGCAGAAAACTATAGCAAGCTGACAAAGAACCAGTTGGCCTTTTATGCTGACTAAGAACCAGTTGGCCAACGTGTGCAAAGCCAGAGGACTGGTGCATACCAACTTGACAAAAGTGGATATGATTTCAGCTTTAATCACAGCTGCAACATGGTCCAGCAACCAGGGAGATGGCCAGTCTGGTGATGGGGATATGTAGCCTTCAGAAACAAGACAGTTCACCGTTTCCTCAGAGGACATAAAAATCCATTTGGAGTTAAAAAGACTGAAACTAGAGGCTGAAGAAATGGAGAAGCAGCATTAATGAACTACAATGTTTGGATGCTGAGGAGAGGGAGAAGCAATGTCAACATGGAACTTGAAACCAAATGTTTGAAGACTGGAGAAATAGAGACACAGTGAGGTTTGAAGACCAATGAGAGACTGCGACATTTGGAAGCTTAAGAAAAGGAGAAGTAGCATCAGCATGAAAAGGAGTTACTGACTTTTCAACAAGGTCATGGAGGTAATGGGGAAGTGAGTAACCAAACTGCAGAAGCAATAAAGGTCAGCAAATATCTTCCACAATTTAAAGATGATACTGATTTTGATAGTTTTATTCATATATTTGAAAGGGTATGTAAACAGTATGATCTTGACCAAGAGCTCTGGGTACGGTTCCTGACCCCCCTTACTCCATGGTAAAGCTGTAACTGCTGTTTTCAAATTGTCTGATACTGACTGTTTAAATTATGAAAAAAGTAAAACTGTTTGCTAGACTGTTTTAAGTTAACACCTGTAGCTTATAGAAAATAGTTTCATGAGCATAGATGCAAGGTGAATGAAAGTGTTTGTGATTATATTGCTGAGTTAAGCACTTACTTTCATAGGTGGGTGAGTGGATATCAGGTCGCTACTTTTGAAAAGCTGGCAGACCTTTTGGTGAGGGAACACGCCCATAGCACTTTGCCTGAGGACATGAAAATCTGATTGGCAGACCGAGAATGTAACTCTGCAGATGAGCTGGGGAGAAAAAGGGATCTCTACTTATTTATTTAATTTATTTATTTGTTTGTTTATTTATTACATTTGTTTACCGGGAAATTCCGACTGGACACAGGTCCTTTTTCAGCGGAGGCCCAGGGAGAAAAGCTCCACAGAATAACATGTTAGATAGTAAACAATAACAATCAATGTATGTATACAATAGAGGTGATCATGACATGGAGAAATACAGGAGTAAATTAAGTACAATTGAGTAATAAGCTCTAATTACAACACTGAGAAATAAGAAGTAAAACACAGAGCTACAAATTTTCTAAACCGTAACTAGATAACAATAATAACAGACTAAATGATAACTAAATCCTGGAAGGATTAACAAGCAGTGAGTAATCTTCAGTTCAGTTTTATAGTGATAGAGGGGATACTCTATCTAAATCTGGGAAAGGAGAGAAGGGTTGAATGGGGGGTTATTAATCGGGGTTTGGACAAGGACAAAGCCAGTGACAATTTAGGTGAGATTTAAGTGCAGTCTTGAAAAGACTGCAAGAAGGAAGGGTAGTTATGGTAGTGGGAAGGTTGTTCCAGAGCTTGGCTATAGCACAAGAAGGGTATCACTGCATAAGTAGGGGATACCCAGTGCTGCGCATGGATATAAGGGAACCCATGGCAGGCAGACTAAGTCACCTCAACAGAGTCTACAGTTAACAGGAGAAGCTACTATTCAGGTACATGGCCAGGATCAGTGGTTAGATGTTTTAAATGCAACCAGATGGGCCATGTAGAATACAAATGTCCAATGAAGTAAGGTGGGGAACAAAAGGTGAGGGAGCCAGTAAGTGAGACTAACCGCCCGTCAGTGGTAAGTTGTCTGAAGACAACAGAGGTACTAAACTATAACCGGAATTTGTATCCTCTCTTAGTGGATGCCAGCCAGGCCAATGCTAAGAGAGAAATGGCTTCTGACATAATCATTGTGAAGCCTGCAGTGATTAAAGAAAGCAGTACTTGCTTGGGCAGTCCACACCAGTTAGACCTTCAGGAGGGACTCTATTCCAAACACCTTTGGCTAGGGTTAACCTTTACTGGGAGGGTGGAAATCAGAACAAGCAGGTAGGTGTGTTTCAGGATATACCTGCAGGTGTCTTAATAGAGAATGATTTTGATAATGTAGTACCTTGTGTGCATGCAGTTACATGCAGTCAGGCATGGAGACAGTAAGTAGGTCTGGTAGCCTGGGGAGGGACCCAGACAAACTTCATACCTGAAGCTGGGGCTGATGATGTGACTAATTCAGGGAGGGAGCTACCTTGTAACAGTGAATCTAGGTGGTATTAGATTATGCTACCAGATACCCTGAGGTGGTGACTCTGTCCTCCATCAAGGCGGAGAAGGTGGAAAATGATTTGTTGAAGATTTCCAACAGGGTAGGTTTCCCAAGAGAAATACTGACTGACAGAGGTGCCAGTTTTATGTCAGTCCTGCTGGCTTGTCTGTGGAAGTGTTGTGGGATTAAGGACCTAAAGACTACCCCCTACAATCCCTAGACTAATGGTCTTGTGGAGAGGTTAAATTATACACTAAAGACAATGCTATGGACATTTGATGACTAGTTTAAGAGGGAATGGGACAGATATTTGCCCCATCTGCTGTTTGCATACACGGAGGTACCCCAGGAATCCACAGGTTTTTCTCCCTTTGAGTTACTGTATGGGCATATGGTGTGGGTCCTTTAGATGTAATTCATGATGAGTGGGAGGGTGAATGTGAATCCCAAAGTAACCTCTTGTGGTGTATGTCCTAAACCTCAGGACAAGACTTAGAGAGCTCATGGATTTGGCCCAGGAGAACCTGGCAGCAGCCTATCATTAGAAAAAGGTTTGGTATGACAGGAATCTTGGGCCAAGAGTATGTTCTGGGGCAACAGGTTATGGTGCTCATTCCTAGCAGACAGAATAAGCTGCAGGCAGTTTGGAAAGGATGCTTCAAAGTGGTAAGGCTGGTTAGTGACATTAATTACATGGTAAACCTGCTAGGCAGGAAGCAGGGGCACAAATTGTATTATGTTAACATAATGAAACCTCAGGATGCCCTAGATGGACTGCAAACAGTTGACCATTAAGCCCAGTAAGTGCCAGGTGGTTATGGCAGAGGTTTCCCACCTGGGACATAGAGTGGGGAGTGGTAAGATTAAGTTAAACAGAAGTAACCAGCGAACAAAATAAAAATGTTTATTGATAAAAAACAGTAAGAGCTTTCATGCAACAATGTACTTCTTCAGACCGATAAAACACACAAAATACATTCTATATAAATATTAAGAGCAATTAAATCAGTGAATTAATTTATGCCTCTTAAGCACAGGTCTTAAAGGTACATTACAGTTTAAAGCAGGAGCTCTATAGGTTTGCGGCTTAATAATCCAATTCATTTCGGCTTCTTCCACTTTACTGACTAAATCCTCCCTTTCAAATTATTGAAAAGTAATTGCAAAACCAAGAAAAAAACTATGTGCAGGACGTAAATCTACATATTTGGCTAAAGCATTGTTTAAGTCCCTACACCTAATATCCCTTATATGCTCTAAAATATGTTCCTTGAGGGTAGGATTGGTCTTGCCTGCATAAAACCTTGTACAATCATTACAAATAGATAAATAAACTAAGTCTTTGGAAGTACAGTCAGAATATAACTTAAAAACAAGCTCCTGACCTGACAGTGGTTGTACAAAGGATCATTTATTAGAAATATATTTGCAAGCTTTACAGAATCTACAATCATATGTGCCCAACCTATCAGATGCTAAATATTTCTTGGAACCAAAAGACCTTAAATTATAACAAAGCTGTCCTTTTAGAGAAGGACAATTTCTAAAACTAAAACTCAGTATATCGCCAACAACACCTCTAATACCAACAACAGTCAAAAGGACTGGCCAATTCTTCTTAACTATATTACAAATCCTATTTATATCATTAGTATAAGTAAGCATCACTTTAGTACTCTTAAAGTCAGGTTTCCTAGGAGAACATCAGCTCCCTGCTGAAAAATAAGGCTTGGCAACATCACTTCTTGCATGTAGGATAAAGTCCTTATAATGACATCACTGAATCAGAATAACCTCTAGATTTAAAATTATCAACCTTTGAAGTCAATGAACATGCAAAGACAATTTCATTTGTACATAGTCTAGAGGCTCTATAAAACTGCCCCTTAACTACATTAGAAAAACATGGCTAGGGTGCATGTTGGTTCTATGAACTAAACTATTTCTCCATGTGTTCTTCCTATATAAATTTGTATGTAAATGTCCACCTCTAATTGTAAGGTTGGCATCCAAGAAATCAATCGAATGTGTAGAACAAGAAACAGTAAACTTCAAAAAATATGACTTGTGGTACCTAAATAAGACACAACATCATCTAAAAGCTGGGGGGAACCATCCCACAGCAAAAAAATATCCTCAACAAATCTGCTATAATACATAATATGCAAAAAATAAATGTGTACCTAATACAAATTGCTCTTCCTAATATGCCATTATCAGGTTGGCGTAACTATTGGCATAAGATGTGCCTATAGCCACACCCAAACTTTGAATAAAAAAGTGATCACAAAACAGAAAAAAAACATTATTCTCTGGGATCAAATCCAGTAAAAAACCAAATAAGGAAAATTAAATCCTTATGTATACTGACTGTGCCTGGATAAATACATATGTACAGCCTCAGCCCCTTCTAAATTGGATATGATTGTAAACAAAGTTCACACATCCACTGTAACAAGAATACGACCGCTAACTTCAATATTACAAACAGCTTCACTTGCTGCCTTTTTGTTGTTTAACCAGCCTTTGTCTACAAGTGGTTTGTTTGTTCTTTTCAGTGGTAAGATTAAGCCAGGACCTGCCAAAGTGGAAGCTCTTCAGTCATGGCCTGCTCCTGTGACCAAAAAGCATGTGAAGGCATTCTTGTGGACAGCTGGGTACTATAGAAATTTAATTCCTAAATATAGTACAAGAGCTGCTCCCCTCACAGACCTGACAAGGGAAAACAGGCCATATAGGGCAGTGTGAACCCAAGCATGCAAGCAGGCATTCTGAAAGTTTAAAGAAGCTTTGGGAGGACCCCCTGTATTTGGCAGTCCAGATTGCAGCAATGCCAATGCAGATGGATTCCCAAGACAGGGTATAGGTAAATGTGTTCCCAGACAGGCCTTTTTGTCTCAAGCAATGTTTTTCCAGGGTTACTTGCAAAACTAGCTTAAGTCTTCAAGGGGGGGAGGTGTGTGACATTGTGAGGTATTGTCAGCTGTACCAGGAGAAATAAGACAGTGCATGTGTGGCATATGCCAGCATGGCTGACTGAAGTTTTTTGTAAATAGTCTTGTGCCATTTGACTGCCACATTGATTTGTACAGATGCGTGTATTAAAAATGTATTTGTAAAAGTTGCTTATGTTAAAAATGCTGCAACAGAATCTTAACAGAGTTCTGAATTTGTATTGTGCCAGTGTCAAGTGACTATATGTGATGTCATTCTACAACTAGCTGAAGTAAGGTACTCTGGCAGCAGCATTGTTGTTCATTTTAGTTTGTCTATGGAATCTGATATAAAAGATCCATGCCAGTTATCACAGTTCGGTAGTTGTTAGTTGTACAGTTCAGTGTGTGTAGTGTCTCATCTTGCCTTCTGGAAGTGAACATCTCAGCAGTACAGCTTGCCTTGTGATATTAAATGAGTCAACTAGGGTCAGTTTCTCTTATTTTAGTTAGGAATAGTGCCATGAGTTTAGTTTAGTATTATTTCTTTTTCTGTCCCACTGTGTTATTTTATATTCCATGTGACTGTAAATTCTGATGTTTATTGTAACTAAATATTAATTTTCCTGTTTTCTATTTTTAGTATCCATTATTAAATATTTGTATACCTTTTCACTCTGATTGGTCTTTTAGTGAATACTTTTAATATCTTAAGAATATCTGTGCTTATTTCAGTGTCAATGTGGCCACTCCGAAAAGCCTTACTGCTTTGGTCACACTCTACCATTCATATCAGTATTAATTTGACACGGTATAATTGGTTACCCCTTATAGGAGCCTTAGAGCATTTGGCTGGTGGCAGCTAACCTGTAATCTGACAAGAGGTGTCACAGCTGGTCAATCTGTGTCAATCTTTCCCATGTGTGTGTATGTGTGTTTGTGTGTGTGTGTGTGTGTGTGTGTGTGTGTGTGTGTGTGTGTGTGTGTGTGTGTGTGTGTGTGTGTGTGTTTTAGGGTTGCCACCCCTCCGTTTTTTTCTGGACTATCCGGAAATCAGACTGATTCTCCATTAGTCCAGAAAACACTGTACAAACTCCGGTATTCTGTTTCAAAAAAGGAAACAGACTATCGGAGTTTGTAAATCGGCTGATTTACTATGCTTTTCTATAAAAAAGCATAGTAAATCAGCTGAAAACAGGCAGCAGGAATGGAAAAAGAGGGAGTTCCCCACCAAGTGATGTCACCGTGATGTCATAAAAATGGGTGGGATATGGTCAGGAGAAGGTTGGGTGGGCGGGGTTACTGTTGATGTGAGGGGTGTAGCTTTACAACAGTTTTAGCCACAATAAAAGGTGGCAACCCTAGTGTGTTTGTGTCTGAAATCAGATATTTATGTGTGTGTGCCAGATACTCGGAACTAGGACACAGTACTCCAAGGTGGGTCTTGTCTGGGATCTGGAGAGACAGAGTCCAGTCCCACTGGAGCATGTTCCCTGTGTAGTCTTGGGGGAAATTATGTTGAATGCAGACAGCTGTATTTGAAATACTGTGTACACTCATCCCTGTTTAAGTGACTGCCTCTCACTGATGTCAGTCGTGAGGATTGGGGTTCTTTGATTACTGGCCCAGTTTAAAGAGGGGCCGTTACAGTGCCATTGTACTCAGCCCTCATCAATCCCATAATTGAGTTAAATTCTTCCTTCTTGCATGCACCTATCCAGGCACTTACACCAATTGGAGTTCCCCCAGAAGTTTCTCACTAAAAAAATGCAAAGTGTGAGACACATGTCTTATGCAGACTGACTAAAGGCCTTATCCCTTTACTCCATCTCATGTCAGTTGAGAGTGGACTTATGCCTTCCCTGAAAGGCATTCTCTGATCCAGCCCTGATGAAAATGTTATTACATATACGCAAGAAAAAATATAGGATAATGCTTTCCATGGACCTGAACCACAGTGCAGGCTGGAGAAGTTGTTTGACCGCAACTGAGCTACAAAATATAAGTATCTTTTGATTATTTTTACAGATTACTGTTTTTATAATTTAATATATATAAAGCACTTTGTCTATTCAGAATCTTCACAAATCCTTATCTGTTTAAAAACTTTAATTTGACTCTGTAGTGCTCTGCTGTCTTAGGCTATTGTATAAACTGAAACATTTACTCTGTGTAATTATCTCTTGGCTAGTGGGGGCTGGTTCTTTTGTGTTCTTGTAAAAAAAAAGTTGTTGTTCTGGTCTTTGTCTTTGCACAGAGTGCAGGCTGGAGAAGTTGTTTGACCCCAACTGAGCTACAAAATATAAGTATCTTTTGATTATTTTTACAGATTACTGTTTTTATAATTTAATATATATAAAGCACTTTGTCTATTCAGAATCTTCACAAATCCTTATCTGTTTAAAAACTTTCATTTGACTCTGTAGTGCTCTGCTGTCTTAGGCTATTGTATAAACTGAAACATTTACTCTGTGTAATTATCTCTTGGCTAGTGGGGGCTGGTTCTTTTGTGTTCTTGTAAAAAAAAAGTTGTTGTTCTGGTCTTTGTCTTTGCACACAGTGCAGGCTGGAGAAGTTGTCTGACCGCAACTGAGCTACAAAATATAAGTATCTTTTGATTATTTTTACAGATTACTGTTTTTATCATTTAATATATATAAAGCACTTTGTCTATTCAGAATCTTCACAAATCCTTATCTGTTTAAAAACTTTCATTTGACTCTGTAGTGCTCTGCTGTCTTAGGCTATTGTATAAACTGAAACATTTACTCTGTGTAATTATCTCTTGGCTAGTGGGGGCTGGTTCTTTTGTGTTCTTGTAAAAAAAAAGTTGTTGTTCTGGTCTTTGCCTTTGCACACAGTGCAGGCTGGAGAAGTTGTTTGACCGCAACTGAGCTACAAAATATAAGTATCTTTTGATTATTTTTACAGATTACTGTTTTTATAATTTAATATATATAAAGCACTTTGTCTATTCAGAATCTTCACAAATCCTTATCTGTTTAAAAACTTTCATTTGACTCTGTAGTGCTCTGCTGTCTTAGGCTATTGTATAAACTGAAACATTTACTCTGTGTAATTATCTCTTGGCTAGTGGGGGCTGGTTCTTTTGTGTTCTTGTAAAAAAAAAGTTGTTGTTCTGGTCTTTGTCTTTGCACACAGTGCAGGCTGGAGAAGTTGTTTGACAGCAACTGAGCGTCAAAATATAAGTATCTTTTGATTATTTTTACAGATTACTGTTTTTATAATTTAATATATATAAAGCACTTTGTCTATTCAGAATCTTCACAAATCCTTATCTGTTTAAAAACTTTCATTTGACTCTGTAGTGCTCTGCTGTCTTAGGCTATTGTATAAACTGAAACATTTACTCTGTGTAATTATCTCTTGGCTAGTGGGGGCTGGTTCTTTTGTGTTCTTGTAAAAAAAAAAGTTGTTGTTCTGGTCTTTGTCTTTGCACACAGTGCAGGCTGGAGAAGTTGTTTGACCGCAACTGAGCGACAAAATATAAGTATATTTTGATTATTTTTACAGATTACTGTTTTTATCATTTAATATATATAAAGCACTTTGTCTATTCAGAATCTTCACAAATCCTTATCTGTTTAAAAACTTTCATTTGACTCTGTAGTGCTCTGCTGTCTTAGGCTATTGTATAAACTGAAACATTTACTCTGTGTAATTATCTCTTGGCTAGTGGGGTTGGTTCTTTTGTGTTCTTGTAAAAAAAAGTTGTTGTTCTGGTCTTTGTCTTTGCACACAGTGCAGGCTGGAGAAGTTGTTTGACCGCAACTGAGCGACAAAATATAAGTATCTTTTGATTATTTTTACAGATTACTGTTTTTATAATTTAATATATATAAAGCACTTTGTCTATTCAGAATCTTCACAAATCCTTATCTGTTAAAAACTTTCATTTGACTCTGTAGTGCTCTGCTGTCTTAGGCTATTGTATAAACTGAAACATTTACTCTGTGTAATTATCTCTTGGCTAGTGGGGGCTGGTTCTTTTGTGTTCTTGTAAAGTTGTTGTTCTGGTCTTTGTCTTTGCACACAGTGCAGGCTGGAGAAGTTGTTTGACCGCAACTGAGCTACAAAATATAAGTATCTTTTGATTATTTTTACAGATTACTGTTTTTATAATTTAATATATATAAAGCACTTTGTCTATTCAGAATCTTCACAAATCCTTATCTGTTTAAAAACTTTCATTTGACTCTGTAGTGCTCTGCTGTCTTAGGCTATTGTATAAACTGAAACATTTACTCTGTGTAATTATCTCTTGGCTAGTGGGGGCTGGTTCTTTTTCATGTGAAGGCATTCTTGTGGACAGCTGGGTACTATAGAAATTTCATTCCTAAATATAGTACAAGAGCTGCTCCCCTCGCAGACCTGACAAGGGAAAACAGGCCAGATAGGGCAGTGTGAACCCAAGCATGCAAGCAGGCATTCTGAAAGTATCTTTTGATTATTTTTACAGATTACTGTTTTTATCATTTAATATATATAAAGCACTTTGTCTATTCAGAATCTTCACAAATCCTTATCTGTTTAAAAACTTTCATTTGACTCTGTAGTGCTCTGCTGTCTTAGGCTATTGTATAAACTGAAACATTTACTCTGTGTAATTATCTCTTGGCTAGTGGGGGCTGGTTCTTTTGTGTTCTTGTAAAAAAACGTTGTTGTTCTGGTCTTTGTCTTTGCACACAGTGCAGGCTGGAGAAGTTGTTTGACCGCAACTGAGCGACAAAATATAAGTATCTTTTGATTATTTTTACAGATTACTGTTTTTATAATTTAATATATATAAAGCACTTTGTCTATTCAGAATCTTCACAAATCCTTATCTGTTTAAAAACTTTCATTTGACTCTGTAGTGCTCTGCTGTCTTAGGCTATTGTATAAACTGAAACATTTACTCTGTGTAATTATCTCTTGGCTAGTGGGGGCTGGTTCTTTTGTGTTCCTGTAAAAAAAAAGTTGTTGTTCTGGTCTTTGTCTTTGCACACAGTGCAGGCTGGAGAAGTTGTTTGACCGCAACTGAGCGACAAAATATAAGTATCTTTTGATTATTTTTACAGATTACTGTTTTTATCATTTAATATATATAAAGCACTTTGTCTATTCAGAATCTTCACAAATCCTTATCTGTTTAAAAACTTTCATTTGACTCTGTAGTGCTTTTATTTTGTCCCACCCTCCCTCCCTGTTGGTGTCTTGCTCTTATACTTGGTGGCTTTGCAGTTGCCCGCCCCTACTGTGACACACCTCCCAATCTAGTGTCATTAGCTCATTCTTCTTAATACAGAGAGAACATTTGATAAGGCCTTCTGTTCCTCCTTTTTCCCTTTTCAAAAAGTAAAACAAAACTTTTTTTTTTTTCGCCTGAACCTTCTTGTTTTCTGACTGTCCTTCTCAAACATATTGGAAATATACAGTATATTTCAGAGCATTTGTTATAACTGTATTTGCTATAACTGATTTAAGTATTTTTTTCTGGCTTTTTGAATATTTACTGCTTAGCGACTGCATCTTAGCCTGTTTATACAGCTCTGCATTCTATTTAAACTGTTTTTGTGTTGATTAACTGTTTTGCACTCTTAAAAAGTTATTTGTTGCTTAATTTTACCTGTAGGCTAACACACTCAAGTGTGCTAGCCTTAAAAAAATTTATAGCATTTACTGTCTGTTTTTTCCTTGTCTCTGTAAAAAAAAAAAAAAAAATCTCTTGTTTTCTCACCTTACTGAACTAGAGTAGTCCAGTTTCAGAGTTGCTGATCCCTGGGCTTTGTTTTTAGTTCCTGTTACTGATCCATTGCCTTATTAGGAAGGAGGGAAGTTTCTTTGCTTACCAGTGGGAGTGGGAAGCACTGAGCAGCCTTTTTGTCCGAATTGGTGAAGTTTCAGCCAAAACTAGTAGTCCATTGGTCGTTTGGGCCAATTCCTAGCCTTTCAGCCCCGTGCTATAAAACACGCTAAACACGCGTTTTCCAGCTTGTACCAACTCAGCACAGATCCTCGTGGTGGCCTGCAGAGTGATGCAAGCAGCAGAGAGCTAAAGAGTGACTTTGTACCAGATATAAGTATTTTTGTGGCTTTCCCACTGTTATTAAGCTAGCGACTGCATTTCGCCTGTTTTACTGCTACTTTAAGTGATTTCTGCATTTTACACTGTTTATTGCACTTTAAGTTACTAATTGTTGCAAATTGTTTCTGTAGGCTACACACTAAAGTGTGCTAGCCGATTTCAACATTATAGCATTTACTGTCTGTTTTTTCCTTATCTCTGTAATAAAACAAAAAAATCTCTTGTTTTCCCACCTTACTGAACTAGAGTAGTCCAGTTTCAGAGTTGCTGATCCCTGGGCTTTGTTTTTAGTTCCTGTTACTGATCCATTGCCTTATTAGGAAGGAGGGAAGTTTCTTTGCTTACCAGTGGGAGTGGGAAGCAGTGCAGGGCTTTCTGTCCGATTTGGTGAAGTTTCAACCAGAAACTAGTAGTCCATTGGTCGTTTTGGACCAATTCCTAGCTCCCTTCAGCCCCTGCTATAAAACACGCTAAACGCGTTGCCACTGTTGCACACAAGAGCAGCGGTTAAACAAGGTTAACTATTCGGCCATCTAAATTCCACTCTTCAAATTTTCCCTTAGAACTACCTTCCTTGAGCTGTACTGCTGATCTAACCAGCATATCCTATAACTGAAAAGTTCATCTCTACTTGATTCCCAAGTAGACTATTCTCTATCTGTAAAGCCTAGCACTTACTCCTACAGTACTTGCACCTTGATAAAGCACTCTTATTATAGATAGTACCCCACCAGCCTAAAACCCACTTCCCGGAGTCCTTTGAAAGTCTCTTTATCTACTACTTCTAGTATGTCGAGGGATCAGTTGCTAGTGTCCTCTCCAGCTCAACTGGTGAACCTGGGAATATTGAGGCAATGTTACAATTGCCTCATGTACACTGAACAATCCTCTCCTCCCACAAAACACAAATGCATGTAGAGCTGCAACTATAGCCAAACTGGAGGCTGAGCTCTCTCAACATAGGACTGGCAAGACCAGACAGGAGGAGAAGGTAACCACACACAATACATACCCAGTCACACATGGTACCATCACAACTTCAAATCATACACATACTCACACAAAGACATACTGGAGGCTCTGATCAAAAATTTACCAAAACAGCAGAGGCCACCAAAGCAGACACCCAAACAACTACCACCTCACGACCCAACACATGCAACACATAGACCACACAGTCAGAGTGTCAAACAGTCACAGCCCTTAAGGCCAAACAAAATGCCAGGCACACTTGTCATTGGTGATTCCATAGTCAGACACACTGACGTCCCGCTCACCAGCCTGAGTAAGGAGAAGGTCACAGTAAGCTGCCTGTCGGGCGCTAGAATCCACCACATAACGCAAGCACTCAGGTCTCTCAACAGCAGGTACAAGTATGACTCAGTCATTGTCCACGCTGGTGTCAATGACCTGAGGCATTCCTCCTGACGCACTCCTGACTACATGAAAAGGGACATCGAGGAGCTCTCTGATTATGTAGCCCAGGCAGGTATGACCCTGACCTTGAGCAGTATCCTACCTTCACCTAGAATGATGCCACAATACAGTGATAAGATGATCAGCTTTAATAATTGGCTTAAATTCTGGTGTCATTCAAAGGGGATCCAATGTCTGTCTGCCTGGGATGACATGCTGGACAAGCCACGCTGCTTCACAAGGGACGGCTTGCACCTGTCACCCTGGGCTTCCGGATATTGGCAAAGGCTCTTGCCACCCCCATAGTGCCTTTTTAGGCAAGGCTCAAATTCTAAACCTACCACCCTAGAACACCAAAAGGAAAAAACTAAGGTTAATGCTGCTCAATGCCAGAAGTCTCACTCTCAAGATGCGGCCCTTCTCAATATGGAGAACATCGATGTCTGTGCTGTGACAGATACCTGGTTCAAGGCTCCTGAGAGCACCCCAGCACTAACAGGTTTCACCTCATATCATGCGTTCGCCCCAAAATCCAGACAACACCAAGAAAGGAGGGGCTGTCCATATTCATAAAGGACACCCACACCTCAAGGTTGGTGGCAGAGACCATCCAGGTGCAATTAACCATAGGCAAGACTGCTCTGCAATTTGTAGCATGTTACAGGCCACCCTCTCAAACTCAGGAACCTCACATGGCCTTCCTGAAAACATTGGAGGGATAAATGTATCTCCAAACACCATCATACTAGGTGACTTCAACTACCCTAATATAGACTGGGAACACTACTCAAGCCCGAACACTCTAACCCAAAGATTCCTGGAGTTCATAAACTCAAATGCCATGGAACAACTAGTCACCATCCTCACAAGAGGAGAAAACATACTTGATCTCATCATCACGAACATGGGATCAAAATGTTCAACACCGAAGTATACCCTCACTGGTGAGATCAGATCATAAACTAATCTCGCTGGAGGTCCTCATCCCACCCCACCTGAAACAAAAAGTCCACAGTGGAAAACTTCTCAAAAGCCGATTTCACACTTCTAAAAACTAGTGTGGTCTCCTTTAAGGCCCCTGAGCCAGTGGTAAACATTACTCAAACCGCTGAATCACTTACAAATGCCTTCTACCAGCACCTACAGGACTGCATGGATCAGGCAATCCCAAACAAAACTAAGACTCTCTGTACCAAAGGCAAGCGTCCAGTCTGGTGGACCCCAGCCATAAACAAGCTCTACAACAAAGGAGGAAGCTACTACAAGATAGAGCAAAATCCTTGAAAGGTAAGACACCTTTGATCATTATAAGTAAAAACTAAGAGCTCTCATAAAATCATCCAAGGCAAATTTTGAGAGAAAAATCGCCAAGGACTCTAAAGACAATCATAAGGCCTTCTTTAGCTATGTTAGAAACCTAGGAGGAAACTCCCAGATATGCTCAGAATTAGTTCAAAATGATGTGAAAATTACTGAACCTACACACATTGCTAACATACTGGCTGACAGGTTCAGTGCAAACTTCTCCCTCCCCCAAAAGGAGAGATATCTATTCCAGAGGATTGTAGCCCCCAAACATCTCCAACGCCCAGGTGAGAACTGCCCTTACTAAGGCAAAACACAGCATCCATGGGACCGGATGGTGTCCCGGCCTGTGTGCTTCATGACCTCAATGAGGAATTAAACCCACAGTTAGGACAGCTGTTTAATCTTAGCCTCACCTCAGGATCATTACCCAAACTGTGGTCCCACTTCATAAGGCGGTGCCTCCACAGACCCTGGAAATTACCGCCCATTAGCTTGACAGGCCTTATCTGCAAAGCCATGGAGAGGATCATAATGGAACTCATAAATAAAGACATAGGGAACTTGCAGACTTTGGATCCAACCCAGTTTGGCTTTGTCAAAGGCAGATCCTGCCTCTTAAACTTGGTTGACTTTTTCGAGACAGTCACCAAGGCCATTGATGAGGAAAGGCAGTCCATACAGCCTACCTCGACCTGGCAAAGGCCTTGACACAATACCCCACTCAGGTATCATCGAAAAACTCATCAGCTTGAATGTAAACCCATACATCACAAGATGGGTTGCAAACTGGCTAAGTGACAGAACCCACAGGGTCAGAGTTGCTGGAGCCATGTCAGACTCAAAGCCTGTCACAAGTGGTGTCCCACAGGGCTCAGTCCTGGGTCCACTCTTGTTCATCTACTTTTCTGAAGTACAAGCAAACACAGGAGGGTTATGGCTGACAAAGTTTGCAGATGACTGCAAACTAACACATCTGACACAGATATCCTCCAGAAGGGCCTCACAGAAACGGATAACTGATGCCAGAGCCATGGCCTGAAGTTAAAATGCATAGAAAACAAGGTTACCTAGCTACCATATAGGAGGCAAGCCACTGAGCACAGAAAAAGTTATCAGGCATCTGGGGACCCAAGTTGACAGTAGCCTTTCGTTTGACACTCATGTTGCTAAAGTAGTTAGGAAAACCTTCTATATCGCCCACCTGATCATGAAGGGATTCACATCTAGATCAAGGGAGGTCATCGTCCCCCTGTACTCATCACTCATTAGACCTATGAATGTATCTGACCAGACACCTGCTGCAGCTTGAAAGGCCCCAAAAGTTCCTCACCAAAAGGATAAAGGGTCTCAAAAATATGTCTTATGCTGCCCGACTGAAAGAACTCCAGCTCTATTCAGTCTCATACCGCTTGCTCAGAGGTGACCTGTGCCTGACATATAAGGCCATGTCAAACCCAGATTTGATGAATATGCTTCACCTCAAAAAATCTAGATCCCTCAGAACCACAAGGGCGAGACTTAAGCCTTGGACTGGGGTTATAATAGAACGGTGAGGGACAGATTCATCACCCAGAGACTCCCTATGCTGTGGAACAAAATCCGGTACATGCTGGCCTTGTTCAAGAGGAATCTTGACCAATGGATGGGAGATCGCAGATATACCCCAGGGATTACTTCAGTGTCACTGCTTGACAGAGGCACAGAAAAATGATAGGCATAGTTTTTATTCAAACTAAAGGTGGCCACATAACTATTATAAATGCCCTTGGGCAGATAGCCTAGTATGAACCTATGAACCTATGAACCTATAATAGAACTTGCCGAAGAGACAAATTCTTATCTTAAAGGTCAAAGATGAACATGTGATTTGATAGTACTACAGTCTTCATAATGGACAGTTTAGCAGAACTAAGGAAAGTTTGTCACAAAAGCCACATACTGTCATTTCGTAAACAGCCCAGACTTGGAACCATGGATGTGGGAAACCAGGTCTATATTATGTCGCCGAAATGGCAAAACAATGAATGCCATTTCAGCGACACATGAACAGTAGGAAAAAAATAATTTGGCTGTCGCCGTGTAATTGCCATTTTCCCCACTGTATTGCAATCTCGGAGTTGGTATATTTATTCAAGGGGGTGTGGGGGGCACAACCCCCACAATGGGGTGGTGTGGGTGGTGAAGCCCCCAAATTTGTAATGTTCAGTATGGTGTTTTGTGTGTGGTTGGCTACCGATTTTTTTCCCTAGGAAAAAAATTGATGTTCTGGCTGTTCACGGAAGTTGAAGATTATTTTTAAGTGTCGCTGAAATGACGTTCTCTGTTTTGCCATTTCGGTGACATAATATAGACCCGGGAAACCTTTGAATTACAAATGGCCTGTAGTTTACTGCCATCAGTGTGAAAACACTTCCAGATTTTTCCAAACATTTATTTACCTCCCAGTGTAGATGCACTTTCTACGTAACATAGGACTGCAGCCTTATTCCCAGGCCTAGGCAGGTGAGGACACCCATCGATTGAATTTGCCTGACCCAAATCATTAAGCACTGAACTTTGGTGATGAGAACCCCTGCTGCACCTTTGGTTATTATATTAGAGTTCCAACAGTATGATGTGTTTATCAACATCCCAAATAATGAACAGTCACCTGGTGCAGGTGTGGGGCCAAGTACCAAGCAGTGCAGATTCTCTATTTCAGAACATATGCAGACTGGTTTCCACCCTACAAAATTGCAAATGCATAGGCTGTTAGGGAAGGAAGGCAGTTTGAATGTTAAAATGGAGTACAGAAGTGTATGTAGTCCATCAGTGGCTTCAGTACTACTTTGTGTGAAGTTTTTACAAAAAGCAAAGGTTTCATGTCAAAAGGATAAGTGTAGAAAAATGGCATCACATTGTCTTACTATGGACAGATGGTATATTTGTAGATGTTTTCTTTAATTTGATGCTGTAGAGTAACCTTAGGGGTCACATTGGTAATTACTAGGACCTACTTTGAGATTTCGGAATATTGCAAATATCATGGTGTAGTTTGCAATTACTTTTATGCAACTGCACGTGTAATTGTTACTGAATTTATTTCATATTTTACGTAATTCTTTAAAAAGGAGTATTAGTAATGAGAAGATGAGCACAGACTGGATGGAGTTACAAGGGGTTTGGTTATCACTAGCATTTCTGAAGTTCAGTAACGTGAGTATTTTGGTTTTCTCTGGCTGCTCCGGTTTCCTCCCACATCCCAAAGACATGCTGTAGGTGGATTGGACACTCTAAATTGGCCCTAGGCATGAGTGAGTGCATGTGTGTGCTTTCTGTGGAAGGTTGGGCGCCGGGCTGGAAACTTGATACTGTAAAACTCCACTGTTAATCATGAGCGGACAGGTGATCTGCTGTGGAGACCCCTAACCGGGAAAAGCTGAAAGAAGAAGAAGAAGTAACGTGAGTATTTTAAATTTAACCACAGACATGCAGTGCTCAGTGCAAAAGCATTTGAGAGAGCAAGACTACAAGCTTGGCCTGGACATACGGGACACTGCTAAATGTAATGTCTAAGGTTTTATTGCCCAAACACTACCTGAAGTACAGAATAAGCTGTAAAAATGTGAGGTAAGGCAAAAAGAATATAATGCTAATGCTTTATTCATGCACATTAAACCAGCTGGAGGGAAAAGGAAAACACCAAGACTGCCAAGAGTCTGACTGGTGTCAAGCCATCACAAATCACTTTGCCCTCGCACACCAGAGGAAGTGAAGTGCTAGACCCTTAACATTCACTAAGTGCCTGTCAGTGCTGAACAATGTCTGCAGTACCAGTCTGCACCAGAGCCAGCTGCACGAACATTGTGAGCATGGTAAACTTAATGAGAAATGTGCTCTAAAGCAAGTCCGCAATCATTTTTCTAAAGAACACACTCACTGCTCCTGTGGTATATGACCACAGACATGGAAATCCACTACAGCAGAAATTGTAATGATGTCAATATTAAGAGTACATGTCCCTGTGCCCCATTTTATACTGAGATAAAGCAAAGTGCCTCTGCAGAGTGATGCATAGTGTAGTCAGGAGTAAATGCTTTATTCCTTGTTTGTTCAGATGTTAAAGCACACAGAGATCAAAGGCATTTAACTAGTACTGCTTTATTACATGACACTATGACACTTAAAATAAAATAGGACGAGTCCATTTCTTGTTCCTAAGATAGTATATATTTTCTGTGGGATCATGCAAATACAGTAGATAATCATATTGTACTATACTTATTTGGTGGTTAAAGTTGAAAAATCCCTTATCCTTTGTCACCATAATTTACTCTTTGTTGAAGAATACACAAGCATTGCATAAATCAGTTACACCTCTTTTTCATTGTAAAATAGTAAGGTTAGCAACATTAAAAATATATTTAACCTGACTCCGGATGAAGAGCACTGCAATGTTAATACATTTAAATTATGTTTTATCAAATATCAGAGTGGTTGGCAGCACTATATTTTTACTGACAATGGAAGAGATCATTGTACAATGTGTCTGCCTTCAATAAGAAATTTTGTAGTGTAAAACTAAGGCAGTTAAGCCAGTTAAAGTAATGAAGGTGCCATTATTTTGTGGTAATCTGTCCTATATTTGTAATGCTAATGGATGTGATCACATCAGGCAATTTACAAGGAAATTAGTAATACCTGTAAATATAAAATTCTGCTGCATTGGTAATTTCTTCATGTCAGCTAAAATACAAATTACTTGTAGGCACTGAATTGTTACAATGATTAGCTAATCAAATTAAACTGAATGTTAGTATTGCAAACATGAGGAAAACACTTAATACAGCACAACTCATTATCTTGGTGTTCCCATTAAAACACTGATGGTTAAGTCACATCCTAATGGAATTCAAGAATGTTATTTTCAACATTTCTGTAGAATTACCTGAGGTACATAACTGCTGCTACATTTTGCATGAATAAGGAGTCAAGATCATTTCAGGAGAAAATGAAACAATTGCCAGACACTTATGACATCTACATTCAAGAGCCACACCAAGGCTTACCTTCTACCTACATTGCACACATACTGCAATGTGAGATTTGACAACAATGTGAGAAGTAAGACAGCTTGTTTTGATTCAGCACTGAACTCATGGTGACTTACAAACAAAATATTTATTTAATTTACAAATTGCATCTTGTAAAGAACGACTGTCAAGAGGCATGGTCATACATATTAAAGGAAAACTACACCTTCTCCTACAGTCTAACTCAACTATTAGGTTGTTTTACTCCCTATAGTATGATTCCAGACCTGTGTAGGTACCTGAAACCTGTTTGTACTTTGTAAAACTTTCTTCACTTTGATATCAAAGGAAGAGAAAGTCCACCCACTTTTTTTTTTAAACTTAACTTCAAACATAAGTTGCAGAGGAATGCGTCTATACTTCCATTACATACTTCAGACACAAAGAAATTTGTAGTCAGGAGCTCAGCTGCTGTAAACAAGATGGAGAGGTGTCAAACTGTTTTCCAGGGTCTATATTAGAACACCAAACATTCAAAATGTCGAGTGTTCTAATATCGAACTGTAGCAATCGAAAATACAAAACACGAACATTTGGAACAGCAAATTTTTTCCTAGGGAAAAAATTTGCTGTTCCAAAACACATACACACAACACAAGCACACCAAACAAACAGCAATCCACACACATACACCTAAACTCTTACACCTAGCCCTACACTAAACTATAATACACCACTAACTATCCACTTACCTTAACCCAAACCCTAACCCTAAGGTCCGTCACTATCTCACAGTCACCTCACCCACGCCCTAACCCTAACTCACCTAAGCCACACGTCCACACAATCGCACACTTACCTAACCCACGCCCTAACCCTAACTCACCTAACCTGCCCTAACCCACACGTCCACTCAATCGCACACTAACCTGAACCCGACCCGTAACTTTACACCAGAGCACAGAAAATACCGAAGCAACAGAAACAGACAACCAAATTCTTTCCCTAGGAAAGAATTCGGTTTCCTGTTTCTTTGATATTTTCAGCGTTCGCTGAAAACAGGTCGATATTAGAACACTCGACATTTCAAATGTTCGGTGTTCTAATATAGACCCATTTTCCATTGTCTTTATTGCCGATAGAATGAGAGAGAGAGATAGAGAGAGAGAGCGATAAAGAGACCTTACACTGATTCACAGTTGCTTGAAAAATGTAGCCATGCCTTTCATAGCAAAACAGAGGAATAGATCAGACAATTGTTCAAAGGCAGTTGACACCTCTATTGACAAATTTACGTAATCAGCATCACAGCATTGAAATGCTAAGCTTTAAAACTTTAAATGTTTGTTGTTTATACTACTTTACATTTTAAGATGACTTGAATGTAGTATTAAAGTTGTCTGTGACATTTAGAGAAAAGTCAGAAAATATTTTTTTCTTGTAATTCTTGTAAAGTTTCAGCACATTTTCCAAAGTGTAGGGGAAGGGGCTGTCAATTCATCTTGGACTACAAAAAATACTTTGAACAAAGGCCTGCAATTTAGCAACTGTTTTGGTTGCAGCTGTATAATTCCTTGGTATACTGTAAAACAATCCCTGAGAACTACACAAATGAGGGCTACTCAAGAAATAAAAGAAGCAGTACTGTTATAGACAGTATATAAGATGACAGTGACTGACACTAATCCCATTATATGTCAATGGCATGGGAGTACACCACTACCTCCTAATATGTAGCATGACTCATGTGAAGCAAACTTGAAATAGATTATGGGAAAGAGAAAGGCTTGAAGAAAAATAATATCACATTGATATATCAAGCCTCATTGACTGGCATTTTTCAGAAAACATATTAAAATTCTGTAAGAAGCACTCAGAGTGATCTTTGAGGTGTTAAAATAACTCAGAAAACAGAGACATAGTGAAAAAATTGATTTCTTGTAATTATAAATTGGTGTTTTCCTTTAATAAATTAACTGGTCAGAACAATCCATGACAGTGACATTTTTTTAAGTCTGTCCAGTCCCTTAAGTACTGCAAAGGTTTCAGGATTATGTTTCTATAACAGAAAGACACACATTAGCTTTAGTGGTAAGAATTGGAGTCTTACAAATAAACACACAATGTCACAACATGACAACAAATTATTGTGTAAGTTAGTAGTACTGACTCTGTGCTGTGCACTAAAAATGTTTGTCTCCAGTATGTCACTGGAAAATGCATACATACTACATACAGAGCATGTTAAGCAAAACGAAATCAGCGCAGCACATGGAACTCAAAGCAAATGCCATAATCACTAAAGCATGAAGAAAAATGAAATCAGTCATAGTAACTAATGGACATGTATGACCACATGCAGAGGTCATTGGAAATGTAGACTATAAGTAAATAAAACCAAAAAGGTATAGATACAGCACAGGTCTCTAAACATCCTCACTGCACTCTCCAGAGCTAAAAATACTGCATCAACGAGTCCTGACAATATGCCAAGATGCCTCCTAAATAGCTTAAAACATGACATGTTAGGCCCAGTAGAATCTCTGTTCATCCACAGCCTCCAGACAGCTTCATCCCTAGGGAATGGAGGACTGCAACAGTCATCCCTCTACACAAAGGCAGTTCATCAACAGATCCAGGGGGAACTACAGACCCATAGGCTTGACTAGTCTTATATACAAGACCATAGAAATTATTATTGTGGACTTGATAAACAAAGACATAGGAAATCTTCAAACATTGAACCCATCCCAGCTCAGGTTAATGAAGGGCAGGTCATGCCTACTAAACTAAGACAACTCTGAGAAAGTCACTATAGTCATAGAGGGGGGGGTAAAAGCATACTGCCTACCTTGACCTGGCATAGGCATTGGACAATACTTCAAATTTAGGCATAAATCCCTGTATCACCCAATGGATAGCTAAATGGCTCACAGATCAGATAAAGTTATGCAGTGGAATTCACCTTCAGCCTGAGACTTGTGGGGCCCCACAGGGGTAGGTACTGTGATCTCTCCTGTTTGAGATGCACCTCTCTGAAGTCAAAGCAAATGTAGAGGACCTTTGACTGAGCAAATTTACTTATTGCAAACTGAGTACAATCATTAAGTCCCCCATAGATGTAGATATCCTCCAGGAGGGTCTGACACAGATAACTGGTGCCAGAACCATGGCCTAAAACTAATGCAAAAATTGCATAAATATGCCCTTGGGGAACATGACTATCCCTGCAAATTACACCATTTGTAATGCTCACCTAAGAGTAGACTCAGTGGTACAGTAACCTGCAATTCAAACAGCCATGTGCCCATGGTGGCTTACCTTTAGAAAGACGATTCACAGTGGTACAAATGCTCATATGAGCGACTCATAACCATGAAAGTGAAAATGGCGATAGTCCTTAATGTTCGGAAAACAGCAAATCGAAAAGCAGATTCGCTGTTTTTCGAACATTAATGTCGAATGGAAAAAAAAGAAGTGTAAAGCAGGGGGCAAGCCCCCCTGCACCCCCACACCCCTCTACTTTAATATTCTAACTCCTAGATCGCACTACAGTGGGGAAAGGGACCATTTTCTGAACCCCACTATAGTGCAATCCGCCCCGCAATGTCGAATGTGCAATGAGTGAATGTCACTGTGCATTCCCTCATTGCACATTTGAACCTTTTTTCGTTTGGCGTTTGTAAACTTTGCAAACAGCCTTTAGAACAATTGCTGTTCTCCCGAATATGAATTGCCTTTCTAAAGGTAAGCCGTCCATGGTAGTGAGAAAAACGTGGTGCAGTGTATAAGGGCATGGCATCATACTTCTCAACCTCTTAGTACAAGAAATCTGGACAAAGCATGACAAAATGGGGGGACAAAGACTCCACAATAGAGACAGATTTTAAATATTGCTCTTATAAACTTAGAAAGTTGATAGAGTAACAGGATTTGTGTTAACATACATTTTCTGAAGGATATGAAGTCTGAAACTCAAATGTATGTCAGCATTTGGCACCTTCAATCTTCAGATCTTCCCAGTGATTTGCCAGAAAACCACAAATGTTATGAGGAACAGACAAAAAAGATTAGGCAAAAATCTGGACATTCTGTGAAAATCTGGACAGTTGAGAGGTATGCATGGCATCCAGATCTAAGGAGATCATAGTCCCAGTATACTCAGCCCTCATTAGACCAGTAGGAAAGCAATGCACTCATTAGACCAATAATAGAGTATGATGCACTCTTTGGCATGTACCTGACCAGGCTTTTGCAACAGCTGGAATGGGCATGGAGAATCCTCACTGAAAGAATACAGATGTAAATATGTCCTGTGAAGACAACCTCAAAGCCATGTGTCTGAACTCAATTGCCTACAGACTACTGAGAGGTCGTCTATGCCTAACCTACAAGGTATTCAATGGTCCAGCACTGATGATCTGCTACAAATTTGAACAGACCACTAGAATTACCCAATCTAAAGATCTAAATCTTGTCTGGGAAAAAAAAAACATGGAGGTGTGTGTCTCAGGTTATCCCGTTTCCAAAACAGCCTCTCCCATTCATGTGCAGAGCTCTTCCTTAAGCCTATTCAAATGCAGTTTGGATCAATGGATGTGAAATCACACATTCACCCTTGGCTTGCTGTCTGTAGCTCTTATGGACAGGAAGAGTTTGTAGATGCTCTAAGGCATAATCATATACTAAAGCGATTCTCATTTAGTAACTTCCTATGATCGTGTATAACAAAGAAGTTGAATTAGAACTGTGATGTGATCAAAAACATAAAGAAAGCAAGAATGCAATGGTAATAAAGCCAAGCACTGCTGCAGTGTGTATCATACAGTAGGCAAGTACACAGTGGTAATAAAGCCCAGCACTGCTGCAGTGTGCATCATACAGTAGGCAAGAACACAGTGGTAATAAAGCCAAGCACTGCTGCAGTGTGCATTATACAGTAGACAAGAACACAGTGGTAATAAAGCCAAGCACTGCTGCAGTGTGCATCATACAGTAGGCAAGAACACAGTGGTAATAAAGCCAAGCACTGCTGCAGTCTGGCTCATACAGAAGACAAGAACACAGTGGTAATAAAGCACAGCACTGCTGCAGTGTGCATCATACACTATGCAAGAACACAGTAGTAATAAAGCCAAGTACAGCTGCAGTGTGGCTCATACAACAGGCAAGAACACAGTGGTAATAAAGCCAAGCACTGCTGCAGTGTGCATCATACAGTAGGCAAGAACACAGTGGTAATAAAGCCCTGCACTGCTGCAGTGTGCATCATACAGTAGGCAAGAACACAGTGGTAATAAAGCCAAGCACAGCTGCAGTGTGGCTCATACAGCAGGCAAGAACACAGTGGTAATAAAGCCCAGCACTGCTGCAGCATGCATCATACAGTAGGCAAGAACACAGTGGTAATAAAGCTAAGCACTGCTGCAGTGTGCATCATACAGTAGGCAAGAACACAGTGGCAATGAAGCCAAGCATTGCTACTATGTGTGTCATACAACACCCACATTTTAAATTGTAAAGTATCACAAACAAGATATTACTGTGCACTTGCTATTTATTGTGCTGCAAATCTGTACACAAAACTAATTTCATTTTACTGTAATATGTAGCAGCAAAAAAAAAAATGGGGAATGCAGTGACTGTTAAGAGCCAAGTCATTGTCAAGCTTACCACTGGTAAATGCAAAACAGAGAATGAATACTTCAGGCTGGAATCAGTTCAGAAGAGAACTGCAATGCCTCCAACTATATTAGCAAGCATAGAAATAAACATTTTTTACTAAATTTATTAGTAATACTGCTCACTTCTATGATGTGGCAGTCAATTTTGGGCTATCATAGTATAGAAGATGGCTGGGTCTCAGATCATTACCATGTTATGTTTGATCCTTAGATGCCAAACATTCACCTTGAAAGTGTAAGTCTATCATGTTTTAAATGCAGTTTTACCTTCCAGCACTGTTCTTTGCTAGCTAGCACTGTCTGCTGTTAGTCACTAGCAGTAGACCTGATCTTAACAGTGCTTAGTATGTCCTTAGGGTTTTTAAAGCCCCCTTAAGTGTTAAAACCATGCTCTATTGAAGGAATTAAGTTTGTCCCCCCAATTGTGGAGGGTAATCACATCAGTCCCTGCACTAATTACATAATACTGCTGACTGTACTTCCACCGAATCACATCAGGTCACCTTTGTAAAAGGCAGATCAGGAATTCTCAGTCTGGGTGACTTCATCCTAAGGGTTACAAGGTCATGTATTAAAGGAACATAGTCCATGCCCCTACCTAGACCTTTACAGTGTTCAGCACTAACCTTCATTCTGGTAAGGACAAACAAACTAAATCAGCAATAACCCATCCATTCCCATCCATATGAAACTGAGGTAGTCTATTACACAGTTTAACCAGTGGATCGGAATAGGAAATGTACATCGGGCCTGGCACCCATGTCCCTTATGGACAGAAGTAGTTTATAAATGCCTGACCCTCAATGTCCTGTTTGGATACAGGACATGGCTAGGTTTAGAAAGGGCCCCAGGGGTTGTTAGCCTATGGACTATGGCCAATGCAGACAGGTGTTGACTGCACAGTGGTGTCTGTTATCAGATACTACTGTGATACTTACAAATGCTCAGGCAAACAGTACAGCAAATGACTGGTACATATTTGTGGATTAAACAGTGAATATCTCACATACAGTATAGCTTCATCTGGTAAAGTAGTAGCATCTCCGTATGGCATGAAATGACATTTCACTTACATTTGCCAGACCTCATGGGCATCTGTGTTGTTTTAGAAGTCTGCTTTGACCAGCATACTTATATTGTGAGGTCAGCAGAAGTGCAACATACATTTGTCTCTCATAACTTATCCTCATAATTTTTTATGAATGGACAAATTTTATATTCCACACTATCATTATTGGCCCCATTATTTAATATAATGGCCTCTTCAGCATATAGTTCACTGAGCTCCAAATTAGACCCACCTAAAAATGCACAACACTTGTACTACCATTTCTCATGATGTAGACTAAAAGCAGTATGCACGCAGTCCCCAATAAGTTCCAGAGAGGTGGTTCCAGTATAGCCATCTGTAGCTCAAATGACCACACACTGCTCAATGAGTGTGCATGTCTGAGTTCAAACAGGCTCTGTAGAGATTGAATTACATTTCCAATACTAGCTGATGCAACATATACTGAAACATAGTCAGTATTTCTAGAGTATTGTACTTGGATATCAGGCAGAGTACTTCCATTTCAACATTCAAAACCAGCCTTGATGCTTGGGATGTGTGTGATTCTAAGCATTCAGTGGCATAGGAGGGTATTAGATAAAATGGTGAGCAATCTGGTAAGTCTTAAAATACATTCATCGTAAAAAACACTTCTAAAACAGATAAGTTATTGCATGAGTTATCAATTGCCTTGCCCTATCAAAAAGACTGTTGTGTTTGTAAACATTATTTCACATAGGTAAGCAATTACAGTAGACCTAGATGCTCAAATTATATCATGCAAATATTTTACTACTTGATGCCAATGTCGTCCCATAACAGTGCACTGTCACCAATTCTATCAATAAAGCTTAATACAAATGTTAACGGACAACCCCTAGGCATACAGACAGACTGGAAGAAGGTAATAGGAAACAAGGGTGCTCAAGAAAGAGATGGATGCATTGTGTGAGAGAAGACCTGTGACAGTTAGGCATGTGTGTCAAAGAAAGCAGGAGAGTGGCACTGAATAGGGAGATGGTGACAGCTGACACAGCACTCTGACCCATGTAGAAAATGGAAAAAAAGGGGGGGAGGTTGATGGAAAACCTGTACAAAAGATTACAGTCACAAAGTCATACATTAACTTCAATAAAAAAAGACCAACATGAAGGTTCAAGCTGATTCACCACTTCATTTGTGATTACCGTTAACTGGCTTGTCATTTATATTATTTTAGAGCTTAAGCAGTACGTAAGATTACACAAAGGCAAGTCTGACCCCAGTGCCTCAAAACAGAGCATCGGATTTTATTCAAATTACCCCTGCTAGGGAGTATGAGAGAAGAGAATGGTATCTGCAAACATGTTTAAGTATTTTTCACATTATGATAAACCATAAAATACTTGATTTTCATGTTAACTTCTCTTATCTTCATGCATTACAGAAAGCATACAATATGTTCCACTGAAATATTTTGCAGACAGTACTCAATGCAGGTACATATCACATGTGCCAACTTTATATTCTAGACCACAAGATGAAAAATTACTTCATAAAAATGGCTAAGCTTTTTTTGTCAATTTAAACGTTTGTGATACTACACTTTTCTTTACAGCACGTCAGTGTGCCAAATTCCAGACAGTAGGCCTTCTGGCAATTATGGCAAATTAAATTAGCATTATTGAGATAGAAGTTGTAATTAAACATTCATCCAAAGAGAGGCACTGTGTGTGTGTGTGTGTGTGTGTGTGTGTGTGTGTGTGTGTGTGTGTGTGTGTGTGTGTGTGTGTGTGTGTGTGTGTGTGTGTGTGTGTGTGTGTGTGTGTGTGTGTGCGTGCGTTGGGGATGGTCTTGAAAACATTTTCTTGTATAAAGGAATAATATATATTAAAAATTTGAAATCTGAAATGGGAGTATTGAGATACTTTATACGATAACTTTCAGCAGGAAAGGCAGGTGAAATGTGCATCCATATCAGTATAACAAATTATTGGGAGCCCTGACTAGCCAAGGGCACCTATTATAGCACCTATTACAGTAATACATGCAGACATTCTAAAATAGTCTCATCACTGAAATAGTATAGAAGTGAAAGTCATAAATATGAAGCACAACCCATTTCATGTTCAATAGAATGAACATTAAAAATGCAGCCTCTTTACAACTCAATATCTATAACCACCATTTCATATCATGCCCACCAGAACCATTTCTTCTCGAGATGCAGATGAGGAATGGTGTGGACACCACTAGAAAGGTCTCACAAAGTCTCATTTTACCTCAAAAGCCAATAGAGTAAAGATATGACCAGAAATTATTTGCACTCACAAATGTAGAAACAGAAAATAACAGTTGCATTTTGTTCTACATTAAAGCTATATGTGAACATGAAAAGATGCAAAAATGTATCTTTCTGTGAGTGCAAAATCCAGAAATTACTTAACATTTTTAGCTTAGACTATTAAAAGGATCAAAGCCATAGCAAAGGTGGGGCAAAGGGAACCACTGCCCTTGCCACTAGCTGTTAGTGGGCATGGTCAGCAATGTAGAAGTGGTACTGATTAGCCCTGTAAGCAATATCACTAATCATTAAAGACATTTGATAAAAACAATTAGTATGTGTGGCAGGAACTGTACCAAGTTACTAGTGTAGTCATTTGTCAAAGTTCAGTAAATATGTTTGGCTATTTTATTTCTTTAGTTTAAAAACCTTTAAAAAGTGTAATGACAGGCGATGATCTGTAGCAAAGAGATTGAGGTTCTCTTTGCTACTATTTTCCCACAGCTTCAGTCAGGGGGTTGCTAAATGAGAACATAGCCTTGGGTGCCCCTGACCTGGCTACAACCATACATTTCATGCCAAACAGTTTATTTGTACTATGAAATGTCCAGTAAATGTGACCACATAGCTATGGTGATAGTCATGAAAAAAAAAGAAAAAAAAGATGTACAGAGAATTATAATAGATAACTAGCTTAATATTGTTGTTCTGAGAAAAAATAAGTACAGCCATCCTTTAATAGTTGGAGCTTTACTAGTAAGCTTCTTGATAGTTTACTTGCACAAAACCCATCAACCAATACAGAAATTGGCACCACTACTTGAAAAAAATCAAAGGCAAGAAATGAAGCTTCTGTTTAGGAGTAGCCTCTGGCTCCTATCCTCAGGAAAGGATGCAATCACACATTACACCAAATCCATCATACATAAAACAGCTATATCAGCAATAGATCCTTTTTTACTTTGCCCTTTGCAGAACAAAAAAAAAAAAAAACTTTCAAAAAGGCAGCATAGTCCAGGAACATAGGACAAATGCTTAAACCTGTGTCTTCTTGTAAGCAAAACTTGATGTAAACCATACACTGCAGTAATATGCCACCCCTTCAAGACAATAGAAAGCATAGACAAATACAGACTAATACAATAAATATGCATTATTGGGAAGCTCTTACAGCCCAAGACCATAAATCAAACACTTACAGCCATACCTCATTTTAGGTGCAGAAAGCCTGTGAAGCTATGAACATCCAGTTTTGTGTTCTACCCAAGAATATGGAATCATGTATTGTACCACTACTCTAATCATACAATGCAAGAGGGGGTGTAGGAAAAACAGAAGGGTTATATTAAAAGAAAAACTCTCTTCAGGAAAAACAGAGCAGAAATACAGTCTGAAGATGTACATGCATGTCCCTCTTAAAAGCCTGCCTACCTACAAGTGTGTGCCCCAATAAAATACAAATACACACTGTAGCAGCAGTCCCCCCTCCCCCAAGACAAGAGATAATACAGAAGGAATACAAAGGGTAAATGGAAAATAATCACACTCTTTGCTACATAAAGTCTATGTACAAACATCCTCTGTTATCAGAAGATGTAATCTTAAATGTACACATTAATCACTGCAAGACAATAGACAGTGCAGTAATACAAACAGCTAATAAACATTTGAACTTTTTCAGGAAAACTGTTCTGTGCAGCAAACACAAGGATTTTTGCCACTCTTGTTTATTTGAAAGCCCTTTTGAATACAGTTCAGTAAAATGTTATGACATTGCACTAGCAGTTTCCCCTCAAAAAAACAAAACAAAAAAAAAAAATGCAAAAAAGGAAAAAAAAAAAACAAAAAAGAAAATGTAATTTACTGGGCTCATTTCAGGACATGGGTAAACATACTGTATCCCCTAATAGCTACAAGGAAAGCATGACTTAGCATGTACTTTTGTGGATTGCCCCAAAAAGGGCAATCATATACTACCGATCCAAGACATTACGTAGGGTTAAAAATATAAGGAAAAAGTAAATAAAAACAAATTAATATACTACCCCCACCCAAAAAAAGAAGAAGAAAATGTAATTTACTGGGCTTAATTCAGGACATGGGTAAACACAGTGTGTCCCCTAATAGCTACAAGGAAAGCATGACTTAGCATCTACTTTTGTGGACAGCCCCAAAAAGGGCAATCATATACTACCAATCCAAGACATTATGTTGGGTTAAAAATATAAGGAAAAAGCAAATAAAAGCAAATTCATATAATACCTCCACCGCAAGGACAAGGCAGTAGAGTAATATGAGTCAAAACACCTACTTTAGTGCCCCTCTTGCCTACAGAGAGAACCCAACTATCAGCAAGTAGCCTCTACTACAATCTGCCACAGAAGCTATAATCACATGGTGTACCCATTAAATGACCCCCTGTAAGGCAACATACAGACAAGAAAAAATGAAACTATATTTCTTTTTTCAAGATGACAACTTTGCACAGGAACACTTGTGATGTCCTTGCATTGTGAAATCCTGACTAGCTACAAGCATCTCAGGCAGAGTTCAGCTCAAGAACAAATCATACACTTACATTTATGACCTTACTGAAAGCCTAACAGCATCCTCTTTGACATTCATCCTAGGAAGATGCAATCACAAAAAAACAATGAATTCCTCTAAGACAATAGGTAATTCAGTGAAAATAAAAAGAGAAGACTTTTTAGGGGAAAAAGCTTAGTCCAAGGTGACAGCTTATATCCTTAAACCAGTCCGCGTCTTAGCCACAGGGAAGATAACAATCTGTGGGCATTTTCTCTTACAGCTGGCCACAGGAAGATACCATCACACACTACAAGAGAATACTTAGTGCAGAAAAATACAAAGAGCAAATGGAAAGTAATAAAATGGCACATTTTTCCAGAAGACAGCTCAGTCTAGAGCACAGGACAATCAGTCATACCCCTGTTCTTCTTAATTATTACAAGCCTGACTTGCTATGTGATATCTGTCATGGCTTAGGGTTAAATCAATTTATCTATGGTGCACAGGGTCCTGGGTTTGAGCCTTGCAGTGGCTGTTTTTTCATTGGGGTAGGACATTGGCATAATGGTTAAGGTGTTTACCTTACAGACCTAAGGTGCAGGGTTTGATTCTCACATTGGGTAATTGGCTAGGCTTAAAATGACCCACAAGGGCAGTTAGCCTAGTACTAATTTATGAACCTTACGATCACTCTTTTGCAGTCAGTCTAGGAAGATGAACTCATACTGATCTTGTAATCCACTCCTCCAATACAATAGGTCCTACAGAAGGGATATGAAGGACAAAAGCAGGTCTTTTTCTTCAGCAAAACAGCTCTGTCCAGGGGCACATCAAAGATGAACATCCTTGACCATCTAACCTACAGAAAATCTAACTATTCAAAACAGCCTTTTGAAATCAGCACTAGTAACACCAATTCACCCTTCCAAAAATAGTGTAGGCAAATAAAAAGTAATAATCTCACTTCTTGCAGAACATGAACAAAGTTGAGGAACATAGGTAAAACATTTACAAATGTACCTCTCTTAGTTATTGGTAGAGTAAGTAGCCACAAGGTTCCTTTTTCATCAGATCCAGGAAGATTTAGTCACAAGCTGCAAAACCAGTCCACCTATGACAGACCAAGTTGTTGTGTGTCTTTTGGCTTTTCCTGGTTAGGGGTCGCCACAGGGGAACTCCGGTCCGCTAATGATTGGCAGTAGATTTTCATGAATGCCAAGGTGCCAGCTCGATGTCCAACCTTCAACGAAGGCACACCCATTTACGCATGTCTTTCAAATGCCCACCCAACCACGGGGAGGACATGCAGAGTCCACACAGAAGGTACTCCCCACACTCCAGCCGAGAATCGAATGGGAGAACCTCTTGCTGTGAGGCAACATTGCTATCGCTGCACCACCGTGGATATCATCTATGACAGACCAAGTACAAAGTAGAAAAAAAATAAATTTTCAAGAAGACGATTGAGTAAAACTATTCAGCACTTTCGCCTCTATCATTCTTAGTTATTAAAAGTCTGAATAGCAAAAGCTGCCCTATCTTATATATAGTCACACAAGAAGAGCAGATCACACAGTCACCAATCAACTTGCCTAGCAATATCTGTTACAAATAAAAAGAAAAAATCCTGCTATGAGGAAGACAGATCAGTTCAGGGAAAGTGATCAAATGCTTACAAAGTTGTCCATGTTACGCGCTGATTGCCTCATTTTCTAAAAGCATCCTCTTATATAATCTACCATTAAAGACGGAATAACAGACTACACCTTCAATTCTCCTTTACTGGATTAGTATTGTAGAAAAAAACAAAGCTAATAAAATCCAGTGCTGCCCAGAAAACAGGTGCTGCACACTATCCTTTTTATACAGAGAAATTCCAATTAGCTTTGATTACCCTCTTTAGCAATCAGCTTCAGAAAGATGGAATCAGTCAATGCACTACCAAATCTACCTTTAAAAATATAGGCTGAGAAGGAAAATGCAAAGAGCAAATAAAATCACACTTTTTGAAAACCTGACTAGCTAACAGCATAAATTTTATAGTATGCACAGGGAAGCTGCAATTACATACTTCACCAGTAACACACTGTTCTAAGTCAATACTTAATGGAGCTAAGTACAAGGGCAATAAAGAAATAAAAATCCCACTTTATTAGAGCAATTCAACTTAGATCACAGGCTAAGTATTTGTACTTCTTTTGCAGACAGCCCCAAAATGGTGTCACTACAGACTGCACTACCAAATGGACTCTCCAAGAAAATGGGTTGTGACGAAAAAAAATAGAATGGGAAACAAGAAGAAACCACATCATACTTTTCCAGGAAAGCAGTTTAGTTAAGAAACAAAAGTAAAAGATGTACAGTTGTGTCCCTCCAAGCTACAGATGAGTTTTTGGCATCCCTTTTTCTAATTAGTCACAGGATGTAGTGACTCACCAAAGACATACCTCCATGATGATAGACAATGCAGAAAAACAAATTGCCAATAGAAAAATCACATTGTTTGCAGATAGAAAGTACTGGCTCAAACATTGGTATAACATTTACACCAGCATTTCTCTTATCTACAGATGGCATGACTAACTATGATCATCCTCTTTTATCAGCAGCTTAGCAAAAGACAATCTCATACTGCACCATGAGTCCACCATGAAGAAGTATGGCAGAAAAAATACAACCCCCAAAAAAAAAAAACACATAAGATACCTTATTCAGGGTAATAGCTCCGACTAAAACTTCTACATGTATACCTCCCAGCTTCCAAAACCCTGACTCACTATGGGCATCTTCTTTTGCAGTCTGCATCGGGAGGTTACATTACACCACCAATGCACCCTACCCCTCGCAAGACAATAGGCAGTAAAAAACAAACAAAAAAACAAAACAAAACAAAAAACAGGTGAATAAAAAAAGAAAGAAATATCAGACTGTTTATGACAGATTAAACACAAAGGTAAAACATGTACTTTTAATCTCCCAAAGCCTTACTAGCTATGAGCATATACAGTCACCCCAAGGAAGATGTAAATATACACTCCACCTGTAATCCACCCTTGCAAGACATTGGGGTATGATATAATTTCTAAGAGCAAATAAAATGAAATTAAATCTCTCTTTTTTCAGGAAAACAACTCATTCAAGGAGTAGAGTACAACACTTACATCAGTGTGCATCTTACATTTGAAAGCTTAAATGGCTACAGTAATGCATTGCAGTCACATCTGCGGAAGATGGAAGACCATATGGAATAAATCTACAAAATAAATAAATAAATAAATAAATAAATAAAAAAAAACAGAATAGGTAATGGGATGCAAAGTGAAAATACAAAAACATAAAATGACTCGAAAGACATCTGTCTGTAAAGAAACACAGATAAAAGACTTATACCTGTTTCCATTTTAGCTGCAAAAAAAAAAAAACTTGCTTAATTACAAGCACCTTCTGCAGCAGTCAGTCCCAAGAAGATGTTATCACACTTCCTGACCAATCCATTCCTCCAAGAAAAGGGGAGGTGCAAAATTAAACAAAGGAAAATAAAAAATAAATAAGAAGCAAGAAAATCAACTTTTGAAGGCTTTATTTTGATTCTATCCTGTCAGAAGTCTTTTTCAGTCAAGAGTAACCATGAGTAACTCTAAATCTTTCTCACAGAAAAATGGGATGAAGAAAGAACTGCAGTCTCATATAACTAGCTTGCAAGAAATAGCAATAAAATTTGACAAACTGGAGGATAAAATGGACATTATAAAACAAGATATTAAGAAACAAATTGCTCTGTTTAATGAAATTATAAAGAAACATTCTGACCGAATCACTGCTATGGAGGAATCACTGAATGATGTGGATGGCACATTAAATGAAAATAAAAGCCAAACTGAATTCCTGCTGAACTAAAACACCTTTCTCTTGCAAAAAAATAGATGATCTTGAAAGCAGATGCAGAAGGAACAATATTAGAATATATGGTGTTTCTGATAAAGAAGAACGGCATAATATGGTACAGTTTCTGAATACATGGCTTCCAAAAACTTTAAACTTCCCAGAGTCACATCACTTTCTTTTGGTATAGAAAGAGGACATAGGTCTCTTTCAAGCAATTCTTCAATAAAAAACCCACTCTCTCAGAGATCAATAATAGTCAAGTTTATCTCCACACAAGATAAAGATTTGGTCCTTAAAACAGCTTGGTCTAATTCTCTAATAATTTTCAATTTTAAAACAATCAGATTTGATAATGACTATACATCTTCAGTAATATCTAAAATAAAAGCCTGCATTCAATTAATTAAAGGTCTAAAAAAATGAATATCAAGCCTCAAATTTATTCCTTGTGAAAGTCAGAATATTCCTACCAAAAGGTCAAAAGACATTTAATTCATTAGATGAAGCTTTGGACTTGACACATAAAAGTGGACTTAAAGACAAACAAGAAGAAATGGACTGGTCCTCAATGAGTTAAAAATAAATGCAGCTTAAAATGGATGGTCAACAAAAGAGAACAAAAACAAAACAATTCAAAGAAAAGTAACAAAGTCTCTAACATTTTTTTATGTTATGAATTGTTTTTTGCCTTTGGTAGCATGGTATATTACATGGCATATATATTGCTTCAATAGTCAGGAGGACTCCAGCATTCTCAAGGTAAAAACTTTCTGTTTGTTAATTTGGAAAATAGCAATACATATAATAATTCATGTAATAACATCTGTCTGCATAACATAATGTTTTACTAAAGTTTTTGTGCAGACAAATACAATGTCATAAATTAGATGGTTCTACATCATGCCCATGGAAGTCTAAATATAGTTATTCACTTAAACTATGATGCTCTTAAATATTCTGGTTAAGAAAAAGTATAACTTTGTGATTTGTGTGAGAGCTCATTTAAACATATACATAATATTTAATGATTTCTCTAGCAGTATAACTGCTTTTCCTATACATACTGCTAAATATGTTTAGAATGTATAGTTTTTTTAAAACTAGTTATTTTATTTAATTAAATGTTGAGTTTAAGTATTTTGGAGCCAGGTAAACCAGCTTAGTGACTGTTTTGTTTCACATAGAAAAGTTACAGTGCTTTGTTTTACCTGTTGGCATCTTTTAAATGCTTAGCTCCCATACTAGTGATCGTGAGTGTATGTGAAACTTTTGACAATTCCTAAACATTTCCCACTTTAAATTCCAAGTCTTACCTTGTTTCATGACTTAAAATTGTCTCATGAGTAATATCTATCTGGATAGGAAGATTTTTGGTTCTGCGAATTAGCAGAAGTGCCATTGAGCTGAGTATGATCTTTTAACCCAGTAAGGCTACAGGATGGAACACTGCATCAAAAAGAAATTTAAATGAAAGTAAAGTAAAGTAAGATAATATTGCTGTTTATGGCAACTATAGAATTCAATTTGAAAAACATGTTAATATGCATTAAATAGGAAAAGTGAAATTAAATAGAATACAACATATTTATGCTTATTGTGACAAGTAATTAAATAAGTGAAATTTATAATAATACAGCATTGGAATAGCAACAGCAGCATTTAAAGGGCAATATACACCTAAATAGTTTAAAGAAAACTACTTGTTTTATGTGTAATAAGTTGAATACTGATTAGAATTAATATTTAAAGCATGTTTAAATAAATAACAATGCTATACTGAATGTGTCATTTAGAATGTATTTATTTCTATGAATCTTATAGAGGGCACATTATATGAGGTCTCAAGTAAATAAATGTTAACATCAAAATTAAAGGGACATAATTTTTAATATTGAAATGAAGTACTGTAAAATGATTATCTTTATAATAATGCACAACTGCCTTTATGAAATAATGTATATCTTGGATATATTAAACATTGCAAGTTTTTTTTAAAAATTTAAAATGTATTTTAGAGCTTTGACAAATGAAAATAACTTGTCTGATAAAATATAATCTGGAATATGTAAAATATATTACTACGCTATATTAAAATCTAATTTGAATCTGATATTAATGATAAACTAGAGTAATGTAATTTAAGTATTTTTGAGATCTTAAAGCTATATATGAGTAGTTCATTTACAAGCATGATTATTTGTGGTTATGATTATGTGAACTATATTCCTGATATACTGATTGAGTGATATGAAGTATGTAGAAACCTTTGTGTACATATAACATCTATATGTGTCATGGGTTAGAGAGAATAAGCAAGTGAATCTTTAGTTGCTAATGAGCCTATTTGTATAGATTGGTTATTGAATGAATGTTATCATCAGTCCTTAGTAATATCAAGGTTATTGGTTAGTTATAAATGTACTGTAGTATTGTCAACTGGCTAAAGTTCAAGACCAAATATAATCTGTCAGATGTTAAAAATCCTATGAGTTTATAAAACCATTATTTGCTTATAGGAACATATAATGTATTGTATTAAGTTAACTGATAATTTAAAAGGAATATAATTTACCAATTAATTTACAGCCTTTGTGCATTATGAATGTTACAAATAATTTTAATAGTTTGGTCATATTATTGAGTTTCTGTTAATTTCTAAGTTAGCTACAGACAGTTACATATTTAACATTTTAAACATAGTAAACTAACTTAATAACTTATAGGGTATGTAATGGTACTGGTATACAAAATATTAATATGTAGTATGGACTAACCAGTGTGTTATATACATATAACTAAATGTGAATATTTTATTTACAGTTGTTGTTATTCATAGAATATTAAATATTTAAGAAAATTGTTACTATTTCAGCCCACTATGATTAGACATAATTATTTAATATGATTTTAAATTAATATAAGTTAAAAGTAAATTTAATTTTAATTTTAAGTAGATTATTATTAGAGGGAGTTTGTTCAGAAGAGTATTAAATACTGAAGGTATCTCTTCACAGGTAGAAGAAGAAGCATTAAAGATGCTAGAGCAGGATTTGAATGACTATGTCATCAAAGCAGGAATGACACATTCCATGTTAGGGGTTGTAAATATCTTTATTATATTGTAACTGAATATTTTTAATCCTTTGATCACAACAAAATATGTTAAACTTGAATACTGCCTAAACTATGAGAATTACTATTACAATTTGCTAGACTCTACACAATTTAAAAATGACAATAAATAAGTCTATTACAGTGAACATAAATGGATTAAATAATCCAATGAAGAGAGGTAGTTTGTTTAAGTACCTTAAAAAAAACAAAGTTGATAGAGTCTTTTACAGGAAACACATCTAATAAAGAAAGACACTAACAAATTAACAGGCAGCCTGTATTCAATACTGGTAGATTCACACTATAATGTTAGAAGGACAGGCACTATAACACTTTGGAGGAAATCATTGACCATTCCTAAAGTGACTGATTTCTACACTGACAGAAACGGCATGATGAGATTGGTTATGCTTGAAACAGATAAGAAATTGTATCCTTTTGTTAGTATCTATTGCATTCCTGGAATGGGTTCTAAAGAAGCAAAAAAGCAGTTGGACCTTATAGCTTTACAATCAAAGGGTGACATTCTAATGGCTAGTGACTTCAACCGTATATTGTCCTGGTCCCTTCAATAAACACATCACACCAAATGACATTTGATGACCTTTATTAAATTTCCATAACGTAGCTTTGTTCACCAAAATTCATTAATTACAACATATTCATAATATAATTGATTCTATATACAGCATAACATCCTTGTAATTTTAATCAGGGCAGTGTACCTACTCACCCTGCCCCAGTAAGCAGCGTCCATACCTCTGCTTGGTTACTTTACTTATGAAGCAGCATCCTTGTAATGTTAATCAGGGCAGCGTACCTACTCACCCTGCCCAAGAAGCAGGGTCCATACCTCTGCTTGCTTACTTTACTTATGAAGCAGCGTCCCATCTCACTTCATACACCAGTCATTGAATTACCTTCCACAAAATAAGCAGCAACCTTACCTCAGCTTGCTTATCTATTCAGCAAGCTTACTCCAACTACTCATTTTCCTTTCCCCAGATGCTTGAAATGAACATCCAGACACCAGAGGGGGAACAGAAGAGGGCAAGCCTATCCGTCTTCTCTGCCAACCAGCCTGACCAGGCTGTTCCCTCTCCCTTCTGCCCAAATTGTTCAACCCACTACTTCCAATAAAGGGAAGGATCAAGCCAAACATCATTCGGTGTACCCATCACCTGTAAAGCACCTTAGAATCCTGTCATAAACCCACCTTTCCTTGCCATCACTGAAACACACCCTAATGAAACTAAATAAAGTAGGATTACCATGACCCCACTGTACCACTGGAACATCCACACCAACAGAATGCATACCCTTTTAGCCCACTTCCCTCAAAGCTGAAGTCATGGCTCAACCTGACGGATTGACAACCTATAACCACAACAAAAAAACACAAACTATAACCCCTTGAACTCAAATAAACACCCAGTCAAAACAACTAGTATCAAGTTTCACACCCAGGACCCTGTCAACTGTAGTATATCACCTTAAGCCACCAACTACCAAGTTGTGGATGTGCAACAACTCAATTACCATAGGGAATAGTCTAACTCCAAAACTTTAATGTCCTAACCTTAGATGGCAGAGAACCAACACCCCTTGACCTAGATCCTGAAAACTCACCTATGCTCACATTGAAGTACTCTACGCACCCAGCCATAAACATCCCCAATTCACTAATTACCTAACCATTCTTAACCCCTGTTTGTCCCTGGCCTTTCCCCTTGAAAGCTCTCTTTTCTTATGTTACCTATACCACTAGTAGGTAATTAAGACCTGTCCTACAGCTGCCTTATCATGCAACCAAGCATCCTTTAAACCTTCTAACTTCCCTGTAACAACACACCCAGTTTATAAAACTACCCCAACACAGCCATCTACCTACCATGGTTCCTAAAACCCTATCTACCAAATTCAACAAAACCCCATGTGAAATGATCCTTGTGCTATTCTGTAAAACCTTAACCTGGTATGTAACATTAACACTACCTACTCAAGGGACAAATTTGTCACCCCAAAGATACCACCCATTAGGAACAAACTCCAGCATTCTGTCAAGCACTTCATTGGCCCTTCCCCCACATACAGTTCAAATAACTGGACGAGTGAATGCAACCACCCCAAGGTTCCAAGAAAGCAAGGATTGAACTTCACCAGCTTGCAAGAGCCATAGGGCTGTAGCCTAATAAGTTCCTATGCTCCTATGAATGTTGTGACTTTATTCATCCCGTGGATCCCCACACTCACCATAAACCATCCCCAACGTTTTTTCCCCATGGCCCCCTTACCCACCTCTTCTTTACTTGCCCCCTGTACCAATGCAATAATCAGCTCCCACTAATTAAACACAGAGGTCTAACATGCCTTACCAAAGTGATTACTCAGACCCACCTTGTACACTATTCCAGTGGCAAGAACATCGATCCTATCAAAACATCACCTTTCAAATCTCCTTTTCTAGCCACTGCCTGATGCCTTCTGCACTTCAGCAATTTCCATCAGTAACTGTTGCCCACTTGTGTTCCCCATGAGTAACCTCCTCGCTCACCACTGCTTCCATCATCTGTGAATTCACTGTGTATCACCACAACTGGTACTCAGCACACCACCATCTACAAAGAAAAGGACAAAAGTAAACCCTCTAATATGTAAAGAGAAGGGTCCACCATATACCCACCTATTCCAAATTACAGCTGCAGCGTTCCAAGTCCCCATCTGCAAGAAAGAAAAAGACATGCAAATCATCCAAAATACATTACACACATTCCAAGACATCTTCAAGGACAACCTATCCTGCCAACCAGGGAAGGAATGTACCACCGCCACTCACGTCTATGACAAAGCAGCCAAAACTGAAGCTATGCTTCCAATGACCCTATCAAATACTCAAGATAAATTTAACTGCTAGTTAAGTATGTTACAACTAAACCCCAAACATGAAGGGAGCTATCAATATCCACAACCCGGTAACCTTGTGATTCCAGACCACACCCATTAGCGCTCTGCATAAGCCAAGCTAACTTATATTGTAAAACCATCTGCCTAGCTCTTAACCTTCCATCTCCAAATGAGGCACACTAACCAACTTAATGTGGAACAAATGGACACAATGCAGCAAACCTAATAAGAGCTGACTAGTAGCTTACAAAATACAATCAGGTATTATTTCAAATATTCCTCTTACAAACTTAAAAGGTTGATAGAACAATTTTTAAAGAGGGGAGGCCTGAACACAAATGTCAGTCCAGTTTGCCACTACAAACCCCCATGTGAAAATCATCCTCCAAGCCCAGGAAGGAGCACCCATTACAAATGTCTACCAAGTCTCACAGTAGAGCCATCATTCAACCCTCCTTCCTTGCAATGTTCGACACATCTAACCGTATCCCTCCACACTAAGCCTGCCAAAAGAGAAGACAAAGACGCAAAGTAGAGCCAGCTCGGAAATATCTGCCCATCACTAATAGGGGGGATAAAGGCCCAACAATAGGGACAGCTCTTAAATATTGTTCTTATAAACTTAGAAAGTTGCTAAATTAACAGGATTTCTGACAGCATGCATTTTTATGCAGGATACACAGTCCAAAACACCAATGTACGTCAATACTGAGTGACTTAACTCCTCAGATTAACCAAGCAAATTGCCAGAAAATTTCATATTTTGTGAGGAATAGATCAACAATATGAGGCAGCAAAGCAAACCAGAGACCATTATGAGCACATAGCTGCTAGAAGAATGACAAAACCCTCAAAACAACCCTGCAGCAGTAAGCAGTGAAGCTGCATGCCACCTCCAATATTGCCTTAAATATAGGGAAAACCATACGACATCCACTACCTTTCATAAGATTTAAGGAACTTTGATCACAGTGGAGTAAAATGCATTAACAAATGCATGGAGCATATTATGCATCACAGTTAAGAGCCATTATGAACTGGCTACTTTTTTTTTTTTTTTTTTTTAAACAGTGAACATTAACAGCCCCTTGGCTTTCACACCAAATCCCCCCACCCCAGTCCTGCCAGAGGTTTAACCTTTAAAGACAGTAACTCACATTTAGTGTCAAGCAAGAAGTCTGGACAAAGCCATACCGAAATCAGTCAATTAATAAAATGGGTCAAAGGCCAAAAGAGGGACAATTTTATATGTTGTTCTTCTGAACTTAGAAAGTTGATCGTATAGCCAGTTTTGCATGAACATGACTTTCTGAAGAGCATAAAGTCTGAACTTGTCTGTCATTTTATAACATCAGTCTTTGACGATTCCTCAATAATTTGCCAGAGAACCACATTGTTATGAAAATGGAGCAAATTTTTGTAGCAAAATCCAGACATTCTGTACAGCGGAGAAGTATGAACAGTGAAGATGGCCAAACCTCCCTCAATCATGCTGTGTGCATGCGCGACTAATGGCACCCACGCACATGCATCCCCCAGCCCCAGGAATCTGCCTCTGCCATGAGAGAGAACACACCAACAAGCTCTGCCCATAAACCACTCCAACAGCCTAGAAAATACGATGAAAAAGAAAACAACTCCTCTCAAACACCAGCTACAAGGCATGCCCCCTACACCTCTCAACCTCATAAAGCTAGGGATCTGGACAAGCCATAAATAAAATTGTGACAAAGGCCCCCAAATTAGGGAAAACTTTTAACTATTGTTCTTACCAACTTAGAAAGTTGATAAAATAAATGGGGTTGCATTAGCCTGAATCTCGGAATAGTATGAAGGCTGAAACTAAAATGTCTGTCCTTTTCTAACATCTATCTTTAATGATTACCATTGAATTTCACACAAATCTGTATAGTTGAGTGGTATGCATCACACACAAACTCACGTTCCAGCCCGTCAGTGAGATTGCTCTTGTCATCCTTCCCCTGACCATCCCGAAAACATGAATGCCATGTGGAATGGACCAAACAAGCAATTCAGTGCCCTGTGAGCAAATCCTGACATTCTGGAAGAAGTACCTGCTTGAGCAACAAGGAACCAACGCACCGCCATTTTGCCTCTTGCCGCCAACAAACTTCATCTGATTTTAAAATGTTTATTTTATTTTTCCAGTCGCCCTATCTTTTACAAGATGACTCAGTAAATTAGGTTGCCAGAAATTTGACACAAATTGTAATTTGCCCTATTTGTCCCATCACACCTTATCATTGCCTTTGACATACAACCGTTGCCTATTTTACTCAGTTCTAAACATTTCCTAAGTATTTAAATGCTTTACAAGGTAGTGAGTAAATATGAACTTCCAATTTGCCAATACCTGGTGTTAATTTATTATCTGTAAGGTACTGCAGTCTAGATGTCAAACCTTTTAGAAGTGTTTATGTGCAGCATTCTTTTTGCTTTTTGTTGAATGTTATGAGTTGTAGTGATTACACAGTCTCCTAAAGCCCCCCCCATGATGTTTTATGCTTACCCAAGATCTGAGCTTATCATACAGTATACCTTTCAATGTCTCCAATTTAGGTTGCACTTTAGTTGATCCGTGCAGTTCTGGTAAACTGTTTATTTAACTTAACCCTCCCTTTGGAAGGCAAAGATACTCAATCTTTTAACAGAAAGCATTGGGGTAGAAGAAAGCACAGACGCAGCACAGCCTTATCTTAGCCCAACAAGTACTGTCATGCTGCAAGTCAAATGTATGCTCAAAGAACAAAGTAAGGAGTGATGGGCCATAATCCAAGTAAGAATGAGGCTGACGGTAAAAGTCCAGGTTCATGCAATAAGATAGAATAATTCACTGCCAAGAGCATTACCAAGCAGGTTAAAGAATTTTGCATCGCTAATAGCTTACCTACAATGTTCGGTGCCAACATTAAATGATTAAAATATGCTAGCTGCAACTGCAACTTCTTGCTATAGCAATATACAGCAGTGGGTATGTTTACATTTCAAATAACACCCAAGAATTAAGCTAGAAACTGATGTATAAAATAAATGTTAGTCTCCTTCAATAAAACTTATCAAGCAGCCCCACGCTTCCACCGCGCATGCGTCCAAATCCCTTCCCCCCACCACCTGGAACAACATCAACTCCACCCAGCCCATGAAATGCTAACTATCAAGGAAATCCAACCACAGGGCAAACCCTGAAATTCTGTGCCTCTCACAGCCAGCAAAACACTAAACCACCAACAAAACAGACCATAGGGTACAAAACGGAACCACTGATCCAACAACTGACTGCCTGAAGCCCCTGCAATCAAATCATTACCCGGAGGAAAAAAATCCATAACTAAACTCTCAGCCATGAGAAAGCATGCCACCACCTCAGCCAAGTCAGACTACCTGACACCACCTCCAAGAGCCAAACAAAATACAACTGCCCAACAAAACTTCCCCTTAACTGAGCCTCACACCCTCAGCCTATCCCGACAAAATTAAATTAACATAAGGACCCAACAACCATGCCACACCTTCCAACACACCAATCTCTGGTAGCAACCAACCTCACCATCTCTCACAAAATCCAAGGCCTACCTGCTCCATTGTACTGCCTGGTCGTCATGGACGTAATACTTGCAATAGCAAGTTCATGCCAAAATGTGATTGTTTAACCCAGCTACACTAGACTAAACCTCTTAAGCCCCTCTCCATCCTTATCTCATTTCCTCCCAACCAACCCTTCCTCCATTTAACCCCTTCACCTCCCCAACCAACTTAACTCCCCTTAATATCAACCTAAACACCCACAAAGATGTCCCGGGACAACTTGGTTTGTTGCCAAACCTTATTTATCTGAAAATGATATCAACAAAGATAAGAAACTTAAAATAGCTGCCATTGCTAAACAACTAAGCAATTTTACAAATATGATGAATCTTAGAAATATTCAAGAGTTAACATTGGCAAATTACTTAATTTATACTTATTATTCATATAGATTTGGTACTTAAGCAAATATTGATAAAGTCTTTGTATCTAATGAGATATATTCAAAAGTAGAAGAAGTGCTAATAACATCTTGTCATTTGTCTGACCAGAATGCCATTATTTTTAAACTTAATTCAAAACCTAATGAATTAATATATTGGCAGAGAATACCAGCATGTATAGTTAAAATTAAAGGGTTCAGAGAATGGCTTTTAAATGAATTAAACATTTTTATGGATACTAATAACAATGGTGAAGTCTCTGATGTTTTTCTATGGGACATCCTAAAGGCCTATATTTATGGTAGAATAAAGAGTTCATATTTAATAAAAAAGTAATGGGACAATAAATTAAAGTTGCTTCAAACAAGAATGTATAGCTTAAAATTGAAGTCAAAACCATCTGATAGAAATACAACTGCAGAACTAAAAACTCAGAATGAGAAATACATAGAAATATTAAATCATAAAGTTGCAATACATTTAGAGAAACTTAAATTACAAACCTATACTGTAAAGCCTAAACAATTACATAGATTAGCAACATGATCAATGATTTTAAGTAACATAAATCATATTAAGGAAATTACATATCAAGTGAATGATAAATTTAAAAGAGCACCAGACTTGAAATACATTTTGGAAGCCTTTAGGGAATATTATGAAGAAATCAATAATAGAGATCTAACTTTGGATAATTCTGATATAACTGATAGCTTCTTAAAGAGAAATATAAAACAAAAAGCATTGAAAGAAGAAAATGACAAGGTAGATAAATTCATTACTCTTAAGGAACTAAAAGAGCAAATAAAAAGCTTGAAGAATAACAAAGATCCTGGATTAGATTATTTAATTTCAGAATTATATAAAATAATCCCAGATAATATCTTAAAAGTGTTAATAAATGCATTTGATGAAATTAGAACTTCATTATAGTTTCATAGTTTCATAGTATAGTACTAGGCTATCTGCCTTAGGGCATTTATAAGCCTAGCCAAAGTGTATGTGGCTTTCACCACCCCATGTAATGATACAAAAGTGTACAATTTAAATTTAGTTTACTGTGCCTCTATCTAGCAATGACACAGAGATGACCCCTGGGGTAAACCTACGATCACCCATCCATTCATCCAGATTTCTCTTGAAGAGAGTCAGTGAGGGGCTCTGCCTAACATGGACAGGTATCCTGTTCCAGAGTGCGGGAAGCCTCTGGGTTATGAATATGTCCCTCCAGCATGTCCTATTCATATTTGTGCTGAGGTTTAGATCTTTAGCTCTTGTGGCTCTGATGGATTTGGATTTTTTGAGGTGGAGCATGTCCATTAATTCTGAATTGGACATGGCCTTGTACATAAGGCACAGATCACCTCTGAGCAGGCGGTATGCTACTGAATAGAGCTGGAGCTTTTTCAGTCTGGCAGCATATGACATATGCTGGAGACCCTTGATCCTCTTGGTAAGGTACGTTTGGGGTCTCTCCAGCTGCTGCAAGTGGCGGGTGAGGTACATACCAAATGGGGCATTGTACTCAATCATAGGCCTGATAAGGGAGGAATATAAGGGTACAATGACATCCTTTGATCTGGATGTGAATCCCTTCATGATAAGGTGGGCAAGGTAGAAGGTCTTTCTAACCACTTTGGCGATGTGGGTGTCAAATGAGAGGTCACTGTCAACTTGGGTCCCCAGGTCTCTGATTACTTTTTCCGTGCAATGGATTACCACCTATGTGGTAATTTGTGGGTACTTTGTTTTTCCAAAGGGATGACTATACATTTTTTGGCATTTAGTTTAAGGCCATGGCTCTGGCACCAGTCGTCTGTTTCTGTGAGGCCCTTCTGGAGGATGCATGTGTCAGCTGGTGTGTCGACTATGGCGCCTAGTTTGCAGTCGTCTGTGAACTTTGTCAGCCACAACCCCCCTATGTTTGTCTGCACATCTGAGAAATAAATGCCGAACAAGAGGGGTCCCAAGACAGAGCCCTGTGGGACTCCACTTGTGACTGGCTTAGAGTCTGACATAGCTCCAGCTATTCTGACTTTGTGGGTTCTGTCCTTTAGCCAGTTTGCAACCCATCTTGTGACAAACAGGTTTACATTTAAGCTGTTGTGCTTGTCGATGATGCCTGAGTGGGGTATTGTGTCGAAGGCTTTTGCCAGATCCAGGTAGGCTGTATGAACTGCTTTGCCTTTATCTATGGCTCTAGTGACTGTTTCAAAAAAGTCCACCAGGTTTAAAAGACAAGATCTGCCTTTTACAAAGCCGAACTGGGTAGGGTCAATTGTCTGTAGGTCCCTGATGTCTTTGTTTATGAGTTCCATAATGATCCTTTCCATAGCTTTGCAGACCAGGCTGGTCAAGCTTATGGGGCGGTAGTTTCCAGGGTCTGTAGAGGTGCCACCTTTGTGGAGTGGGACCACTGTAGCTGTACGCCAGTGTTCAGGGATGTATCCTGTAGCAAGGCTAAGATTAAACAGCATTCTTATGTGCAGGTTTAGCTCCTCTAGGAGTTAATGTAGCACGCAACCTGGGACACTGTCAGGTCCCATGGATGCTTTATTTTTAGCTTTGCTGAGGGCAGCTCTCACCTGGACATCTGAGATTTCAGGGAGGTTGCATTCAGCTGAGATATTTATTTCGTCTTTTGGGGGAGAAGGAGGGGAAAAATTAGCACTGAACCTGTCTGCCAGTATGTTGACAATATCTGTTGGTTCAGTGTATTTTTTGCTGTTATGAACTAACTCTGCACATATCTGAGGGTTTCCGCCCAGGTTTCTAACATAACTGAAGAAGGCCTTCTGATTATCTTTAGTGTCCTTAGTGATCTTTCTCTCAAAGTTGGCCTTTGATGATTTTATTAGCGAATGTAGTTTTTTGCTAGTGCTGATCAGGGATGCCTTCCCTTTATGGGATTTTGCTCTGTCTTGCAGTAGCTTCCTTCTCTTGTTATAAAGTTTGTTTATGGCTGGGGTCCATCAGATAGGATGCCTGCCTTTGGTGGAAAGGGTCTTAGTTTTATTTGGGATTGCATGATCCATGCATTCTTGGAGAATCCTGTTAAATAATCCACCTTCATGCAAATACTTATTGATTTATAAAGACTCTAAGTTATGTTATTAGTATCTTCCTATTACATTATTACATGTAGATTATAACATTTCTATGGCTATTTTGACTAAAAGATTAAATAATATAATACTGAACTGGATTAAAGATGATCAAACTGGTTTTATCTCATGGAAAAAGGTACAAGATAAAATTATCAGAGTTTCATCTCTAATAGACTTTGCCAATGAAAATAAAAAAGAATTATCAATACTAATTTGGACATTGATAAAGCTTTTGAATCGGTTAATTAGCTATACTTGCAAAAAGTACTTAAAGAGTATACTTTTTCCTCATGCTTTATAGAAATAATAATGGAATTATATACTAATACCTTTTTTTTGTTAAAATTGAATATTTTCTTTCTAATTCTTTAAAAATGTTAAAGAGAACAAAACAAAAGGTTCATTATCTCCATTGTTTGTGCTAGCAATAGAAACCTTTGTCATGTATATTAAAAATAATAATAAAGTAAAAGGTTTCTCTGTTAATGATAATTATAATTCTAAAATTCAAGTATTCACAGATAATATTTTATTAACTACCAAAAACATTGAAACTTCATTAGGAAATTTTATTAAGTCAATAAAATGCTTTGAGAAAATTTCCAGATTGATATTTAATCATACTATAACAGAAGTAATGTTAATAAATAAAAAAGCTACATAATTAAAAAAAAAATAGTACAAAGATTTTAATTGTGAAAACAAGTAAAACATAGGTGGAAGGAAACAGTATTATTAAATTATAAAATTTTAAGTGAGAACATTTCAAAACTGGTTGAAAGTTGGGAACATTTTTCTTCTCAATGGAAGATAGGCTTATATTAATAAAAATGATAATATTACCAGAATATTGTACCTTGCTTGATTATTATTCATACCACCCCTGATAAGACTATAAAAATGCTTAACTCTATATTATTAAGATTTCTGTGGTATCCTCAAAAGCCAAGAATATCATATGGATGGCATGTAAGAGTTTGGGAAAATAATGTTTTTGGATTCCCAAATATTCATCTATACATTAAATCCACTATTTTAAACATTGTGAGTCTTTGCCTTAACTCAACATGTAATTCAAATTGGAAATCTCTACATGAAGTAAGTTTAGCTTTGAACATGGTAATTGAAACAAATGTTAATTTTTCATCAAACATTAATAGAGCACATTTGGCTTTAAAAGACTATTGTATAAATAATAGAAGCTCACTACTTATACTTTTGGTATTAAACGTATTTTGATTGTCTTCAAAACAATAATGAATAGCAATTATTTACTTAAGCAGTTGTTGTACTTGATGTTTCCTGTAGCTTATTCTGCTGGTCATCTGGAATCTTTCAACATAAACATAACTACTCTTGGGAAAAATAATTTAAAAATTAGGTATCATTTATTAGATGGAAATAAAATAAACAATGTAGAAAAACTCTTAGCTAGATATAATACAAATAATACTAATTGGTTAGATATTTAGGTCTTAAGGAATTCTTGAACAATAAATTGCAAATGTCATTAGTTATGAGCACTATACCAATTCCTAAAATATTAGATTTCTTGTTTCAGATTACTACAATTGAATTTAAAAATAAATCATACTTATTAAAAATTTATAGAATTTTAAGAACTGAACTTATAGGTTTTGATGTCTCTCACTGGAACTATTCTACAAAAATAAACAAGAAGCATTTTCAGAGGCCAATAAAAAGTTATATCTGCGGTCATCTATTTATTGGAAAATGTTTACTTGAAGTTTTTACATAGATTTTTTTAATGACATGTAAAATAATACCTTTTTAATAAAAAAAAAAGTATAAGATGCTGGAGATGCAATTTGGATGGAGACTGGGAACATTTGATTTTGACATGTCAAATGGTTGGTGCCATTCTGGGAAGAACTCAGAAATTTTGCTAACGCTTTCTGTCAGACAAATGTAATATTACAGATTCTTTGATTTTTCTCAATGTTCCCATTCCAGGTCTTATTCCTAAGACTCAAAGGTCTCTCCTATGGTCAATCCTGAGTATTGCCAGAAAGGTTATTACAATAAATTGGAAGAGCAAAAGTTTCTTCTCTTTTTTAGAGTTTACTTGTCTACAACAACAATATGTAGTAAGGAATTACAAACTCTATATAATAGAACTTCAAATGTTACTCACAAAAAACTATCTTGGCAAAAACTTTATTTTTCTTTATACTTTAAGATTTATTAGAAAAATATTAATGCTGTCATTTTATATCAGTATTTGTTATGGATTTTGTATACATATACATACATATATATATATATATATATATATATATATATATATATATATATATATATATATATATATATTTTTTTTTTTGTTTCTTGTTTCACTTGATTTTTAAATTTTGTAATTTTATTTCAGTTTATTTTAAAATGCAATAAAAATATTAAAAAAAGGATCTAATCACATACTGCACAACTAATATACCCCTATGAGCCAATATATAGAGTAGAAGGAATACAAAGGACAAAGGAAAACTCATACAATTTCACTTTTTCTTGGAAGACGGTTTTGTCCAAGAACAAAAACCAAACACTTGGACCTATGTGCCTCTTAAATTGCAGAAAGCCTGACTGAGTGATCTCTTTTGTGATCAGTCCAAGAAAGATATAATCTCACGGTATACCATCAAGCTATCATTCATTCCAAGCAATAAATAGTGCAGAAACAACAGAACAATTACAAAAGGAAGCAAAAGAAATAAAATAACCCTTTATTTTGAATAAAATCAGAAGAAATGCTGTGATAACAGAGACTGCAAGCACAAAGTGGAAAACATCTACACTTTATTCAGCACGAAATAACAACCACATGAACGCCTTGAATACAACCATGCATTTTTGTCCACACAATTCAGACTTCATCAGATGAATCAATTAATTGTCTTAATTACATTTATACTACTTTTAAAATAATGAACCAATGAAATCCCTTAATTTCATTTCAAAGACACAAATCATTCCCTACATGGGCTCATAAATATTTATCACTACATTACATTCTATTTCTTGTGGATTCAGTTATTAAATACTAACTTTAAAATTGTTTTTAAAAAACATCATAATGATTTTTTTCCCATAAATACTTTAAAAACATCAATCCTAAATATTAATTAAAATATAATATAAAATCTAATCTTTTAAGAAATAAAGTGCTTACAAATGCAATGTTAAAATAATTCCTTTCTTTGCCAATACAAAATGTGAGGAAACAGCACCATCTATTGTCACAAAAAGATATTGCACTAGTATTTTTTTCTCTTCTTTATATTTTTGTAGCCCTTATCTTTAATAGTGGCAAAATAGAAAGATAGTCATTTAACCCTGGAAATTTTCCTGCTTCCAGCTTTACTTGCCACCATAATTCTTTACACTCTATTCTTTCTTCCCATGGGCCACCCCTAATATCATTCTTAATCTGTTCCAAAACCAAAAAGAAGAATTTATAACCTACACATACTTTAGAATGTTTAAATAATGCATTTGTTTCTTTACCTTTGGATATATCATAAATGTGTTCATATATTCTTCTTTTTAGTGTTCTCTCCGTTTTCCCCACATAAAAAGCATTACATGGTCCAAAAAAGGCAAAGTATACTAACCCCTTAGTGTCACAATTATAATATCCTTTGCTTCTTATCCACCTATTTCTACTTTCCAAAAATATATCCCCCTTATTAATAATAAATTCACACTGATTACACCTTCCACATTGGAAGGTGCCTAATTTGCTTTCACCATTCCTGCTTGAGTTGGAATTATTATTATTATTATTTTCTAATATATTCCTTATACTTCTTGAATTTTTATAAACTATCTTAGGTATTATGTTAGGCACATTCTCCAAATCAGTGAGGGAGATAAATTTTTCCCACTCTTTTTGAAAAATCCCTCTTATGTTATAATTAGTTGCATTAAATTCCAAAACTAGGGCTTGTTGAAATTCACCTCTATTTTCCATCTCTTTACACTCATTATAATTATGTATTATATCAGGAATATTAACAACCCCTTTAATAGGTTTAAATTTATTTTCTCTACCCTTTTCTACCTCCATTCTAATAACATTAATAAATTCCCTAGAATACCCCCTATCTATGAACATATTTTATATCATCAATCAATTATATATTCATAACACGTATTCTGGGGTTAGTAGTCATATTATCCAGAATTATTATAGCAATAACCCATGCCTGGGTGTGGGTAATGCGGGATTTAACCACGGTTGGCATGGTTTGGTCCCGAGGGCAAAGCCCGAGGGACCAAACAAAGACAACCGTGGTTAAATCCCGCATTACCCACACCCAGAAGTGGGTTATTGCTATTATACTATGACATTATTTAAGAAAAGAAACAATTACTTTTCTTAAATAATGGCATTGTATAATGCCTCTTTGCTGCCCTTCCACAGCTGTCTGGCATCCGTGGCAGTTCTGATGTACTGCGCATGCCTACACAGCACATCAGAGCTGTGGCCAAAAGCAACGGAGAAAGCAAGATCTCCATTGCTTTTTTACTGTTTCGCTATGTTAAATGGGTTTAACATAGCGAGACAGTTTTAAAATAAGCAACGGAGATCTCCGTTGCTTATTTTAAAGCTGTCTTGCTATGTTAAACCCATTTAACATAGCGAGACAGGTTTTAAAAAAAAGCAACGGAGAAAGCAAGATCTCCGTTGCTTTTTACACACTGTGTCGCTATGTTAAAGGTGTTTAACATAGCAAGACAGCTTTAAAAAAAGCAACAGAGATATCCGTTGCTTTTTTTAAACCTGTGTCGCTATGTTAAACTCTTTTAACATAGCGAGACAGTGTTTTAAAAAAAGACTTATACTAATGGAAAAAGTCCGGGCGACCGGACCTTTTTCCATTAGTATAAGTCGATTTACAACGTGCACGCTGGCCAATCAGCATGCAAGTTTTGGAATATTAATAGGGGGTCATGGTATAATTTCTCATATATACTGAGATTTGCTTTATACTTAACTTTCTTGTCCATATATCTCACTTCTTTTTCTAAAATAAGTTCAAAAATCTTTAATTGGGGGTGTATCGGGGGGGGGTTAATGTAATTTTGTAATTCCTTCCTTCACTACAATAGTGCACATCCAGCACATTGCAAAAGGAATATAGTGAAGGGACAATATGTTAGAGGTAGCAGAATGACAAGTTTAGATAGTGACTTTATTAAAGAGTGTAATTTTCTTGAAAATATGTTCATAGATACGGGGTATCCTAGGGAATTTATTAATGTTATTAGAATGGAGGTAGAAAAGGGTAGAGAAAATAAATTTAAATCTATTAAAGGGGTTGTTAATATTCCTGATATCATACATAATTATAATGAGTGCAAAGAGATGGAAAATAGAGGTGAATTTCAACAAGCCCTAGTTTTGGAATTTAATGCAACTAATTATAACATAAGAGGGATTTTTCAAAAAGAGTGGGAAAAATTTATCTCCCTCACTGATTTGGAGAATGTGCCTAAAATAATACCTAAGATAGTTTATAAAAATTCAAGAAGTATAAGGAATATATTAGAAAATAATAATAATAATAATTCCAACTCAAGCAGGAATGGTGAAAGGAAATTAGGCACCTTCCAATGTGGAAGGCGTAATTAGTGTGAATTTATTATTAATAAGGGGGATATATTTTTGGAAAGTAGAAATAGATGGATAAGAAGCAGAGGATATTATAATTGTGACACTAAGGGGTTAGTATACCTTGCCTTATTTGGACAATGTAATGCTTTTTATGTGGGGAAAATGGAGAGAACACTAAAAAGAAGAATATATGAACACATTTATGATATATCCAAAAGTAAAGAAACAAATGCATTATTTAAACATTCTAAAGTATGTGTAGGTTATAAATTCTTCTTTTTGGTTTTGGAACAGATTAAAAATGATATTAGGGGTGGCCCATGGGAAGAAAGAATAGAGTGTAAAGAATTATGGTGGCAAGTAACCCTGGAAGCAGGAAAATTTCCAGGGTTAAATGACTATCTTTCTATTTTGCCACTATTAAAGATAAGGGCTACAAAAATATTAAGAAGAGAAAAAAATACTAGTGCAATATCTTTTTGTGACAATAGATGGTGCTGTTTCCTCACATTTTGTATTGGCAAAGAAAGGAATTATTTTAACATTGCATTTGTAAGCACTTTATTTCTTAAAAGATTAGATTTTATATTATATTTTAATTAATATTTAGGATTGATGTTTTTAAAGTATTTATGGAAAAAAATTCATTATGATGTTTTTTAAAAACAATTTTAAAGTTAGTTTTTAATAGCTGAATCCACAAGAAATAGAATGTAATGTAGTGATAAATATTTATGAGCCCATGTAGGGAATGATTTGTGTATTTGAAATTAAATTAAGGGATTTCATTGGTTCATTATTTTAAAAGTAGTATAAATGTAATTAAGACAATTAATTGATTCATCTGATGAAGTCTGAATTGTGTGGACGAAAATGCATGGTTGTATTCAAGGCGTTCATGTGGTTGTTATTTCGTGCTGAATAAAGTGTAGATGTTATCCAGTTCGTGCTTGCAGTCTCCATTATCACAGCATTTCTTCTAATTTTATTAGTGATTTTCGAGTGCTTCCACTTGGTTCCTTTATTTTGAATAATACTGCTCAGTCCTGTGGCACACATCAAACACTTTCACCTGTGTCTATTTTAGCTACAGAAAGCCAGTTCTGCTAGTATATTTTATACACTGCAAGACACGATGTTATATACATAATGGCTCTTTGCTGTATCATTTCCATTGTTAAAGTGAAACTACAAGCTTCTTGCTCCTGTGTATATCTCACAAACACTGACTTACTGTTATTTAAAAAGCTGTGATTTATTGTTTTGGCTGCTTAAATGATTGCCAACGTTGCTGGATGGGACCAATCAGAACCTCTACTACAGTATCAATTATAGCGTTAACAGCTTGTTAGTAGGGCATCCACTCCTTCAGCACTTTTGCTTTCATTTTGACTGATGTAATTTTAAAGGTTTACAGAACATATATTTAGGATGCTAACTATGAAAGTCCACCTTATGAACCTCTTGATGACATTGCCCCGATCTAGTCATATAACCTCCATGTAGCAATTTTACAATAACCATGCAAGAAGGAATGCTAAAAATAGTAGCTTTATAGTTTAGCAAATTTTAACATAAATTGATTGTGCTAACCATTTAAAAAATAGCTAGAACAGCTAAACTTCCATAATTTTATTTTCATAACCACATGCCAGTATTGCATTTGAGGTTGTGGCTGAAGCTATAAAGTGCTCACTACTTGGCTGATTGTTATATTAGAGAAAGCAGCCCATTAATGTTTGACAGTTTCAGAGCAGAAGACTGTTTTTTCTTTTTTTTGTACATATTCTTTTGAGTTGAGGGGGCATCAGCTCAGGGAACGGTACAGGGCACCAGATAACCTAGCAATGGTTCTGTCATAAGTGATAATGATGAGAGGAATAGGTGATGGAAAAGAGGTAGAAAGAATTCAGAGAAATTATTGATGAGTAATTTGTGTGTAGTTTCTTTAATTAAAAGTTAGATATTTATTTTTTCTTTGTAACATTTTATTTCTTCAGTCATCCACTCTCTTTGTCCTTTACTCTTTTTTACCACACCCCAGAATTTATCGTACTTATATTTATTCAATTTTACTTCTAATCTCTCATCTTTTTCATTTATCCACTTTAACAATTTATACAAATTTAATGAAGCAGCATTTGCTACTGGGTTAATTAACCTCAAATCTCCTTCATCTTTATTTACATACAAAGCTCCTCTTTATAGTGGGTTTAATTTATAATCCCATATAAATTAAAAAAAATATCTACAATAACTCCTTTTTAAATACTGTTGGCAACATAAATACATTTGCTAAGTACACTATTTTCCCATCAATACTGAATTTATCAAATAAGCCTTTTTCCTTAATGATAATTTATATGTTCGCCAGGAAAAGACAAGTTTATTTTATTTCTTCTATTGTTTTATTCCCACAGAATACTACTTGCATCTTTATTCCAAACTTTTATACCTAACACTGAAATTTCATTCATTATAAAATATATATCCCCTATCTTTATTATGTCACCTAAACCTTTGCATTTTTCTTTATTTAAGGCCACCCCTATCACCTCTAGACATTCATTTGTGCAAATTATTAATTTTTTTACCCACATTTTTTGCAATTAATATAATGTCATCTGCATATGTTAACAGAAGTGGAATTATTAACCCTTCATATATATATATATATATATATATATATATATATATATATATATATATATATATATATATATATATATGTATATATGTGCCAGTCCTTTAAATTTTTAAACATCTCATACCCTATTCCATCTGGTCCTGTAGCTAAATCTATATTTACTTGTCCTAACACTTTATCTAGCTCACTTAAATCTCCCTTTCCAACTCTTTATTCTGTTACCTTTTTTACTTTCCATGTTTTTCACTACCTTCTTTTTTCTTTATACATTTCTTGTACCTACTTTACTACACTATTCAAAATATTTTCCTGAGTTCTTTCTATTTCTCCTTTTACATTTATTATTTCTCTCATTATACTACAATCTTTCTTTATTAGCCTGCTTAAGCAACTTGATACTTCTTCTGTTTTTCCTTCTTAAAATATCTTTGCATATATAATGATTCCTGCATTTTCCTTGACTTCTTTCATAGAGTTCTTTTTCTTTGTCAATGTACTGTCTATCATTATGTTATAAATCTTTCAAAGCATCATTATATGGTCTTTTATATTTTTTCTCTATTTATCTCACATCATAATCCCACTTAAAAATTTTTTTTTTTATAATTTTCATTAAGTATCATCCACCATTTAGACTAATTTTTATAAAATGTTCTCATAGTAATATTATCTTTCCACACTGCATTACCAAACTATGTCCTTTATTCCATGTTTTCTCATTTATCCTTTTTATTCCTTTACCTATTTTTATATATTCCTTGTTTTCCTTCTATCACAATATTGCAAGTTGACCAGAAAATCCTGTTTCAACTACCTCCCCTTCGTCTATAACTATAACTTCTGATATTATATTATAAAATAATATAGTTCAGTTCTATACTTACCCCTTTTGTAAGTCCATGACATGAATATTTGTCCCAGAGCTTTAACCTACCTCCTGTCTTTTACCCTTTTGCCAATAGAATTCTTTTTTTTTTGTTTACAGCTTCTCAGTTTATGTCTGCTTTGTTACTTATTTCAAAACACTCTTCTGTGTCTTCTTTATTATTTTTTCACATCTAATTTTTCTTCTATTTATACTACTTCTAAAATTTCTTCACTTTATTTTGTTCTCTTTTTTTTTCTTTTTCCTTATTCTTATTTTCATTTTTTCAATCCATCAATATTTTTTTCAATTTTGCTACATTTATAACATTTCAATTCACATTTTTTTGCATCATGTCCTATTTCCCCAAAAATAAATTTTCATTTATAATCGTTACTTATCAAATGTCCTTCTTTTCCATGTACACACACACACACACATGCATACACACACACACACACACACACACACACACACACACACACACACACACACACACACACACACACACACACAAAAACATGCTTTGTGTTGTCACCCATATTTTACAACACCCCTGTTCCCCTTCACATTTATCATGCTTGGTCTGTGTATATTTTTTTTTCTGTTTTTATTTTTAATTAAGTATTATAATCCCATCTACCAGTCCATAAATAGCTTTTGTCACACATTTTTGTAATATCTAGTACTTCTTTCATAAAGTTTTCAAATGTCCTTTCAAAGTCCCCCTTTCCTTCGTTCTCCATCTGCCTCCCTGATTTTCCAGGCCACCTCTGTAATTTTAACAGAAGTGCTCCTGCAAACTGGCTCCCACTAGCAAAAATGAATAGTAGAGGGAGTTCCCCAATGCAGTGGCCAAATTCCCCCTAATAGTATAACTACCAGCTCAGGTCTCCCCTAAAAAGAGGCTACTAGCCTAGAGAGACTAATCTGGTTAACAAAGAATAAATAAAAATAAATACATAAATATAGAATCATGTTGTGATGAGTGAATGCCGCCATGACAAGGGATTATAAAAATGGGAAGAATATAGGACAAGTAGAGATCCTTGCAGAAGTCCAGACTGACAAACAGATTATTTTATGCATGTTTGTATGAATGTGTTTATTTGTTTTAGCTAGGAAAGTGAACTTGATCCTCAGAACATTTTCAGCCATGTTCCAGACCAAAGTGTATGGACAGTTTTGTGAAGATGGTCATCTAGCATTTTACTGCAAGATGGGAGTGAATGAGAGTACCATAAGAAGTCCCTTTCAGAAAACAGGGAGGGACATAATTATACAAAGGCAGGACTAAACAATGGAGCTGTATAATAGAGATTTTACTTCTAAATTGCTGTAAAGTAGGATAGGATAGGTGGACAGATAATTAGAGATACAGTATTTGATATTTTTGTGAACATCCTGTCTGTAAAAGGTGTTGGGAGTTAGGAGCTGCCATGTCACAAGCTCTTTTGAGATAAACAAAAACAGCAACTGCTAAATGACCATCAGGCATTTCTTTAAATATGTGATCTATAGCTTGACATATTACAGTGGCTGTGTTGAAACTTTTTCAGAAGATGTACTGACCAGAGGAGAGAATCTGATATTTGTAAATATAATAATAGTTTCTAAAGGAATTTCTCCTAAATTTTGATTAAAGGAGTAGAAGCCATATATTTAATTTGGGTTACACTTTTTTGGGATAGTGTAATAATTAGATTTTCTTATGATTGTCATGATATCCCAGACTATAAATTTAGGTGAAAGGGTGATTAATTAATGTCTCTACAGTAACATTGAAGTAAGTTTATTAGGGAGTCTTCTTTTGTAACTATGATGCCAGAGTAGACAGCTATAGTCAGAGGATGAACACAGAGCTTCCAATAAAAAAAACTGATGTCTGAATATTATTGGTCTAACAGAAGGCAGTATTCAAGTTAGATTAGAATATGTGGGATTCATGATCCCAGAAGAATTATTATTTATATAGATATTCTTTAAACTCAGGGTCCAGTATAACTTGGTTTGGCCTATCAATAAATGTTGCTTGGCTTTGAGTAGTTGCATTTGATAATAGTCAGAGTAACTCTGGTATAATGTATTTATTTATTTATTCAGCTTGGTTTACTGGAGTAGAGCATGGATCTAATTTGATCATTTTTAGGCTCAGCTCAAGTTACATAGATGTTAGGAAGAATACAACAGCATTGAAGATATAGTTACATTATAAAATATAGTGGCATAACCTAACATAGACATAAGAATATACACACGTTTACAAGAAGGTTTTTAAAAAAAGTAGAATCAGGAGTACATAATGCATAGTACAGGTGTTTTATATGAGGTAAGTGTGGTCCAGTGAAAAGAATGGAATAAGTATATACAGAGATGGAAAGAGATTCTGGAAAGAAGAAAGGGTGTCTGCTACATTTTACCATAGGTTTCTGGTCATTTTAAGAGATGTTGCTAGAACAAATCTCAAAAGTGGAGACTGAATGGCTGAAGGAACTTATTTACATATACTAGGTCCAAGATGCCATTTCTTAGAATATTCCCATTTCTCTGAGGTATGGTGATCTTGGAGTTGGTATGTATAACTTCAGAAGGTGTAGCATACACAGGGTGCTTGCCCCCCACAAAAAGAAGTTTTTTGATTTTTGCTCTTCAAAATGTTTTCAGTCTTTTTTTCTGTTTTTTGAGTGCCAAAATTTTAATAGGCAGCTGACCTCACCCAGGAGACCGTTGAGAAGCAAAGCCCAGTTTGCTAGTTGCATCAGAGCTTTGCATAGTTATTTGACTCACAGAGACTGACATAGTGGGCACATGGAGAATGAAATACTCAAACCCTCAACTACAGAAAGAATCTCAATCTCATAAACTGTTTGAAGAATAAATTCTCTGCATTCACTAATACACTCTGTTAAGTTATGGAATAAGCCAAGTGTTTGTTTTTATTTGATTAGAGTGAGTATTAGTTTGGGCCAAGGATACCATAGGCAAAGGAAAGTAACTGATTTTTCATATTAATGTTTTAAATATATATATATATATATATATATGTAAAAACAAAGCAAAACCTGAAGGTCTGAAGAAGTCTCATTGTAAAGGTGTTGAGATGAAAGCGCTTACCGTTGGAGAATTAAAGGATTATTTATTGCTTCTGTTGCTTTGTTTTGTTTTCATGTTTGAGGAGTTGGAGTATTTGCTGTTTTTCTGAGGATATATATATATATATATATATATATATATATATATATATATATATATATATATAAAGAGAGAGACAGAGATAAATAGAAATAGAGGCCTAGAGAGTTGAGAAGAGTTTTTCCAGCAAACAAAATTCCTTCTAGATAGGTGAGGTAAGACAGCTGATCAGTATTGATATTATTATGGACTAACAGGATAGTTTCAGACAATGACTTCTTGGAGATTGCTATTAGCTGCAAGGCACTTCTAAGGGGAGTTATAAAAAGTGCATCTATAAGTTTGCTTTTGGATGAAGATGGAATGGAGGGGATTACAGTAGATATGAGTAGTGTGAGGTTTCATATACAGCCAGTTTGCTTCAATGTATAATGAATACTGCTTATCCAATTTTTTTAATATCCCACATGAAGATTAAATTTGTTTTTAGGGACCATGGGGAAGAGTTTCAGAAAGACAGTTATGTAAATGTTAGACAGGAAAAGGGACCTGATAAACCATAATAAAGCAGGAAAGGAGGAGGCCCTGATAAACTGAGGTATATTTGGTACAGCCATATAGCATGCTTTTACACACAATCACATTAGGAACTGTTTTATTAGTTGATTGGGAGTATGCAGTAATTGTGGACAAAAGTTGTTTCTTCATAGTAATAAATTTTCAGCACCTATTTTAGTACTAAGTTTATTTGATATGTGAGATGTGGAAATCCTGTTTAAATATGAAGAAAATTGTTTACAATCTCTTTGCCACATTTTTGCTGTAGATACTTTAGCCATGTTTTTGCTATGGATACTTTATCTTACTTGTACTGGTTTATTTATGACTAAAAAATATACTGCTTTCTCACACTTGAAACATGAGTATACCACAGTTGCTGAATTGTCTAAAGTTTTAATTTATTTATTTATTAATTTTTAAATTAATTTGAAATAGGTAAATTTCTAAGGATGATGCTTCATTTCAAGGATGACTGAGGTGCACTCTGTAGTTACGTGACCTGTTTATAGTTTTGCAAGGGGAGCTTATGGGAAACAAACATGGGACTGCAAGGCAAAAGTTATTAACATTTGTAGCAAAATGTCCTGTTATTAGTTGCCAGGCAATGAAGTATTACATTTCAAGATATCACTTCTCTCATGGTAAATATGTATACATAGCACCATATATTGAGTCATATGATGTTAGTTTACTACATAAAATGGTACCGCTATCTTTTATTTAACTCATTAACCTGTTCAATTAATCAGCTAGTTATTGAGTAATATGTGTTAGAACATTTCTTCTATGGTATTCACTGCTAATTGACTTTTGCTTTGCCAGTATAACCTTAACAAAACTGCAAAATATAAATGCATACATACATAAAGATGTTCGCTGGAAAAACAGAGAAAAATTTAGGTGAACACAAGCATAAAAACTATAATGAAAGGCAAAAATAGATCTCAATTTGTACTAAAGAATATAAATGAATCATTAGAAAGGATTGTTCCAAATTTTTTGCATGTACAAAGATCATGTAAAAAAATCTGACATAGAATTAAGAAATTATTGTTCAAGCAACTGTAATACTTAAAGGGGGTAAAGGGTCTACATTCTTGGAAAAGGAAGTAAGGAATGAGAAGGTATAATAAAGTCTGAGATGTTACAGGTCATGAGAAATATGAAAAGTGTGAAATTATAAAATAATAATTGAGTATATGAAAGAAATGTATATAGGCAAAACAGAAATAGCTGAACATAATCAAGATGAAGAAATCAAGATAGAACTCTTTATGTTGATTGGAAAATAATATTAAAATGCAAGCATTATATGAAGTTTTGAAGTAGGCAATTGAGAATATATTTCTAGGACTGGACAAAAAAAGACTGAAGTAAGTAGCTGTTTATTTTCCAGTGTTTTGAATGAATTGATGGATGAAGGATGCATGAAGGAGTTATAAGATATATTTAGAAAAGGGGGTAAACAGGAAATACAAAATCGGAAGATAATCACACTAAATGATCCCAACCATAATGTTGATAGCATTTCAAAAATGAGCTAAAAAAATTATGGTAGAAATTTAGACAGGTAGGGTATAGTGGGTTAAAGGTATGCAATGTCAAAAGATGCTAGTTTTAAATGTATAGCTGATGAGGCAACAAATGGTAAAAAGGAAGTGAAAGTGGTAGTAGGTGATATCATAAAAGCATGTGATAATGTCAGGCATAGACAATTATGGAAAGGTTTTGAATTAATTATTAACTCATAAGAAAAAAACAAGTTGCATATTAATAAATGAATGGTAAAATGACAAGGTTTATATTGATTTATTGGGAAATGTATCAGGCAAGGGTGTCCTGTGAGTATTATTCCTTTGGTTTGATAATGAATGCTGTACTGGGGTTAGGTGAGGCGAAGTTCAAAAAAGACACCTTATTGTTTAAGGAGCAAGGTAAATGTGTACTTGGTTTTGTTATATGCAGACAATGTAGTACTAATTACAAAATTAATGGATGGATAGTAAAAGTGCAAATAATTGAATAAATGTTTAAATATGGTATGAGTATGTTTCAATAAAGAAAATAATAGAAGTTTGGAGGTATAGTTAACACTGTAAGACTTTATTTCAGAAGTAACAGTCTTGAGAGTAAGATTTGTCAAAAGAAAAGTGGTAATGGAACAATAGGATACCATTATGGAGGAAATTATGGACATTACTAAATTATGGAGAGGTTTTGTTAACATTTAAGAGGTTTGTTTAGTAAATTTAGTTCTTTTGGGTAAAATATATTATCAAAGTGGGTATATATGTTGTCAATTAAGAAAGGAAAATGAACATTCTAAATTACATTTAGAATTATATAGCGGTCAAAGATGAACCCAGATAAAAGCATTGGGGTATATGTAAAAATGAAATGGACAGTCTCATGTCAATTAATCTTATAGTACATCTCATGTTACCACATCTTATTTTTTTTTAATAAAAAAGCATGAATTATAGAAAATAATATTTGGATACACATAATGAGTGAAGCATAGAGAGTTCTGTGAAATATTGGAGAAGTAAAATGAATAAAGTATGACCATGATGCCACAATTGAAGAGTATTAAAATAAAATTTTATTATAGAGAATAGATATAAAAATGTTTAGAAAGAAAGAAGGGTTTGGTATGAAAATATAATTATGGTATTTTGTTATGTGAACATTAAAAAACTGAAAGATAATATTAAGGTTATTGAAAGAAAATAGAAAAGGATTTTGCAGAAAGTTTGTTACTGGATAAGTTACTCAAAGGTAAAATACTGTATAAGGCAACAAAGCAAAGAAGTTGTTTTACATGTAAAGAGATTCAAACATGTAAATATGTTTCTAAAATGTGAAAGGTTTAAAGGTTTTGGAATGTGTGTATAAAAACAAATTATTGTACAAAATGCAAAATGAAAATAATGGCTGTGATTTCAAATGTTATGTATGCAGAAAAAGGCAATACTTATACAGATAAAATTGACTTTATTATGTTTTATATAATTTGAGAAACATGGAAAGCAGGAACAGAAATTACTTAATAAGAACAATCAAAATATAGTTGTAACAAAACAGTGAGATTGTTGAAAGAAAAAATAATGTATAGTTTCTGTATATATATATATATATATATATATATATATATATATATATATATATATATATATATATATATATATATATATATATATATATATATATATTAAACATAAAAATAATGATATAATTGCTACTACGTTATTTTAGCTATTGTATTTTTATGTTTAATATATATGCAATATCTGTGATTAGATTTTAGAGTAGACACTGTTTCATGTGTTTTGTATAAAACTTTTAGATAACAGATTCTTGTCAGGATGTGAAGCACAACATGATTACAACATGATGACTGCTATTAGATGTTTTATATTTTCTATATTTCTTATATTTTATTTTTTGTTTTCTACCTGTTAGGTGAATGACTTTATATATATATTGTATGTTTGATGAAGGATTTTATTATGTTGGTTAGATATTAGTTTTGAAAGTATTTAGTTTTTTAATTTAGTTTATGTGTGTGGCTGATGTTTAGGATTAGTATCACTTTAAGGCAGAGTTTATCTTACTTTAATAGGAAGTGAGGTTGAACAGGAAATGATGTATTTTAAAAATTTGGTATATAATGCTGCATGGAGATGATTTACTTGTAACGCCTGATGAAGCAGGGCTACCTGTGAAAGCGCTTAACTAATAAAATTCTTCTTGAATATATCGTTTGGAGTTTTACTGGCTTTGAGTCGTTTGGAGTGGAGTACTGGCTGTATCTTCCTGTTGGGTCTGTTTTGTTGATATATCAAGTTGGGATTTTGTTTGTTTTCTCATATATATATATATATATATATATATATATATATATATATATATATCAGATACAAAACGACAGTCACCACCCAATGTTCCAACAGCTTAGAAACAAAGTCTATAAGCATAAAAAAGCTGAGCGAACACCACGGCTATAAAAAATGAAAAGATTTATTCAGTCTAAAATGGACAAGTGCTTTCACATAACTAAAGTACGCTTCTTCAGATCCTTAGTTAAAACACTGTGATGCTAACATTTATATACAATCACATGATCATAATCAATCAATCAATTAAGACATCAATTAAAAAATGCATCAATTAAAGGAAACCTTCTATCCTAGTCATTTCAATAATCTTGCATCTAGCACAGGTTTAATATTAATACTACTATTGAGCCCTGGTGGTGAGTGTGCCCTTAACCTGAAAATCCACTTTAATTCTATCCTTAACAGGAAGTTATTATTATCTCCCTGTCTTAAGTTGTTGCTAACTTGTTGCAGTACTCTAAAATTAAAACTGTGTCCTGCCTGCTCTATAATATGTTTCGCTAAAGCATTTAGCATATTTCTATTTCTAATTTCATATTTATGTTGGTAAATCCTATCCCTTAACCGTTTTATAGTTTTTCCTACATAAAAACTTTCGCAATTATTGCAGCAAGCTAGATAGATAATATTTTCACTATCACATGTGGCAAAAAATCTTGGCTCAAAAATAAAATTAATATCTGAATGCTGATAAATCTATTCTTTACTTATTTCATGACACATCTTGCATTTCCCACATGGGTATGTCCCACATCTTCCACTAGATGTCTCTATCCCATTACGTCTATTCTGTGTTCCACATAATAACCGCTTAAGATTTTTATTGTTCCTATAAGAAAAACTTGGTTTTGTACCTATGAGATCCCTGGTCTCATCATCTATAGTCAGGACATGCCAATTCCTTCTTATAATATCTGTTATTATACCATTATCTACAGTATAGCTCATATTAAACCTTAATTTATTTGTCTTTTTTTCTCTAACATCTCTCTTTGTATTGAGTGGAATAGATAAAGAATTTCCTTCATTGCACTCACTATCTAAGCTCTCTTTCACTATTCTTATCTCACTATCCTTATAACCTCTCTCTACTAATAAATTCTCCAATTTTTTTATTTCTGTTTGTTCATCATAAGGAGAGCTGCAGATTCTTCTTATTCTCTTTATCTGCCCCTTTGTGATGTTTTTAAAAACGTGACCTGGATGCATACTATGTCGTTCTAGTAGACTATTCTTCCAACTATCCTTGTGATACAGGGTGGTATTGATCTCTCCATCTCTCCCCCTGTATATGGTAACATCCAAAAAGTCAGTTTTATTATGGGACCAATTCATTGTAAATTTCAAAAAAGAAGTTGTTGTTTCTAAATATCTAACAAAATCATTTAATGAATCTATGTTCCCTTCCCAAAAGAGAAGGATGTCATCTACAAAACGTTTAAACAAAATAATGTTCTCACTGTACTGATGTCCCTTTAGGAATTGTTCTTCCCAGAAATATACTACCAAATTAGCATATGAGTTGGCACATGATGTTCCCATTGCCACTATATATATATATATATATATATATATATATATATATATATATATACGGGAACATTTTATAATCCCAAAATTCTGAAATATCGAATTTCAGAATATCGAGATTATAAAGCCGAAAGCTCAAAACTCCGAAACCCCAGAAGCAAGAATTTCAAAATCCCAAAGTCCAGAGATGTTGAATTAGTGCTTCTGGTGTTGCACTGTATGACTGGATAACTGGAGATTCAGGTAAGTATTTATGTTTAAGGGTTTTGGTTAGGGGCTTTGGTGTGCGTCAGTGTGTTTCGTGATGTGTGTGCGAGGGGAATGTAGGTTGTACAGTGGTGTTTTTGTGTGTTTGTCTGAGTAGTGCGATCTTGGAGTTATTATATTTAAGTAGGGGGGTGTGGGAGGTGCAGTCACACACATGGGGGATGCAGGGCAGCTTGCTCCCCTACTTGTATGTAGTGTAAGTTTGTGTGTTTGTGCTGGGGAAAGGTGTGGGCATGTGAATGTGTGTGGCGTATGGTTAGTGTAGGAGTCGCGATTTTGAAATTCGCTCTTTTGGGGTTTCGGGATTTTAAGGTTTCGGCTTTATGATCTTGAGATTCTGAAATTCGATATTTCAGGATTTCAGGGTTATAAAGTGAACCCATATATGTATGTATATATATATGTATATATATATATATATATATATATATATATATATATCTATATGGGTCTACCTGACAACACTGATACACTACAACACCGAAAACGAAATCACCGACACCACATAACCGAACGTTCACAAACACGAAACCTCACATGCCTGACACACCACAATCCCGACAATCAACAAACAAAACAAATCCCCTGTACAAAAAGCACACACACAACACAAGCACACCAAAATCTTTACAAACCCACACTAAACCTTACATACACAACTATTTATAACCTTAACCCAAACCTTAACCCTAAGGTCCGTCACTATCGCACACTCACCTAACCCGCGCCCTAACCCTAACTCACTTAATCCGCCCCTAACCCTAAAAACTGTCACTATTGTACACTCACCTAACCCGCACCCTAACCCTAACTCACTTAACCCGCCCCAACCCTAAAAACTGTCACTATTGCACATTCACCTAACCAGCGCCCTAACCCTAACTCACTTAACCCACCCCTATCCCTAGAGTCCGTCAGTATCGCACACTTACCTTACTCGCACCCTCACCCTAACGTCCATCACTACCGCATACTTACACAGCCTTTTCACATGTCGGTGTTCTCAGTGTTGGGGTTTTCATCCGTCGGTCATCTCAGTTTTCGATCTTCTGGTGTCGGTGTTCTCATTGTCGGCATTGTCAGCTTTCGGCATTGTCAGGTAGACCTATATATATATATATATATATATATATATATATATATATATATATATATATATATATATATATGGGTCTACTTTCATAGACCGAAGCGCCACGTTACCGACACCCGGAAGACCGAGACGGAACGACCGAACAGGTAGGTTACCGAAAACGCGATATCCCGACGGCTGAGAGACCGACAACGGCAGCGTGTGAGCGCGATACGGTAAGTATGCAAAAGTGAAAGATGTAGTATTGGGGAGCGGACAGGTAAGTGTACGATAGTGAGGGATTTTAGGATAGTGTGTGGGAAAGGTGAGTGTGCGGTGGTGTCGGACTAAGGGTTCCGGTGAGGTAAGTGTGTGGAAGTGACGTAGAGCTGTGTAGGGTAGTGTTAAGTGTGTCAGGGTTAGAATGCGGGTGGAGTGAGTGTGCGATAGTGACGGGCTGAATGTTTTAGGGTGTGTTAAGTGAGTTAGGGTTAGGGTGAAGGTGGGGTGAGTGTGCGATAGTGACGGTGTTGAGGTTTAGGGGTGTGTTAAGTGAGTTAGGGTTAGGGTGCAGGTAGAGTGAGTGTGCGATAGTGATGGTGTTGAGGTTTACGGGTGTGTTAAGTGAGTTAGGGTTAGGGTGTGGGTTGGGTAAGTGTGCGGTAGTGTCGGACGTTAGGGTTAGGGTTTAGGTTAAGGTTAGTGGATATGTTGTTGTGTGCAATGTGTATTTGGCGTTTTTTGTGTCGGTGTTTTGGTGTTCGGTATGTTGAGTTGTCGGTGTGGTGTGTTGTCGGTTGTTTGGGGTCAGGAACATGTGTGTCGGCGATTCGTACGTTCGGTCTATGAAAGTAGACCCATATATATATATATATATATATATATATATATATATATATATATATATATATATATATATATATGCACACACACACACACACACACACACACACACACACACACACACACACACACACACACACACACACACACACACACACACACACATGTATATATATATATATATATATATATATATTACAATTCTCATGCTTTTATAAATGTGCAAAATATGTATATGCATATTATGCATTGGTATAATGGTTAAGGTATTTGACTCACAGACACAAGATATAGTGTTTGAGTCTCATCTGTGGGAAGGAAATTTGTTAGAGTTAGAATGGCCTTTTAAGAAAGTCAACCTACTAATTAGCTATGAACTTATCGGGATTACTTCAGTGGCCTTGCTTGACAGGGGCACTGGGAACTAACTTTGAGAGGCATGATGCCAGGGAATCTTCTTGGGCTAGGCTTATATAGGCTCCAGGGCTGTTAGCCTAGTACAGACCTATGAATGTATGAACCTATATGTGTGTTTATATATATATATATATATATATATATATATATATATATATTTATATATATATATATGTATATATATATATATATATGTATATGTATATATATATATATATATATATATATATGGATCTACCTGACAACATCGACACTTCATAACACCGACAATGACTTCACCGACACCACATAATCGACAGTTCACAAACACGACACCTCATACACTCGACACATCATAACAACAAACAAAACAAATCCCCTGTCCAAAACCCACACACACAACAAAAGCCCACCAAAATCCTTACAAACCAACACTAACCCTTACATACACAACTATCTACAACCCTAACCGAAACCCTAACCCTAAGGTCCGTCACTATCGCACACTCACCTAACCCGCGCCCTAACCCTAACTCACTTATCCCACCCCTATCCCTACAGACCGTCAACATCGCACACTTACCTTACTCGCACCCTTACCTAACCTGTGCCCTAACCCTAACTCACTTATCCCACCCCTATCCCTACAGACCGTCAACATCGCACACTTACCTTACTCGCACCCTAACGTCCGTCACTACCACATACTTACACATCCTTTCCCCATCTCAGTGTTCTCAGCGTCGGTGTTTTCCTCTGTCGGTCTTCTGACTTGTCGATCTTCTGAGTCGTTGTCGGTGTTCTGAAGTGTCGATGTTGTCAGGTAGATATACATATATATATATATATATATATATATATATATATATATATATATATATATATAGATAGATATATATATATATATATATATATATACATATATATATATATATATATATATATATATATATATATATATATATATATATATATATTTATATATGTATATATGTATATACACATATTTATGGATCTACTTTCAAATGTTGAATGCCCATGATCGAATATCACAATCTCAAAACCACAAAAATGAAACTTCAAATCCCTGAAATTTTATAAAATTGATTCCCATAATATTGAATATTGAAAAACAAATGGAACCTCTGTACACTACACCAATGCAAAACTACAACTGTTTTTCCATTCCTACACTTTTGCAGGGGAGTTGCACCCTGCTTCACCCCCTCACTCCCCACAAATTAAATATATCAACTCTGCAACCACACTACATTTAACAACATGGTAAACTATGGATTAATTGTGCATCTACCACAATGTATGTCCATTTAACAACAATATCTTTTATGTAAATAGCCTGTTCTAGATTCAAAACATACCTGTGAATTATTGCTTCTTTTTTTTATCTTACAGCTTAAAGACCAAACACGTCTCCAGTGAAACCAGCAGCTCCAATCTTACTTCTGCCATGTTTATTTACATCCTCAATACAAAGCCTTAAAAATACAGCACATGATTTAACCACATTCAATATAGCTGCTGCAAAATACTTCCGAATACTGGCTTACCGTTTGCTTTGTCATATTTGATATTCTAAGCATCGATCATCTAAACTTTCAGGTAAATGAACTTTTGGTTTTGTGGTCTCAAAATTATGACATTTGTTCAAGTGGGCATTCGACATTTGAAGGGGAATCCATATATATATATATATATATATATATATATATATCTTGGTGACTTGGCCCTGCTCCTTTGGAAACATACCATGGAGTAGTTTACATGTTTACATTCACCTAAATACCAACCAGCTCAGGTATACTGAGCTTCTATTTAACATCCACTTAAAGAATGGTACACTTAGGGTTGCAACCCCCTGCTGCAGCATTGTTAACAGTGGGAAATTAATCCAAATATGTAGAGTGGGAAAAGAATTTACAGCCGTCTGATCTTCCATTATCAAAGGCAAGTATGGTACCTTTTGAGATACTGACACTGCTAAATCGTCTAAATAACTTAGTATCAAGATAATTCTAGTCTTTATTTAACTTTAATCCTAGTTTTCATCATTTCTCATTTCTCCTTTGGATGTACCGTAACTACATTTACAACTAAATTAAAGAGCAAACTCCTCTCACTATAAATCCCTGCCTAAGACCATTATTAATCTATATGTTTTAGCCCATACCTCCATTTGTAACAGACTTAGCTCTTGTACTCCTGGAAAAAATCAAAGATTTAATCCTCTTCCATCCTACTCCTTATGCATGTGAAATCTGACATATTTATTACTGATCTATATCAATAAATGTTTTTAATGCATTGTGATGCCCCTGCACTGGCTCAGTAATCAGGGAGCCTCAATCCCCACCACTTGCACCAGTGAGGGTTGTGCACATTGGGAGGATAACAAGTCCACACACAGTAAAGTACAATTTCATTTAAGAGCACACAGAGATCAGAGTCGGTCTGGGGCTGGTTTCTCTCTCTTTATCCAGATCCCCAGTAAGACTCCACATTGGCACAGCTATATGGTTAAGATCTCAGCCGAGTGGACAAGCCAAAACCTCCAGCACTCTCTCTGTCCAACCAGTGCTTCGTGTCCCTGCCCAAGGAGCTGAGACACACATACACACACACGCATGCACGCACACACACACACACACACACACACACACACACACACACACACACACACACACACACACACACACACACACACACACACACACACACACACACTTTGGGATTTGATCTATATACAAACACACAGACAATCCTGCAGAAGGCTGGCATGGGTTCACTAGCTATACCCCTTTCCACCTAGACTATAAGGTAGTACCATCTGCCACCAACTACCCTTATCAGCTACTATAAGGTCCTTCCCAAAGGGTGGCCAATTCTACTGTGTAATGTTAGTATTATACAAATGGTAAGTGTGTCCCAGACTTTTAAGGCTATTTAAGAGTGGCCTATATAGTGTCACCAAATATATATGTAAGTACTTGAGCAAGTACAAAGGCACAGAAAGTCACGGGTAATCCAACAGTCTTTATTCTGAAGTGCTTTTCATCCTGCTCACTGGCAGGACTTCATCAGATAAAAGATACAACAGAGCTGTATTGTTAAATAGTAAATAGGCATTGCAAACAAATCAAGCATCAAATAATTACCTTAAAGAGGTATTGTTCACTATTGCACATTGAGATTTGCTGCAATATATAAATGTAGAACAGGTCCCTTAATATAAAAAATGTGTATATATACTGACTCTTGTCTGTTAAAATCAAGACAAATAATAAAAATCTTTACAATTAAAGACATTACTGAAAAATATATATTGTTGAGAAACATTATAACAAGTATGATACAAAAAGTTGCAATGCAAAGAGTTAATAACTTATGATACAATGCAGTAAGTTGCCACTCTCCTATATGAACTGACTAAATGCCTACATAAATAAATAAAAAATAATAAATAATGCAACTATAAGCAAAGGACAAAAAATAAGGCTGAGTCCTACCAACTGATTTTTAGTTATCTCAGTGATGATGATTCCCCTCCGTTTACTATGGAAAAATGGGTTGAAAATTGTATTGAAACATGTTAAAAAATCATGTGCCTACATTTGTATATGTGTTGAACCATGCTTCAATACATTAAACTGAATTGTTGGAAAGATAACTTCATTGTAAACCAACAAATGTGGTTTTTACCACCTCAAATTCCTTAGTTTAAGTATACATGCTAAAGATACAACTTCATTTAAACCTGGACTAAAACATGATCCAGTACGAAGTTGCCAACATAATTCTTGTTGTTCCAGTAATAAAGAGAAAGGCCCACCATGTGTGTCATCAATTACTGAGTCAATGGCTCTGAATAGAAAAGAATGGTGGGGTACAGAGAGATATGTCTGGTCAAAGCGTGGTCTAAGTTTTGGTTTCTTATCTTGTAAAGGTGCTCATAAACACGTTCTCTCAACTTACGATCAGTTTTACCGATGTAGAAAGCGGCACAACTTTAACATTGTGCCACATAGACAACAGATTTAGACTGGCAAGTATATCTTAAATTAGTGTTATAAACAGTATTCCTGATCACCACGTCTTTGCCTGTGCTCATATATTTACAGTAGTTGCACATTTGACATCTGTGCATACCACACTTCCAATTTAATACTGGCTTTTTGGCTTCCAATAAACTTTTCAAGTTTGCTCCTTTCATATATGTAATACAGGGGCCATTCTCAAACTTGCCAGAGACATGGAAATTTCTCCCAATTATTTCCCAATTTTTATATAAAATTAACTTGATCTCCTTTGCATTACTACTGAAAGGGGTGATCAAGCCAACTGTATATTCGAGTTTATGGTGACAGCTGAAGTCAATTACTTCAGTACTGTCAGATGTTAAACTAAGGATTGGCCTATATATACCTTGTTCTCTCTTGATACTAACTTCCTCACAAACACAGTCTATCAAGTCATTAGGATAACCTCTCTTGAGGAACATGTCCTGCAATTTATGACATTCATTCAAGAAATCAAACTTAAGTGTGACCATACGCGCAGCTCTCAGAAATTGTCCCTTGACAACTGACTTTTTCTGGTGCCAAGGGTGACAACTGCTGTAATGAAGAAAGGAATTAGAATATGTATGTTTTCTATAAATCTTCATCACATATGAGTTTTTCATCATGCCTTTACTCAGATCAACATCCAAATAGGAAACCCAGTCTGTGTCAAAGGCATAGGTAAAAGGCAAAAAACTAGTTGTACTATTGAAATAGTCTATTAGTAATTTTGCAGAATCCCTGTCACCATTAAGTATAATGAAAACATCGTCAAGGAAGCATGTGTAAAAGTGAATCTGCTTTTTTATGTTCAACTTGTTAAAAATTAACTTATGCTCCCATGATGCCATTACGAGGTTCTCATAACTTGCCCCACATGGGGACCCCATGGCTACCCTTTCTCTACTCCTGTTTTTTGAACAAAATACTTACTATTAAATGTAATGTAATTATTGTTCAAAATTTTGTTCATGTTCAGTTCAGTAGTAATGTGAAGGAGATCAAGTTAATTTTATATAGAAACTGGGAAATAATTAGGAGAGACTTCCATGTCTCTGTCAAGTTTGAGAATGGCTCCCGTATTACATATATGAAAGGAACAAACTTGAAAAGTTTATTGGAAAACAGAAAGCCAGTATTAAATTGGAAGAGTGCTATGCACAGATGTCAAATGTGCAACTACTGTAAATATAATATATATTATATAATATGTAAGACGTCCTGTCTGGTGGACCCCAGCCATAAACAAACTATACAATAGAAGGAGGAAGCTACTACATGACAGAGCAAAATCCCAAAAAGGGAAGGCATCTCTGATCAGTATTAGCAAAAAACTACGGGCACTCATAAAATCGTCTAAGGCCAGCTTCGAGAGAAAAATTGAACAGGACACTAAGGATAATCACAAGGCTTTCTTTAGTTATGTTAGGAACCTGGGTGGGAATTCCCAGATATGCTCAGAATTAGTCCAAAATGACAAAAAATACACCGAACACACAGACATTGCCAACATCCTAGCTGACAGGTTCAGCGCAAACTTCTCCCCCCCCTCCCCACCAAAAGGGCTAATATCTATCCCAGCAGAGTGCTGCCCCCCTGACATCTCAGATGCTCAGGTAAGAGCTGCCCTCTCCAAAGCAAGAAACACAGCATCAATGGGACCAGACGGTGTCCCGGGCTGTGTCCTACATGAACTCCAAGAAGAGCTAAATCCAAACCTAAAACTACTGTTCAATCTCAGCCTTACTACAGGATATATACCCAAAGAGTGGCGTATAGCAACAGTGGTCCCTCTCCACAAAGGTGGTGCCTCAACGGATCACTGGAAACTATCACCCCATAAGTCTCACTAGCTTGGTCTGCAAAGCTATGGAAAGGATCATCATGGACCTTATAAATAAAGATATTGGGGACCTACAGACACTGGATCCTACCCAGTTCGGCTTTGTTAAGGGCAGATCCTGCCTCTTAAACCTGGTTGATTTCTTTGAAACAGTCACCAAGGCCATTGACAAGGGGAAGGTGGCCCACATAGCCTACGTGGACCTCGCAAAAGCCTTCGATACAATACCCCACTTGGGCATTATAGATAAGCTCACCAGCTTAAATATAAACCCCTATGTCACTAGATGGGTTGCAAACTGGCTCAAGGACAGAACCCACATGGTTAGAATAGCTGGAGCCATGTCAGACTCCAAACCAGTTACAAGTGGCATCCCACAAGGCTCAGTCTTGGGACCTCTCTTGTTCGGTATATATTTCTCGGAGGTACAGAACAACATGGAAGGACTGTGGCTGCCCAAGTTTGCAGATGACTGCAAACTGGGTGCCATAATAGACTCTCCAGCTGACACAAGCATCCTCCAAAAGGGCCTCATAGAAACAGACAACTGGTGCCAGAGCCATGGCCTCAAGCTAAACACCAAAAAGTGTATAGTCATCCTCTTTGGCAAAAACAAAGTGCCCACAAATTACCACATAGGTGGTAATCCATTAAGTACAGAAGAAGTAATTAGGGACCTGGGGACCCAAGTTGATAGCAATCTCTCATTTGACAACCACGTGGCCAAAATGGTTAGAAAAACATTTTATATAGCCCACCTAATCATGAAGGATTCACATCTAGATCAGGGAGGTCATCGTGCCTCTTTACTCATCACTCATCAGGCCCATAATTGAGTACAATGCCCCTTTTGGGATGTACCTTACCAGACACCTGCAGCAACTGGAAATACCCCAAAAGTACCTCACCAAGAGGATCAAGGGGCTCAAACAGATGCCGTATGCTGCTCGGTTAAAGAAACTCCAGCTCTACTCAGTGGCATACCGCCTGCTCAGAGGCGATCTGTGCCTGATGTATAAAGCCATGTCCAACCCGGAATTAATGGACATGCTGCACCTCAGAAAATCCAAATCCCATCGAGCTATGCGCTCGAGGGACTTAAACCTCAGCACTGAAATAAATAGGACATTGCTGGAGGGACAGATTCATAACCCAGAGTCTCCCTTCACTCTGGAATAAAATCCCAGTCCAGGTTAGGCAGAGTCCCTCATTGACTCTCCTCAAGAGGAATCTTGATGAGTGGATGGGAGATCGTAGGTTTACCCCGGGTATCACTTCTGTGTCACTGTTAGACAGAGGCACAGTATACTAACCTCGAAAAAGGGCATAGCAAAATTAATTTAAAATGGGTGGTGAAAGCCATACACACTCTGGCTAGGCTTATAAATTCCCTAGGGCAGATAGCCTAGTATGAACCTATGAACCTATATATGAGCACAGGCAAAGATGTGGTGATCAAGAATACTGTTTATAAGACTAATTTAAAATATACTTGCCAATCTAAATCTGTTGTCTATGTGGCACAATGTCAAAGTTGTGCTGCTTTCTACATCGGTAAAACCGATCGTAAGTTGAGAGAACGTGTTTATGAGCACCTTTACAAGATAAGAAACCAAAACTTAGACAACACTTTGACCAGACATATCTCTCTGTACCCCCACCATTATTTTCTATTCAGAGCCATTGACTCAGTAATTGATGACACACATGGTGGGCCTTTCTCTTTATTACTGGAACAACAAGAATTATGTTGGCAACTTCGTACTGAGTCATGTTTTAGTCCAGGTTTAAACTAAGTTGCATCTTTAGCATATATACTTAAACTAAGGAATTTGAGGCAGTAAAAACCACATTTGTTGGTTTACAGTGAAGTTATCTTTCCAACAATTCAGTTTAATGTATTGAAGCATGGTTAAACACATATACAAATGTAGGCACATGATTTTTTAACATGTTTCAATACAATTTTCAACCCATTTTCCCATAGTAAACGGAGGGGAATCATCATCACTGAGATAACTAAAAATCAGATTGGCAGGACTCAGCCTTAATTTTTGTCCTTTGCTTATTGTTGCATTATTTATTAGTTATTATTTTCATTTATTTATGTAGGCATTTTGTCAGTTCATATAGGAGGGTGGCAACTTATTGCATTGTATCGTAAGTTATTAACTCTTTGCATTGCAACTTTTTGTATTGTACTTGTTATAATGTTTCTCAACAATATATATTTTTCAGTAATGTCTTTAATTGTAAAGATTTTTATTATTTGTCTTGATTTTATCAGACAGGAGTTAGTATATATACACATTTTTATATTAAGGGACCTGTTCTACATTTATATATTGCAGCAAGTCTCGATGTGCAATAGTGAACAATACCTCTTTAAGGTAATTATTTGATGCTTGATTTGTTTGCAACGCCCATTTACTATTTAACAATGTAGCTCTGTTGTATCTTTTATCTGATGAAGTCCTGCTAGTGAGTAGGATGAAAAGTGATTCAGAATAAAGACTTTTGGATTACCCGTGGCTTTCTGTGCCTTTGTGCTTGCTCAAGTTTATGTTTGCAGCCAGTAGTTTGTTTGTTCACATATGTAAGTACTCTCAGAGCTTAAATATCTCTGAACAAACCAGCCACAATTAAAAGATTTAACTATATTTAATAACAAATAATAAAAGCACACGACAATACTCAATAACAACACAGTGACAACAGAGTTCAGAATCATATGAAATATTTTAAAACAACATAGCAGGACAGTCTCACATAAATACAGAAAACATCTAGACTAGTAATGTCTTTCGGCTTTTCCCAGTTAGGGGTCACCACAGCAGAACACCAGTCTGCTAATAATTGGCAGTGGATTTTTACTGTGCCGAGTTGCCAGCCCGACACCCAACCTTCAAAGAAGGCACACACATTCACTCACGCACCTACCTGCATGTCTTTAAACATCAATTGACTGCTGGGAGGACATGCAGACTCCACACACAAGGCGCTCCAGCCGAGAATCGAATGGGAGAACCTTTGCTATGAGGTGACAATGCTAACCGCTGCACCACCACAGCCTTCACAGAAAACATCACATCTAGACTAATCTTACTATATTCCTATCTATCTCTATGAGAGATACTATGATCTAAATCTTACTTACAGAGCAAGGCAAATACAGATGAAAAGTGCTGAAGATGGATGTGTTCAGATCCAAGATACAAAATGTACAGACTCACTCTCTGAGATAGTTCTTAAATTACCATCAAACATTTCTGCTGTGTTATCTCAGATTACATTATTCTTGCCACCTCTGCCTTTAGTTTCCAGGCTAACAGAAACTTAAAATTTACCACCTCTGTGTCAAAAATACCTATCCCTTAGAAGCTTGCCTGGAACTGGAAGTTGTAAAACAGTTAAACATCTTCACATTTGAAACCTGTAATTATTTCTGTTTCCAGACAATAGGAAAACCTACAACTCTAGACATTGTGTCTGCACTGAGCTGAAACAGAGATAACAAAATCATAAACAATTTCCACTTATTTTCTTGAGGTTTTGCAAGTTAACACTGTAGGATCCAGCCTTTACCATCAAAGCATATATTTGCATAGGTATATAGTTTATGTACATTTCTGTTCTTTTCCAGTGGGGTACACTGAAGTTACATTCTTGAAGCTCAGCAGATAACATATAGTTTTCTTACATTTGTGGAACAAGCATACAAATCATATTACTATCCACAAATGACATATAATTATTTATAAAATTCTAGCTGGCTGGGCTGGCAGCCTTCACATACATTACCATCTATTATTCTCATTTCTGTTTCCCTTTTGTTTACAATACACAACTTCCTTTATAATAAATAACATAATTTCACATTTCTCCCTTGTATTCCAACAACAGTCTCATGAGATCATTTCCAATGCTACTTGAAACCACTCCTGTCTTATTTTCATTATAATTTTATAATCTACATTACATTACATTAGCTGTCGATAATTCTATAATGTATACTTTTCTACTTTTTTCCACAAATATTTCATTATACCTAAGCATACCTCCTATGTATCACTTCCACATTTTTACATAATCCTTTTAAAGATTCTTTGATTGCGTTCTCTGTAGCCTCATCTGTCCAAAACTGTAGAAAACTTAAATATGTAGCCTTTTTATTCATGCTGCTGAAAACATTCAATGTAATGGTAAAAATGTATTTCCTTTTTTCTTATTTTCTTTTCTTTGCTGTGAATCCCATCATTTTTTTCTAATGACTAAAAATGTTCAAAACTCAAGTTTCTTAATCTTTTATTCCCTAATTGAATTTGTGAATGAATTTCTATAGCTTTAAAACACAAGGGTGCAATGTATTTATCCAAAATACCATACTAGATTTATGCAACACTCTTCGTACAGTTTGCTTTCACAAGTGATCTCTGTTTTATCCCCACATGCTGATATAGTTTCTTTTCTACACCAGGTTCAGCATAGAATCAGGTACCCATTTCTTTTTTGTCAGGTTTTTACCGTTTCTTGAAATTCTTTTTGTTCCTCTAGGTCCTTTGACATACCTTCCTGCTACACACTCTCTTCCTACAAAATTGCAGTTTCTATATCCTCATTAATGTTATCTATAATGACTAACAACATCATCTCCCTGGCCATTTTCACCAAGTTGAAACACTTCTCTACTGTAACAGACTATAACATCTTAGCAGCATTTTATGTTCTTCATTCTTGAACTTACATCCTTTAAAATGACAATAATTGCACCTGGAAGCTCCACTGATTCACCACTCAAAGATGTGTGCCTACACAATGTAACTCCCCTACACATTGGTTTCCACACCTTCACCATGTTGTTGGCCTGACCAAGCATCTCTAAGACAATCTTTCTAGTATTGATACTAGTATATTACCAGTGTCAAAACAACACACACACATAGATAGGCAGATAGATAAATAGATAGATATTTTGATAATGATAAACTGTGTGTTTTACATGCTAAAGAGAAGAGAAAGATTATTACTATTTTAGGGGGCATACATAATGTTGATTGTTTAATCCTTAATAATTTATAACAATTTGTTCACCAATGGGTTGTGAATTTGTGGATTTATTTTGTTTTTGTATGTAGTGTTTTTGTTGGAGATATGTACATGTTTATCATGTATTTTAATGCAATTAATTATTTGGCCACCAGATCTCATTTAGAGGTTGAAAGATGATAGTGCATTTCAGCTTTTATTGTGCATTTGTCTAACTGTACATCTGTATGTATATTAAAGTTTCAAAATGCATTGCCTAATTTTAATAATTTTAAGCATATCATCTCATTATTGAACTTTAACAGTTTATGAGACAGGTTTTTACTTTTATGTAGGTTTTTCAATGGGGATTTGTTTGTTTAGGAGTTAGGTAGGTAATTCATTTCTGGAGAAATCACACATTTTAATCATGAATCAGTATACTTTGTAATTCTGATATCCATTTTGGAGCTTGGGGAACTCAGTAGATGCTTTTTTGTGTCTGTGGACACAAATAAGTATTAAGTCAACATTATGATTACTGGAAGATCAGATTCAAACAGATATGAGTCATTTCTCCATTATTTTGTGGCATTATATATATATATATATATATATATATATATATATATATATATATATATGTGTGTGTGTGTGTGTGTGTGTGTATATATATATATATATATATATATATATATATATATATATATATGTGTGTGTGTGTGTAGGTGTGCAATTATTTATTTATTCACCAACTTTGTGTTTTTGTCCTGTTTTCAGATGCATTTTCAGGGAAAGCATATGGGCAATAAATGAATACTATTGTTTATTGCTGTATTTTTCTTTTGAAAGGTCTTTTACCTGTTTTTAAAGCTTTTCTTTCCTGGTCTCTGTCACTTTTTTGTATGTGTGGGTAGCTCTTTTGTATTAAAGGTGATGTGTTTGTACATTAGTTTCTGGTGTTTTAATTCTTTTTGAATTTTTAAACTGCGTTTGTGTTTGGTGTTGCATTATTCTAGATTATGTCACAATTGTAGATGCTGATTTGTGATTCTGTGGAGATTTGGTGAGTATCCTTAATATTTTACTTTTTAGAGTATACATGTACAATTTATGGGTACTTCTGTTTATTATTGTAATTAATATTAGGTAATGTTCAGGATATGGGCATTATTTTATTTATTATTGTAATTAATATTAGGTAGTATTCAGGTAAGTTTTCTATTTCTTTCTGTTTGAAGGGTTATTGCATTTGCCATTTCTGTATCTAATATTAATATATTTTTAGTGGCTTCTTTTGCTTTTATGCTCATATTATTTTGTTGTTATATTTACTGATCTTCAGATTTTTATATTTGTTTATGTTTTTAGATTTTTTTTTAGTGCTGAGTTTTTATAATTATTTTAAATAGGTCTTGTTAGTGCTGATGTTGGTACATTGCCAGTGTCAACTATAGTTTGTTACCACAGTGGTGGTAAAAACATTTTGATATAGGTAGAATAGTTATAATCAAATTATCTTGCACTCTAACTCAGTTATATTTTTATAATAACCTGTAAGACTGACTCCTAAACACCTGAGTTTCAGGAGATGTAGGCTATTAACAAAATACATTTCTATAGCTTCTTATTCTATGTATTTCATCTACTTAGATGCCATTTATCACACTTATCCGTCTTTCTGTGTATTTTTGTCTGTGCAAAATCATTTTTCATTGATTTCAATGGCTTGCAGGAATATAGTAGTAGCATTTTGCACAAACAAGTGCAAAAGTAAGTTTTTTGATTTGTTAAGAGGCATGACTTCATTCTATTGAAGAGTAGGAATTTCATATCAACGGTTACTGAAGCTTCTGTAGATCAATATTCTAGGATATTTTTTATTTTATTGTGGTTAATGTTATTTTTTGTTTTGTTTTCTTTTGGGTCAGTTTTTGTATTTTTAATTACTTCTTATGTGTGCGATGATGGATTTTATATATAATTTAGATAGTATCTTATTGGATTTGAGAGGTGGTAGTGTTATTGGGCAAGAATCCCAAGCATCATTGTGCATTTTGGAATTGGTACACGGAAGTCCTTTTTTATCTTGTTTTTCTCTTTATTTATTTATTTATTTATTTAGTTTTTGCATGTGGGGTGGTCAGTGAAGTGTGACATGGTGCAGATTGGTTAGCATAGTTGTATCAAATTACTTGGTTCTCTATTCCTCAAGTAATGTGCATTCTGCATGTCCTGTCTGTGGTTTTGTGGATTTTCTGTGGTGGTGTGGTTTTATGATGCAGATGAATTGCTACTCCTCCAAACTGGCTATAGGTTTGTGTGCTGCCTAACAATGACTGTGATGGATGGGATGTATAATGAATTTCTACATGTTTGCCCACTGATGCACTGAGCTGTAGCTCTGTGGCAATAATACATTGAATATCGCATCTAATTAGAGAAGGAATAAATCTATGATTTTACTGCAGTTTTAGTGGCATTTTTTGTTTTATTGTTAGCATTGTTGCAATTCCTTATTTTTCTTGTGATGGAGATTTCTTGCATTTATTTAAAAAGTAAGTGTACATGTATTATTTATTCATTTGTTTATATTATTTGCATTTTTTAAGGCTGTTATCCTCAGCATATGTAAGATTCTTATTCATTTATTGCTTAATTTAGGAAATAAACTAATAAAAAAGCTTATGTTTATTTATATTGTCTTTTAGTAGCTGCATGTATAAGTAAATATGAATTTACAGTGCATTTAATAGTATACATTGTAGATTTGGACATAGACTATATTCATAGTTTTGCAGTTTTCTATTTTTTGTTTACTGCACTTGCTTGGTTTTTGTGCTTTATGATTATGTGTTTCTTTACTGTTGCGTATGGAAGTGCATTTCATTCATATTGAATTATAAGTTGATAGGTAAGTAATAGGATAGTTGTCATTGTGGATCATTTTAAGTCTAGCCATTTTCCCTTTACTGCTCAAATTAACCTATTCCATTTGATTAGAGATTGACATTAACTATCCCATGGTCAATAATTATATATTTCCCATAATGAGAATAACTGAGATCATACCATAGATAATTTTAGGGGAATCATGCACGGTATAAATTATTTAAGAGATGCCTCTGTCCATTAGTAGTACAGGGAGCAGCCCTAGGGTAAATTTCCTATTTCCCATCCATAAATCCAAATTGCACTTGAATATGGACAGAGATGAACTTTGTTTTATGTAGATGTGGAGTCTGTTCCAGAGTGATGGTATCCTCTGTGAGATACACTGTCCCTCTAAACGTTTCTGTTGATGTGCAAGATGTTTATTGGCTAAGCAGATGTCTTGCATGCCAGATACAGGTCACCGGTTAGTAGTCTGTAGGATGCTGAGTATAGTGACGGGTCATTGAGTTAGTCCAAAGTCTGGAATAGAAACCTTGGCCTATCTGCTCTGCAGGAACAGGGTGGATTGCTCTCATGGAGAGCAGGGAATGAACTTGGTTTTGTGCCTCTGCCCACTGGTTTGGAGGAAGATCTGGGAACCCTTTTGGGGCTGGCAGCATGTGGAAATAAAATTTGTACCCCTGGGACACTATGTTGAGGACCCATTGATCGTTGGTGATGGAGGCCCAGTTTTTTGTATGGAAGGCAAGTTTTCCTCCTAGGGGCACAAGCAAATGGGCAGAGGTGAGAGGAGGAGTTAAGAAGAGCTTCCTCAGAAGCTGGTGCCTGCACAGTGGCTCCGGACCCATCCAAGGTAGAGACATCTGCAAGTTCTGTAGGCAAAGAATAGCCTCGCAGCATACCGGACTCCGAGCAAGTATCAGCAGCGGCCTGCAAATCCATAGAAGTGGGCATTAAGGGCTGCAAAACACCTCACTGAGTACCGGTGAACTGGCAACTAGCTTAATAGAAGCATCGTCGGCAGTTTTAGACCTGTGTGGTCTGTCTCTTTCTTTATCCTTACATTGTTGTTGTTTTGACCTTTTACCTTTTTAGTACAGTATCTTTGTGGGCTTTCCAGTTGTTATATGTCTCTGGTAGATACATGCCCAGAAGCGCATTATAGTCAATGACTGGCCTAATGAGAGTTGAGTAAAGGGGGACAGTGACATCCCTGATCTATACACAATTCCTTTGTTTATAAGCTGTTCAATATATGTTACAATGATGGACACATATTGGTAAAAAGTTAGGTCACTGTCTAGATAACTTTCCAAATCCTAACCAACTGGGTTAAGATTTTCGAGCATATTGTCAGTGTGGTAGTTCTGCATTGATTTGTGTTATATTTCTATACAAGTACATTTCATGTTTTGTGGTGGTTTTTGATTATTTATAATACTGGTTTATGCGCAAGTGTGTTGTTTTGTTTTAGGATATTGCTTATGTTCTGATTTATTTCAATGTTTTTGTTTTTTATGACATGTTATGTTGTTTTACATGTAGAATTGTGTTGAACAAATTGTTATGTTGCTGATGGGCTTGTCATAACATGTTGTGGCAGAGTATTTTAGAAATACATTACATTTGGAGCTGGAGCTCATTGGAGCTTTTCGCCCTGTGTCTCTGCTGAAAAAGGGCTACTAAGCTCAGTCAGACAAACCTGGTCAACAAATGTAAAATCAATAATAAATAAATAAATAAAATATAGGTTCATAAATTCATAGGAGATTACTAGGCGTAAAGAGAAGCGTGTTCCAGTACGGACTTATTCAGCTATAGCCAAACAGTTCATGTGAAAACAGTTCATGTGAATGCAGAGACATCGCAAGTGGAAGCGGTGTTAGTTGAGGTTACAAGCGAAGTAAGCGACATCCCTAATGGGCAAGGGGAAGGAAACAAAGTGGATCATATACACGATTTAGACACAAGGGAAAACAACAGGGACATATCACTGGAAGCTGACTTCACGTTTGACTTCAGCTTATTCCATACAAACAGTGAGAACATTAGATTGGGGGCACGCCCAAAAGAGAAGCGTGTTCCAGTACGGACTTATTCAGCTATAGCCAAGAAGGCTAATAGTAATAACACAGGTACTGTAAATATAGACAAAATATCTAGCCCTAAACTGAAATGTACTCAGAAAAGGGACTGTCGTGAACGTGTGTTAAATGTATCTCATGTACTAAATGAATTTCTTGCTGATGATGATAATTTTGGGGGGAGAAATGTAAATGAAAATAAGCAAAAAATATATGACTGTGATGAAAATGTTAGTAATGATGTCAAGTCTAGAATCTTCTCATTGGGTAAAAAACTAGTACAACTTAAAAGTGTAAAAGTAGACAATGCATATCTCGAGAAATGTATTCAGTTACAGGTGGTTCCTAAAGGTTTGAGGTTTTATAAACTACCGCTGGGATTAAAATACACTTTAAAAATTGAGCAAATGTTTAACAAAATGTTCGATGATTTCGGGTTTGCATACATGAAGGCACTTATGAAATGTAATGAGGAAAAAATTAATGTTCTTCTACAAGAAGTGGAATTTTTGAATGAATCTATCATACAAGATGTGGACTTTGTTGAGTGGTATGATTTGTACTCCAAACAGTTTACTAATGCAAGAAGTAAAGTGCATAATGTGTATGACAGGAAAATGAACAAAATAGAGCGTGATCTGGAAATGTATAGGACAGGAAGAGCTTATATTTGGCCAAAGTATATTGATGAAGTGGATGGGACATTTGAAGTAGTGGAATCAAAAGGAAGAAGAAGAAAGTATAGGTTAAATGAAGATGAAAATTTTCAAGGGGGGCGATTCTATCCGGCCCCAAAAAGATGGCAGAGGAGATTCAACAAATAGAGAACACAGATGAATTGATAGATGAAGTTTGTGGTGAAAATTATGTTCAAAAGCTAGCACTACCCACCCCATCAGGTATTATTCTTCAAGAGAATATTACTCACGAGAACGTATCTACATTATCTACTAGTGTAAGCGAACCTGTGGATAATGCAGGAAGGTATCCGAATATACACTGCTTTGAAGGGTTTAAAGTTTACAATTACACTAAAGTCCAGGTTACAATGGACATTACTACTTTGTTTAGTAAGGGGATGAAATTCATACCAACAGTTAAATTTGATATTTTTGATGCCATTAAAGAAGTAAAATTATACTGCAGAAGATTGAATCTAGCAATACAGTTCAATCAAGGTCAGAATAAGGGGAATGGAAACATAGAATGCAACAAGTTAACAAAGAAGAGTACATACATTCCCGTTTCCAATGCACAGATTAGTTTATACGAGAAAATGGTTTGTAAAGACTTGTACAATTTACATAGAGACATCAAGAATAGTAAGGTTGATTCTATGGCCAATAAGGACAATTTAAATATTGAGGAAAGGAAATGTTTAGAAAATCTCATTATGAACGATGAGATAAGAATAATGAAGCCTGATAAGGGAGGAGGGATCGTAATTTTCGACAACAAAGAATACCAGAGAGAAATACAGAAGATTCTACACGAATCAGGTAATTATGAACAAGTGTCATTGAATCAAGTTAACACAGGACATAGAAGGATTGACTTAGCTATAGAGGAGTACTTACTAGATGGAAGAATAACCAGTGATTTATATGAATTTTTCAAAAATGAATTCCCATTATTGTCTAACATAATAGGAATACCGAAAATACACAAAAATATGGAACATCCCCCCTTTAGGCCAATAATTTCTGGCTCTAAATCAAAAACATTCAAATTAGGGGTAGCTATAGATCATTGGATGAAACATATATATACTAAAGTCAACCATATAGTAAAAGATTCATGGGATTTTCTGAGTAAACTAAAAAGAAGTTTGGCAGGAAAATTTGATCCTACTTACAGTAGATGTGAAAGATTTATTTTCCAGTATACCTGCATCAACCGGACTTGAATATTTTTGTAACAGCATGACAAAGTATTCAGGTTGCAGCTGGGATAAGATCAACCTCATCATGGATATGATGGGGTTGGTCCTTGACCATAACTACATCTTCCACTCGGGCGAATACTTTCTACAGACCCGGGGTGTGGCAATGGGGGCTTCCTGTGCCCCCATTTTTGCAAATTTGGTCATGCTCGAGTGGGAGAATAAGTTTATATTTCCCTGTGTTTTTCACGAGTACATTGGACTATATACGAGGTTTTTGGACGATATGTTCATTCTATGGAAAGGTCCAGAAGAGAAGATCCATGAGTTTATAGATTACCTTAACCACACCACAGAATTCCTCCAATTTACCTATCAGTATAACAAACAAGGAATAGCATATTTGGACACCTGGATTAGTATTACAGAACAAGGGTTCGAGTCTAGAATATACAGAAAGCCAACGTTTTCAAACGACTATATACACTACAGCAGTTGTCACCCTGGCCACATTTTTCGTAATGTAGTCAAAGGCCAATGTATTAGGGTGGCCAGAATGTCCTCAACTATGGATATTATGAATGAAGAATTAAAAGTTCTAACCAACTTATTTCTAGACAGAGGTTACCCTAAACATATGGTGTACAACATTACGTCATATGTAGAGAAAGAATGGGGTGGTAAATACGTACCACTGTTGGGTACTGGTAGTTTGCTTAGTACAAAAGTCCATTCAGATAAAGACAACAGAGTTTGTATTATTAGATTCAATCCATATACTAATATTGTGATTGAAATTTTGAAAAAACATTGGGACATCATCACTACAATTGTACCATTTGGAGAATGGTAGAGACTAAGAAAAAGAACTATTTAGGAAACAGTAGGAATGGTACCACATGCTGTGGTGCATGTAGTCAATGTAAATACATTCACAACAAATGTAGAATGAGACTTAAGAACACTGTTAAATCTGTGGTATTTGCTAAGAAGGGTAATTGTAATACCAAGCGGATTGTCTATATAGCGGTGTGTGGGAAATGTGATATGTATTATATAGGAAAGACCGAGAGGAAACTTAAAACCCGTATATATGAGCATCTGTATAGCATCAGGAAGGGTAATACTAAGAATGCATTAAGTAGACACATCTTAGAAAAGGGAAGTGAACACAATTTTTATTTTGCTATTATTGATCAGGTAGAGGTTAGTGATAGAGGAGGAAATTGGAAAACGTACCTAGCCTGGTTAGAAAGTAAGTGGCAGATTTGCCTAGACGCAACAACCCCCCCGGGTATAAATGATTTTATAAGTATAAAGCCCTTTTTAGTGTTAGATTAAAGGGAATCCATCAGCTCAGTACATAAATATATAATTTTAACATTTTTATTATAACATTTTTATTATAACTGTGTTTTATCATGATATATGTATACAGCATACAATACAACAAGTAGTTTTAATATTTATTATATGTATTTATTTATTATACATAATGTTATATAAATTTATATTTATATATTTATATTTATATTTTTATTTAGTAATTCCACAAACATTAACTTGTGTATTGGGTAGACAGTTAATAAATTCTATGTAATTCAAATGCACTATGCACACTAATATGCACTTTAAAACCAGTATATTCTATGTTTTTAGGACAGTTTGTTTTAGATATATTGACTTAAATGGTGAGAAGTTTGTTTTTAATTTTATTGTTTGGCGCCAAAATGTATTTAAAAAGGAAGTGACATGGTTCGACAAATGGTTCTGATGAAATCTGGGAATGCAGATGAAAGCGCTTAACCATTCGAATCTGATGTGCTTTGTGGTGCTTACTGTGGTTTAATAAAATTGCGTGAAAAAAAGGAAACAGTCTCCTGGTAACTAATTCACGGCTCGAGTCCAGACGATCTACACTGTCATTTTTGGAAGTTATTGTTTTAGGATATTGCTTATGTTCTGATTTATTTCAATGTTTTTGTTTTTTATGACATGTTATGTTGTTTTACATGTAGAATTGTGTTGAACAAATTGTTATGTTGCTGATGGGCTTGTCATAACATGTTGGGGCAGAGTATTTTAGAAATACATTACATTTGGAGCTGGAGCTCATTGGAGCTTTTCGCCCTGTGTCTCTGCTGAAAAAGGGCTACTAAGCTCAGTCAGACAAACCTGGTCAACAAATGTAAAATCAATAATAAATAAATAAATAAAATATAGGTTCATAAATTCATAGGAGATTACTAGGCCATTGACCCAATGGTTGTTTTAATCCTAGCCTATTACATATATTATATTTCAAGAGAAAAAATCTGGTCATTGCTGAAGACTATTATTAGTAATGACTGCCCATGTCCAAGAAGGATGTGGGAGTTATTTCTGGCAAGAATTTGTAGTTTCCCATCCATTTATCCAGTCTCCTTTTGAAAAGAGTCATAGAGGTGCTCCACTTAGCATGAATCGGTAGCCTATTCCAGAGAAGTGGTGAACTGTGTGAGATGAATTTGTCTTTCCAGCATGTCCTATTTAAACTGCAGGCCAGATTTAGGTCACTGGACCAGATAATTCTAGTCCCATTTGACTAATGGATGTGCAGCAACTTCATCAGGTTGGGGTCAGAGATTTTTCTATAAGCCAGGCACAAGTCTCCTCTAAGCAGCCTTTATTTTTAACTTGTTTTCCCTTGTGGAATATGCAGTTGGTTAATGCTCTGAGATGCTAATCAACTGTTTCCAGCAGTCCACAATTTCATTCCCTTGACCCCCCCCCATTTGCATATCATGAGAGTCTGAGCAAGTCACTTTAACAGACAGTGTTACCAATCTGTCTGAAAAAGTTCTATGTTGATATAGTGTCTTTTCAAATGTTAACAAATACAAACAAACAAGCAAAACAAAAATACTTATATTACTAATTTAATGTATATTATATGCACTATTAATATTTCATTATTTTAAGTATAGCAGTTTCTTTAGGTAGTTCAATTTTTTTTCTTTTATTTCATATTTCTGTTGAGTACAGTTTCAGACTTTCCTTGTTAAGTTTTCAAAAGTATGTATTGTATATTGTTTGTTTATTATTATTTAATTGCATTATTTAAGAATCTTGGATTGCTTATAAAATACATTTTGTACATTTGTTTCTTATGTATGTTTTCTTTCTTTTATAGCTGTATTGAAGAACATCACTTTTATTAATTTTTTTCAGGTTTTAGTGAACTTTTGTTTTCCAGTTTCATTTACTGATGGACTGTAATGTTGTATTAGTTTTATACGTATTTTGATATGATTTGTTAGTTTATTCATCTGCAGGTCTTTCTGTAATTGTTTCTTGTGGTTTGCCTATTTTTCTTTCTTTCTATTTTATTTGTTAAACTCTTTTTTGAGTTTTTAGAGTTTCTTGTTTTGTCTTTTTGAAGCTATTTGTTTTTCCTCTGATATGTTTATTTTTTAAATGGTAAATGTATTTCTGCAAAGATAATATGCTGGAACATTACATTTTAATGCATTGTGATGACTACAAATAAATATATTAGTATGTTTTGTTAATAGTTTACTTTTTCTGATATTTGGGTTGTGCCTTCCACACGTGCTATTTATATATATAAATTGAGACTCTTGTTCTTTGGAGTTTGGGATACTCTGTGAGGCTATGCATTTATGCTTTTGCAGCTTAAGTGTCAGTTTTTATTAAGGCGCACATGTGTAGTTCTTGGAATTTTAGAGGGAGGTCATTACTGATACACTTATCTGGGGGGTTAGCAGTTATTTTTGTTGCTGTTATTTTTATTGTTTTGTCTATGTTTTGATTTATTTTCTTTTTTACAAGTCATAATACGGCATATTATATAGATGTCTGTTTATTCAGAGAGTACGTTTACTTAGTAATTCTTGCTGTGTATGCATTTATTATTTGTGATATAATTTACAGTTCTGTAGCTCACACCCTGGGAGGGGTGAGCACAGTCCTGTCAGCCTCCACTGGGTAAGATCAGGCCAATGGAGTGAGAAGAGGCATCCCTGGGAATGGTACCATCCTGGAACCTCTGCATTAATGATCCTTCCACAGGTTCACCTATGGAGCCCTTGTTATGACTTTTACTTCCTCTTGTAATATCGCAATACCAGCAAGCAAAATGATTGCACCCTTGAACTAATTCAAATAAAGCAAATATGATTCCCTTTCTTCTTACATAATTGATGCTCAGCTCTTTTTATATAATTTTAGCTATTGGATTGCCAGTGTATGCAGAAAAAAATACCCAACTCTTAAACAGACAACATATTTTGGAAATAAACTATCAAGTGAAATGTAACAAAAGGAATATTATTTAATTCAAATGTTAGAAGATTCTTTGCTTTTTTCAGGCTTGTCATTACTATTAGACATAGCAATTAAATAAACTCTTTTGTTTTGATTAAAAACATATAACCTATGATACATTCTTTTCTTTGACATACGCAACTTCTTTAGTCCAGCAGTTATCATGTACTTGCTATTCACCTTACCCATTGCTGCTTGAAAAATCAACTTCAGATTGTGATTAGCACTGGCATATGCTTTTATATATTTATTGTGGTATCTATTAACTATTCTCCCCAACATTAGCCATTCTGCTTTGTCTCCAACTCAGGTATAAATTCTTACTTAAACATTAATTGCAAAGGTTTTTTACCATTTATTTTTGTTATAATTATGCGCTCATTATATAAAGTGGGTTTTCTTATTCTAGAATGTGAATTTTTTCTTAGTTACTTCATTGTACCCGTATTTATTAAGTTTAATAAACTGGAGTTTATGTTTATTGTATAGTGAGCAACTGTCCAATTATTTCCTGATTCCATATCATAAAGCTTTACCTTCTGACAGTTCAGTAGTAGGAAAAAACAGTTTGTAGTGGGAAGGCATTTTTTTTTCTAGTCTGCAACAGATTTTATTATAAAGTAACCAAAATGTAGCACAACTAATTACTCATTCAGGCAATAATAAACACAGCTTTATTCAATTGAAAGTTAACAAAATAAGATGGAACAGGATAAGAGTCTTAGTAAAGTACATATTGCTTAGCATATAGTGTAAAAAATGTGAAACTAATAATTTGTTGTCTGTCAATTGATTTAGTGAGAAAACTACACATATGTGAATCACCTGAATGACAGATCTACTGCACAGTGAGCTTCTGTGTTATATCATAAGGAATTAGTGCTAGAAAGAAACCGTTTAGAATAATTTGAGCATTATAGTGATCATTCCATCACCAACATCTGTTTACTACTGTGTGATAGACAGCTGTTTACTACAGTTTGACATCTGTGTTATTCAACTGTATGCAAAACATATTGTAAACTTTACTAAGACATTATTGATAGTGCATGGAGTGCCATGACTATGCTCAGAAATCAGGAAAAATATAAACTTGCTATGTGCTTCCCTCATGCAAGACCTGAACCTAACAGTGCTTAGCAGTGAATAACAAAAGCTTCTTAATGGTAGCACTCCCTGATTTTGCCTGATATGTTTGCCCTGCTACTCATAAAAGTTTTGAATTTAAAGTAAGTCACTGAAAATTAAATTAATTCGATAATGACAGAGATCCATATTTTGTATTGTCCAGAAGAAGTAGACTAATGCAGAAATTGTTGTTTTATTAACCTTTTTAAGAGAATTAGAGCAATATTTAAAATTGTACTTTAATAATTTTCTCCTGACCCGCGGTGGTGGTGCTGTGGTAGCATTGTTGCCTCACAGTAAGACGCTGACCAGTTCGATTTTCAGCTAGAGCACCTTCTGCGTGGAGACATGCATGAATGGGTGTACCTTCATTGAAGGTTGTGCGTCAGGGCTGGTAACTTGGCATGTAAAAATCAACTACCAATCATTAGCAGACGGAAGTACCGCTGTGGCGACCCCTAACCGGGAAAAGCCAAAAGACACAAACAAACAAACAAGCTTTAATAATTTTCTCCTCCCATTATTTTGGGATTAGTCCAGAATTCTTATTCAAAGAAGTTGAGAGATATGCTGCTGTCTGTTCAACAGTGCTAAGTGCTTTCAAGCTGGTAAAAGGCTTCATTCTCCAATAGTTTCTCTTTATCATTCTTTTTTAAGATATTCTTTTTTTACTTAAAGTATTTTATTAATTTTTGAAAATGGTTACATAAAGTGTTAAGCTTTTAAAATATAATAATTGAATATAACAAAACAAGATGTAAATAAATGAAATAACAATTTAACTATTTACAATACATAAAAAATGCCTGGGACCACAGTATTGATAAGTAATGCATGCTATGAATATTTTTTAAAACAAAATAACCTAAACAAATTTAAGTTGAAAAAATATAAATGAGGGATAGTACTTTCAATCAAAGATCACCCTTAAAATTATTAGGGAATATTCTATTCTTCTTGGCTGTAGTATCTTTGATTGCTGTGTCTTTAAAGAAGAAAAGAAAATCTTCAAATTGTGGTTATAAAAGATTCTTCCAGTTTCTTATAATAGTTTCCTTGTTATAGCAAGAATTGTCCATGTTAGATAAAAAAGTCTTTTTTTTTATTTCCACAATATTAAATAAAACCATCTATTTCATTAAAATAAGGAACGATTCCACAAAGCTTTAAAAAGTCTTGTATCTTTCCCAAAATTTACAGATCATGTAACAGTCATAAAACATATTCAACCAATTAGTATTACAATGTTTTTTTTACATTTCCAACATGCAGATAAATTTTCTTTTCTCATTTTAGCAACTTTAATAGGAGTTAAAAAAAAGCTTTGTATATAAACTTCCAAGTAAATAGTCTCTGATATAAGTCCAAGATGTATTCTTAATGGATAAAAGAAACTGCTTTCTATTTTGTTCAGTTAAAGCTGGCTGATATTCTTTTGTGATAAAATTTAAAAAATCATATAGATGTCTTTAGCTGTAGTTGAATGTAATTTGGAAGGACCAGATTCATGAAGGCTTGCACGAAGTCTAAGAGAAGTGTAAGACGTCAGACAGGGAATATGTCTGCCGAGCGATTCAGCAATAGCTAGCAGGGGCGTGCATGAGAGCTCCTAAAACTACTCTTGCATGGACAGTGTTATGGTATGCAAATTACCTCATTTGCTGCTGAAATGTATGCAAATGAGGCAAATTTGTGATCCAGGAACCACTAACCTGTCCATGGAAGAGCAGTGTTATTTGCAGAAATGTAATCCATTGGTAACGGAGTACTGTCCTGCAAATAGCTAAATGGAGCTATGACAGCTCCAAATAAAGGATGCATCCAGTTGAGGAAGCATACCGATGGCGAAATATAAGGCCATTTGCATTTTTATAGGTTGAAAATTAATAAAAATTTATTTTTATTTTTTCCCTGATCTCCGATGTTTAAGCATAGCGCAGCTCCACACAAACGCGTGGCGCTTTAAAAAAACAGAAAATAATTAAAAAATAGCCAAAAATGGGCATTTTTAATAAAAAGCTTATTCTACCATGCAGGTGAATGGCAGGCTGAAGACAACATTGCTACTGAGTAGTGGTTGCTAAGGGGGGGAAGCTCAGTTTGAGAGATGTAACCAAGCATTAGTAGGCAATCCTATGCAAATGAGGTTAAGGATAGTGAATCCCAATTTTCCCTGGCATGTGAGCCATGTCCCTAGAGTAGAAGATAGGTGACATCATGAGGGGGTATGTCTGAAAGACTGTAAGCTTATTGGAGCAGAGTGGCTTGTGTTTGACATGAGTTGCTCAGGATTGCAAAAGGCATGTCTACAGTTGTCCTAGCTGAAACCCAGAAACCGAAGGTGTACGCCGTGGATATATCTGAAATTTCTTGCAAATGTGCTTACACCGTGTGCATTCCTGTAAGCCTGTGTGCATGTGTGTGCACCTGTAAGCCTGTGTAAGCCTGTGTGCATGCGTGTGCACCCATCTAAGTCTGTATAAGCCTGTGTGCGTGCGTGTGCGCTCGTGTGCGTGTGTTTGCACTTGTTTTGGCGGTGCTGCCCCTTGTGGAAACAGAAAGGGAAAAGGAAGGAAAGGAAGTAGTAGGAAGTTAACCAAGGAGAACTAGCAGAGCTGCCAGGTGAAATAAATCAGAATCAGCCAATTACAGAGGCAGTACACTAGCCCAGCCCAGCCCAGCACTTAAAAGTCTGCAAACAACATTCCCCCATGTTTTTCTCAAAAACACTGCAGCACTGCAGTATACAAAGAGTGAAAACTTAAAAAGTTTAACTCAGACAAAAAAATATTAGGGGCTGCCATTGCTATTATAAGCCAACATGTGCAAGATGCTGAGGGTGGTGCCACTGAGAATGCTGCTGAGCAACCCACAGTGAGGAGACGGAGAAGAGTGTACAGACCCAGGGTAACCTAAAATGGGCTACATGAGCTGGAGATAGTGGAGCGCTATAGAGTGGACAGAGACCTTCTGCAGCAAATTGTTGAGCTGTGCAGGCCACACCTCACATACAGAACCAACAGGGAATACTAGCAACAGGTACCTTCCAGAGACCAACTGGTTATATGTCAGCACATGTTGGTGATCATGTATATTTTCCCAATTCCCGTGAGGCATTGGCCAGCAATATATGTCTTTTCCAGCAAATAGTGGAATACCCTGAGGTAGTGGGTGCAATAGACTGCATGCACATACACATCAAAGCACCAGCTGGTGAGCGGGGTAGGGCCTACATCAACCACAAGGGCTTCCCCTCCATCAACTGCCAGGTCATGTGTGATGCCCAGGGCATAATACTGAATGTGTGTGCTGGCTGCCCTGGAAGCTACCACGATTCCCATATCTGGCATCTGTCTCAGCTGTGCCAGACATTTGCCAATGGGGACATCCCTGACGGTCACCTAGTGGGGGATGCTGGATATGCACTGGAGCCGTGGCTGATGACACCCATCAGAAATGCACACACACCTGAACAAGAACTCCATAATGAGGCACACGCACAAACACGAAATGTAATCGAGCGTGTGTTTGGGATGCTCAAGTCATGGTTCCAGTGCCTGGACACATCTGGTGGAGCCTTGCAGTACTCACCAACTACATGTACCCAAATTGTCATGGTATGTGCCATGCTACACAATATGATCCTGCAAATACAGCTGCAGCAGGAACAGCATGGGGCAGGGCCAAACAGCCCCCCACCATTGCCAAGGCCATCACAGGCAGAGCGTGACTTGGTGAAGGAACAACCTGAGCCTGCCCCAATAGGCAGAAGAAGACATGCCCAGTATGCTTTGGCCTTGGCAAAGAGGCAACGCATAGCACATACACTGGCTCAGTAGGAACCCTGGAAATGATACCTCTCTTTAACTTGCACATAAAATAAAAGGGATGCCTAACTTGCATCTGACATAGACAGCCCTGCAGCACCACCTGAGGCATGATTGCCATGTTTTACGCAATATAAAGCAGTGCTAAGCAGCTTTTACCACTATTTAGTATATGTAAACAAAATTGCCAGCGCTAACTAGTGCAACGTCGAGCAATGTTGGGCAAGGTCGGGCAAAGTCGGGCAAAGTTGAGCAAAGTCAGGTAAATATGCTCATATTTGCTTTACTGTTCCTTAAGCAGCCTGGTCTGCCCAACATGAAAATAAAAAGCAGTGACAGGGCTTGAACCCAGGATACTGTGCACTATAGTCACAGTACTGAACCACTAAGCCATGACAGCATTTCACTGGCACAGCCACAGCAGGACAATTGTACACTAATGCAAACACAAAGAAATGCTGTATCATGTCCCTAAAGAGGCATATGGGTAACCTCCCCCACAGGCCTATGCAGACCAAGAACAGTAGGCCAGGCAGTGTGATGTGGGTTGGCTAGGCTATGTATGGAGTCACAATCTAATATACGTGACATTGGACGCTGAGATCTGTAGTACAGTAGTATGCCTCAAGCCAGTACGACAGGCAACAGTACATTCTGAAATGGTGTACCTTACATAGCAGTGCAGGCCTAGCAAATGTGTATAAGTGTCAGGTGAACCCCTCATCCTATGTACACCCACAGTAACAATCAGGTGTGCCCCCAGGTAGAAATGTACAAAGAATAGCTGTCCCCCCTGTATGTAGAAATGTTAAGTCTATGCAAAGTGTCTCATGGAAGCCCTGCAGGCACAGCATGATCCCTGTTGATTTATGACACAAAGGTGAGCCCTGCAGTAAAAATACAACTTGATTTTCCACACACATATAGTATAAATGTCTTTACTGGGTGTGCTCACACACTTCAATAAATGTAGTGGATTTCAGTCAGCAACATATTGAAAGGTCATACTGGGCATGCTCACACACTTAGGCCATGTCTGAGTATAGCAGTGGGCCACACATATCTGCCAGTTGCATGTTTTACCCCAGGAACCTGTCACTATTCACCAATCCTGCCTTGTGCACACAGTTATATGAAAACAGACACATATAATATATTGGAACCCTGTCATAATCAAACTATGTACCACAAGTACTTAAGTTGTTCACAGAAAGTGAAAAAGCAAAGAAGATCAATAAACCTGCAATCAGTATCATCAATAAACAATGTGCACTCCAAACATTATCCAATCCATGTTCTGGCAAAATAATCTGTGAAGGAGTCCATAGAGAACCATGATGCTTCCTTCCGCTATGTCATAAATAGCAATGTACACTCATATATGTTCTGAGTCGGTGCAAACTGTAAATGACTGACATTGGCAACATCCTGTCAGACAGGCTCATACATACATACCCCCCCCTCCCACTGACAAAAGACCCTATCATCATACCTGGAGATTGTAAAAGCACAGATATCGCATATAGAATGGGTAAACATCTCCTTTCAAACCTGAAAACACGGCGTCTATGGGATTACATTGTTTACCTAGCTGTGTCATAAGTGAACTCCAGAACAAACAGACCCTGCACCTGAACAGTCTGTTGAGCCTCACCCTCTGTACAGGATATGGAACTGTTGAATGTGTTCCAATAACATTTGGCACACTCCACAAGTGTTGGTGCACAACAGACCATGGGAACTATTGTCTTATAAGCCTATTAAGCCTGATCTGCAAGGCCATGGAGTCCATCATGATGGAACTCATAAACAGAGCTATTGGGAGCCTACAAACACCCAACCCTACCAATTTTGGTTTGGTCAGGGGCAGATCATGGTTCCCATACCTGCTTGACTGTTTTCAAGGCAGTCATCCAGGACATACATCAATGACATGAGCTACACATGTCCCACATAGACCTTGAAAAGCCCTTTTCCAACATCCCAGACACATGTCATATCCACAAAATCAGCAACCTGTGCATAAATATGTATGTCATCTGATGGATTGCCAACTGGGGCACAGATAAATCACACAAGGTAAGAATTGTGGTCTCCTGTTCAAGCTGGTAACAACTGTTGTCCCACATGGCTCAGTCCTGGGACCTTTCCTGTCTGGTGTATACTTTTCAGAAATACAGTCAAACACACGAGGGCTACATTTAGCAAAGTTTGTGGATGACTGCAGAAAAGTTGTCATAATCGATGTTTGGGACAACAGAGACATCCTTAAAAAGGGTCTCAGTCAGACAGATGTGGTGTCAAAATTATTGACTTGAGCTACAGTCATACAAATACTGCATAGGTGCCAACACCCTAAATATGGAGGTGATAATAAGGGATCAATGGACACATGTGGATAGTCATCTCTACTTCCAGAAACACATTCACAAAGTGGTCAGAAAATCATGCTATGTGTTCCCACAAACTGCCAAGGTCTTTGCATGTAGGTCAAAGGAGGTTCCCTCTACTCATCAGTCATCAGACCCGTCAGAGAGTACCACAACACACTTACGATGAATCTGACTAGGCACCTTCAGCAGCTGGAAAGACCACTGAAGTACCTCAACAAGAGGATTACTGGCCTCAAACAGTTGCCCCATGCAACAAGACTGAATTTAACTCAATCTGTACTCTGTTGCATACTGTCTACTCAGGAGATCTCTGCCCAACAGACAGGTCCATGTCATGGCAACACTCAGATCTGCTCTGAGTTACAGCTCAATGGCACTAAATATACAGACCCAACTGATATTGCCAACATCCTGGCAGATAGGATCAGTGCTAACTTTACACCCTTCTCACCCATGAAAGAGCACATCTCTATAACAGAAGACTGCAAAGTTGCTGTCATCATGGCTGCACAGGTAAAAAACACTCTCCAAAGCCAGTATCACAGCATCCATGGGACCAGATAACTTCTTAGGCTGTGTTCTACACAAACTACAGAATGAACAGGCACCACACCAATGTACCATGTTCAGTCATAGCCTCACCTCAGGCTTTGTGCCTGCTGAATGGTGCACAGCAATGGTTATCCCACTACACAAGGGTGGAGACACCACGGACCCCAGGAACTAGCACCCCATTAGCCTGATGAGCCTGCTCTGCAAGGCCACGGAATGTATCATTATACAACTTATAAAAAAGGACATTGGTAATCTCCAAACTCTGGACCACAACCATGTTGGGTTTGTAAAATGCAGATCATGTCTCCTAAACCTGATAGACGACATTGAAGCAGTCACCAGAACTGTAGACAAGGGTAAGGTGGTTCGCACAACCTATGTAGATCTTACCACGGCTTTCAACACCATCCCCCACTCTGGAGTTATTGATAAACCCATTAAACTAGGTATAAATTGCCATGTCACAAGATGGGTTGCCAACTGGCTCACTGACAGAACACACACTGTGAAAGTAGCAGACTCCAAGTATGACTTTGGACCAGTGACGAGTGCAGTACCACAGGGTACAGTTCTGGGTCCTGTCCTGTTTTATGTCTACTTCCCTGAAGTAAACTTTAACATGGAAGGTCTGTGGTTAATGACGTTTCCAGATGACTGCAAACTAGGAGCCATAATTGTAAATACTAAAGATGTGGACATCCTACAAAAGGGCCTCACTGAGACAGATGCCTGGTGTCAAAGCCATGGCCTCAAGCTCAGTGCCAAAAAGTGCATTGTCATCTGCTTTGGTAAAAACTCTGTAGCCATGAACTGCAACATAGGCGGTAGTATACTTAACACTGAAATTGTGATAAGAGACCTTGGGTCACAGGTGGACAGTGGAAACACCTGTGATAATCACATCCCCACAGTTGTCAGGAAATCCTTCTACATGGCACACCTCATCACAAAAGGTGTCTCATGCAGAATAGAAGAAGACATTGTTCCCCTCTACTCATCACTCACTAGATCCATAATAGAGTACAACGTTCCTTTTGCTATGTACCTCACAAGACATCTACAACAACTGGAAAGCCTGCAGAAATACCTCACAAAGAGCATTAGTGGCCTGAAATACATGCCATACACAGACCGTCTCAAAATGCTCCAGCTGTGCTCTCTCACATATCGCCTACTCAGAGGTGATCTCTGCCTAACATACAAAGCTATGTCAAACACAGAGCTGTTGGGCATGCTCCACATAAAATACTCACAGTCCCTCTGATCTTCGGCCCCAAAACCCAGAGTGAAATACAAAGGAAGGGGTGTATCCATTTACCTTATGGATACCCACACCTTCAGGTTAGTGGCACAGCATGAGGCCTTGGAGACCATGCAAGTGCAACTAACATTGGGCAAAGCTGCTTATCAGATCGTAGCCTGCTACAGATCACCTACCTTGTCTCAGGAACCTCACTCAGTATTCCTGAGAACAGTGGAAAATATAAAGGTTATATCAAACACCATTATATGAGGAAATTACAACTACCCAAACACTGAGTGGGAGAATTACTCGTGTACAATGTCCTTTGCCCAATGTTTCCTAGAGTTTAAAAACTCAAACGTCCTGGAATAGCTGGTCACCATGCCAACTAGAGGTGACAACATACTGGACCTGATCATCACCAACATGGGGTACCAGTGTTCCACAACAGAGATAAACCCTTCACTTGTAATATCAGATCATAAAGTAATCACACTGGACATCCACATCCCCCCCCCCCAGTCAAGGAAACCACTATGAAGACATTTTCAAAAGCAAACTGCACACTTCCCAAGACCAAAGTGGAAAGTTCCAAAGCCCCCTTGCTATAGGATAATCCTATACAATCTGCCAAATCATTTACAAATGCATTCTATGAGCATATACAGGGATGCATGGATCAAGACATCCCAAATAAAACCAAGATGCACTCCTCCAAAAATGAGAAACCAATCTGGTGGTCATCGTCCATAAATAAGCTATACAACAGAAGGAGGAAACGAACACATGATAGAGCAAACTTCACTAAAGGAAAGGCATCATTATTAGGAAGAAACAATGCTCGCTCATAAAATAATCCAAGGCCAGTTTCTAAAGACAAATTGCCAAGGAATGTAAGAATAACAACCACAAAACCTTCATTAGCTATACCAAACATTTAGGTGGCAACTCTCAAATATGCTGTCAGCTACTGCAAAATGGCAAAAAATACACTGAACCAACTTACATTGCCCACATCCTGGAAGACAAGTTCAGTGGAAATACCCCCCATCACCCTGAAAAGGGCCTGTGTCCATCCCAGAAGAATGCAGAGCCCCAGACTTCATGGACATGCAGGTAAAAATAGCCCTCTCCAAAGCTAAGAACACAGCATCAATGGGACTGGATGGTGTCCCAGGCTGCGTTTTACACCAGCCCAAAAAAGGAACTACACCCTCTCCTACATTCACTGTCCATACTCAACCTTACCACAGGCTATGTACCCAAAGAATGGCATACAGCAACAGTCATCCAGCTCCACATAGGGGTGCCACAACAGAACCTGGAAACCATTGCCCTATAGGCCTACTCAGCCTGGTCTGCAAAGCTATGGAGCAAATTATCATGGAACCCATAAACAGAGACATTGGGGACCTCCAGACACTGGACTCTACCCAACTTGGCTTTTTTAAAGGCAGATCCTACCTCCTAAACCTAGTTGACTTATTTGAAACAGTTACCAAGGACATAGATGGAGGTGAAAGTAGTCCACACAGCCCACCTGGACCTCACTAAGGCCTTTCGACACCATTCCCCACTCTGGCACCATGGACAAGCTTACCAGCTTGAACATTAACAGCTATGTCACAGGATGGGTGGCCAACTGGCTGACAGATCAAACACACATGTTCAGAGTTGCGGGTGCCATGTCCGACTCTAAACCAGTCACAAATGGCATCCCACAGGTCTTGGACCTGGGACCCCACCTGTTCAGTAGATACTGCTCAGAGGTACTGGCAAGCACGGGAGGAGTATGGCTGAACAAGTTTGCAGATGACTGCTAACTGTGGTCCATAATGGACTCTACGGCTTACACAGACATCCTCCAGAAGGGTCTTACAGAGACAGATACCCGGTGTCAAAGCAATGCCCTCAAGCAGAATGCCAAAGAATGCATAGTCATCCCCTTTGGATAAAACAAAGTGCACACAAATTACCACATAGGTGGTAATCCAGTATGTATGGAGAAAGTAATTATGGCCCTGGGGACCCATGTAGATAGCAAACTCTCCTTTGATGATCACATGGCCAAAGTGTTTAGAAATTCCTTCTATGTAGTCCACCTAATGTCACCTAATGTAACCCACTTTGTCTAGCCTGATGATGTCACCATCCTACAAATATACCTGTGGAAAAAAGCACTCCCAATAATGTGTATAGTGCATTGTGTTAATGCGTATTCCTCTAGTATCATAAAATAGCTAGGTAGGGGTTTGAATCCTGCACTTGACAAGTGTGCGTGTGTTTGTGTGTATCTCCTTGGAGAGGAGTAACCATTTTGGAGACTACTAAAACACATTAAAAGTGGTATACTTATCATTGCCAAGTCTGATGATGTCACCATCCTACAAATATACCTGTGGAAAAGAGCACTTCCAGTAATGTGTATAGTGTGTCATGTTAATGCGTACTCCTCTAGTATCATAAAGTAATTAATTAATTAATGCACTTGACAACTGTGTGGTCTCCTTGGAGAGGAGCAACCTTTTCGGAGACTACTAAAACACCTTAAAAGTGGTATACTTATCTTTGTCAAGTCTGATGATGTCACCATCCTACAAATGTACCTGTGGAAAACAAAACGCCTACTAATGTGTATAGCATGTTGTGTTAATGCGTACTTTTCTAGAATCATAAAATAGTTAGGTAGGGGTTTGAATCCTCCACTTAATAAGTGTGTGTGTATCTCCTTGGAGAGTAGCAACCTTTTTGGAGACTACTAAAACACCTTAAAAGTGGTATACTTATCTTTGTCAAGTCTGATGATGTCACCATCCTACAAATATACCTGTGGAAAAACAAACTCCCAGTAATGTGTATAGCGCATCGTGTAAATGCATACTCTTCTAGTATCATAATGTAGTTAAGTAGGTGTTTGAATCCTGCCCTTCACAAGTATGTGTTTGTGTGTATCTCTTTGGAGAGGAGCAACCTTTTTGGAGACTACTAAAACACCTTAAAAGTGGTATGCTTATCTTTGTCAAGTCTGATTATGTCACCATCCTGCAAATATACCTGTGGAAAAGAAAGTTTCCAGTAATGTGTATAGCACGTCGTGTTAATGTGTACTGATTTGTTATCATAAAGTAGAGAGGTAGGGGTTTGAATCCTGCACTTGGTGAGTGTGTGTGACACTGTTGGTCAATGTGTTGTGGGTTTTACTTTTACTACTGTATGACATATCACTATGACAACAGTATGTACATTGCACATGGCAATGTAGCTGTGTGGCAAATACCTGGCACAGGTAGCTGTGTGGCAAATACATATACGTACATGTGACCTCAATTATTTCACAGGTGGGAACCCTGCTTTCTCATGTCTCACATGCAGGGTGACTAAGGCACTTTTAAGCAGTTGTAAGTGGGTTTGCATGTGTTTGCACGAAGCTTAGCAATACTTAGCTAAGCACACACAAGCACACACTCCCACAAACCCGCTAACTACTGCTTAAAAGTGCTTACTCCCGCTAACCCTCATGCTCATTTCTTTGAAAGAAAAGAAAATGGAGAGATAGGAAAGTGGTGAAAAAAAGGGCACAAAGAGGGAAAGACAGTAGGGAGAACAGCTCAGGATGTGCAGGACGGGTGTAGGGAAGGACCATAGCTGCCCATTTCTTTTATAGCAACAGCTGTGCATATGCAATAATTTTGGAGGAAAATATGAAACCTTCCATCCCTGAGAGAGGGTTGAGGACAACAAAGTATGTTGTACTGCCAATTAAATATCAGTTTATGTGTCCAGTGGACATGTGTGCAAAATGGGCAGCTATGTATGGGGCGTAATTTTTTTTTGGGAGCAGATTGCCCTTTTTTTTGTCAGGTGAGAGTGGAATGTGGGGTAGGGGAAGTAGGTATATTTGGGGAGGTAGGTTGGGGAGGTAAAAAGACAAGACAAACAAGATGCATACAGGGGCAGAATATGACACATGTGGTGGGTGAACACCATTGACGGGGAAGGATGTTTGGAAATCGCAAGCCCATGAGCCCACAGATGGCAACAGTGGAACTGAGATCCCCACCCATGGGCAGTCACCACTGCACCTTCACAGCCCAGAGGGTGGCTGTGCTGGGGGCTGTGTAGGAGGGGCAGGCTCACCCATGAGTCATGCCACTCATGCCTCAAGCTGGCATAGAGGATCAGCGACAGAACGCTCGCTCTCCCTATGCACCACAGCCCAGACTGTTTGGAGGGTGATAGGTGGCCCTCCTCCACCCACGCTTGCATGAGGGGGATGAGCCCCATCCCCTGCAGCGCTTCCACCCAAAGGTGGCACAGGACCAATAGAGTAGGAGGTCCCAGGCTGGGCACCGAACCTGCTGATGCCAGGTGCCATCACCAGCTGAGGTGGGACAGGTGGGTCCGCTGGGACCGGCCTTTTCATATGTTCTATGTTTAGGAGGATTTAATGAAAATATGGGTTAGTAACAGTCAACAGCATTCTCAATTAGTTATAACAGCATGCAGAAGTATTCCCATTAACCCAACACACCAGAGTTCGAACAGTTGAACAGCAAGCATGACACATGCATATATAGAACAACAGTGGACATTACAACAGCATGCAGGTTTAATTGATGGCAACAGTCCTCCAATATTGTGGTATTTGAACAGGGCACATGCATCGAAATAAATGCAGATATTTATAAACCAATAGGACATATGTCCCAACAAATGATTTGAGATTAGACATACCCATTGAGGTGTGGTATTGCATTTTGTATTCACATACAGTAGGGTGGAAAATGTTAGCTCCATTAACAACTTATATATCGTTCTAGTTTACACTAGATTCCTATTAATTGCAGTTATATGTCCCCTACATGTATTATTACACTACCCAGTTGTCTTTAAATTGGGAAATGGGTTTTGCTAGATCTTTACATACATGGGCTGTATCTGACATACAAACTGTCCAGGATGCAATGTTACTGCTACATATTTTGTGAGTTGCTCAGACACAATACTGCTGAGATGGTACACTGACAGCTCTATTTTCCTATACTTATCTAGATATGTTTAGGTGAAATTATCAGTTATATGTTAACAGCTCCCAACATTTCTGCCAGCACAATGACATTTCTAGGGAACACAATACCAAGCTACTCATGTGCCAGATTAACCTGTACATGCTGGGCATGAACCAACAGTTGAGGACTGTATATATTCTTAACAGCTACTGGCACTCCCTTCATCCACTTTATATGGGCCTACCCAAGTGTGGGTTGACAGTGCTTAATATGACAGTACTATTTCTATAATGCAAGAGTACAACAACATATCAAAGAAAGTGACACGGACACACTCCAGAAATTATACCTTTATTAATTACATAACACAGTTTTCTAGAGGCTCTCTCATTTATTTGATATAACAGTGCATGCAGAAGACTTATTGAAGACTTTTTATACCTTTATTAATGGGTTACAATACTCTTTTTCAGGCTCTCTCTCACTTATTTTATATAACAGTACATGCAGGGAAGTCATTCAAGACTTATTATACCTTTATTATTGGGCTACAACACTTTTTTCAGGCTCTCTCACTTATTTTATATAACCATACATGCAGAACAATTACTAACCTGCCTGGTGGCACAGCCTTAACAGCCTATCTGCATAGGCTTGCTGATTCACAGCATGGACACCTGCAGCTGTGAAGTAAATGAAGTGATATTGAGACATACCTATCCATAATATAGACTACAATGGCAATTCTTACATACTTCATTCCATGGCTACCTACTCAGTAGTGGGGCATTTTCCATCCCACGGGCCTCCTGTATCCACTGGTTCAATCGGTCCTCCTTGCATCTCTTCAGGTCTGAGTAGTGGTGTCTGACCTGCTCACCAGTCCGAGGGACGCCTGTGGCACTGATGAGATCATGAGCTAGATGGTTACAGGCTTCCGATTTGTATTGGGTGCCCTGGAACTGGCCCTGCAGGAGTCTCTCCTCATGATTATGGATGAGGAGCCAAGCCATTACTTTTGACTCCTCAATGCCCCAACGTTGCGCTTGAAATTGAGAGACCTCTCCAACACCAGCCATGCTGACTGCAGATGGGAGCTACAACCAGTTATGGCAAGTATTCCCACCTATGGAGCTTAAATATGCCTCATTTCCCGCACTTATCTGTGATTGGCTGGTTTTGAAAAAACTCAGCTGAAAGCACACCTGCTTAGCACTGGGTAAACTTCCATTGACATGTATGTGTGTGTTGAAAGTGCATGCATATGAAAAGCTGTCGTGGCTTAGTGATTCAATACTGTGATTATGGTGCACAGTATCCTGGGTTCGAGGCCTGTCATTGCTTTTTATTTTACTACTGGCCAAACTGGCTAGGAGGTGTGGCTGTGTTTAGCCGACTTTGCTCAACTTTGCCCAGCATTGCTCTATGTTGCTCTACAGTGCTCTACATTGCTTGATGTTGCCCAATGTTGTGCTAGTTAGCACGTTGCGCAGCTCGGCACAAAGCTATTGCACTAGTTAAAGCAGTGCTAAGCTATGAGCAATTATACTTAAATATGCTTAATACTGATAAACTTTGCTTAGCAGTGCTTCACATTGCTTAAGATACGTTACTTATGCATCCATCAGTATGCATAACCATTTCACCTTCATATATATATATATATATATATATATATATATATATATATATATATAAAATTCGTCCACTACTACATAGGCCATTTCAATGCTTTTTACTAAAATGTAAAAGATAAATGTCAGGAATTATTTTTATATACAAATTTCCAACAGAAAATAGAAAAGGGAGTGGTGGGACTCGAACCGGGAATGCCTCCTCTTTGTGCGAAGGGTCTACCACTACGCTATTGCTATTTTCCTTAATTTGCATATAAGTTTCTTATTATCCTCTTCGATGTCTAAACTGCTAACTGTAGCTAAGCAATGGGCAAACCCGCGCAAACATGCACAAATATGGGCAGCTATATCGGGAATAATTTAAAAAACATAAAAGTTTTACATTTTATAATTGCACTGGGGTTTAGAATGTGGAGGAGTGTAGTATTGGGTATGTATACATTTGAGTGGACTTGTTCACGTCAGTTGACATTTCCCAATTGAGACACCTGCAGGGGCGTGGATTTTTGGACTGCTCGGCAGTCCGACATGCCCCCTGCACTCGTGCACACTCCATGTTAGCCTTAGAGTTGATGCAGCACGCCCTCATGAATATGCATGGTGCTCTGACGTCTTACTCTTAGATTGCAGTTTCCGTGTAAGACTAACTTAGTCTTACACGGAAGGTTAGTGAATCCTGGGGGAAATTAAATTATCCATTTCTCAATTTTGAAGATAGTTTCATTTAAAATTTAATCCATTCTGGTAACCCAACACACCTTGGTTGGATAGATGAGAAGATTTGGTCTGAATTGATGTTATAACTAATTGTATATGAATCAGATCATTAATATCAATATTAAATTCTAAGCATATTGAATCTAAAGATATACTTTTATTTTCTTCAAAGCAATGATACCATCTGTAAAATTGTTGCATTTTTTATGATTTAAGGACATGTGTTTGTAAATAATTATTAATGCTTTTTGTTAGGGAAAAGGGAATAAGGATTTCAAACCAAATTCTATAACTTGAATTGAGGGATAATATTTTTAAATGTTTTTAAAATTAAATGGATATAATTAGATTTAGTTGGATACTATATAGTAGCTTGCATATAATTGCATATATAAAACAAAAAAGGGGTATATTATTTTATATTAATTGAATCCAAAGAATTCATTTTTGTATTAAGTATTTGGCAATGTAAGATTTTAAAGTTTCTGATATAATTGCTATCAAACCAGTTAGAATAATTTTCATAGTTATTGCTGTTGCATATGTTTCTATATTTGGAAAATTAATATCTCCAGAGTTCCAAGGTCTGAAATGATAACATATACTTAATCTAGGTTTATTTGGATACCATAAAAATAAGAAGTAATACATTCTTTTGATTTGATTTTTATTGATGGAATTATAAGAAATTGAGTTATATATACTATTTTGGATATAAAATCATTACAATTATTTGATATATATCTTTAAATGAAATGAAAATCTTGTTCCAAGGTTTGATCAGATTAGTTAAAGAGGGTATACTTCTTTTAATAGTGGAAATTTGTAGTCTCTTCGGTGTTTTTTAATGTATGAATTCGTAAATAGTACAAATTAGTAGTTTCTCTTCCTATTAAATAATTATGTGGATTTAATGAACTATTTTATTGATAAGAAAGCAATTAACATGTAAATTTGAAATCTTTTGAAATTTTCCTATAATATTCTTCAGTTTTTGCAATGTTTCGTTAGAATTTTGTAATGTTAAAAGTATATAATCAGCAAATAGCATAATTTTAGAATTATATTCTTGATTAATCTCCAAACCCTGAATTCTAGAATTTGAATTAATTAATATTACAAGTATCTCAGTAGTAAAACTAAATAACAATGGGAAAAGAGGACAACCTTGTTTTGTTCCTTTTGTATTTTTTTAAAAAAATTAAGGTAAATGGATTCAGCTTTATATATGTTTCATTGTTATACATATATGTTAACAATGAAATAAACTGAATAGGAAAATCAAACTTATTTAACACCTCAAGTAAAAAGTCCCGATCTAATGAATCAAATGAATTTTTATTATCTAGGCTAATAAATCAAGATTCAAATTTCCTATTATTCATCACACCTATAAGAGTAATACATCTTTTATGTTATCAAAAGTTTAGTTTGTCTTTTATAAATAAAACCAGATTGATCTAAACTGATCAAATTTGGAAAAAAAAAATAATTTTAATATTTCTGCCAATACAGACATAAAAATTTTATAATCTACATTAAGCAAAGAAATATGTCTATATGAAGAGCATATTTGTGGATATTTTCCTTCTTTTATAATCGGATTAATCAAGGAATAATTCCAGGAAGGTTGGATTTGTTCTAGATTTTGTGGCTTTACCATGACCTTATGCAAATTCATTATAATTTTTTGAGATAATATTTTATACATTTCTGGAATAATACCATAATTTCCAGGAATGTTATTAGAATTAATAATTTTTATTTTTTTGATTTATGTTTTGCAGAGCTACACGTTTTAATATTTTTTTTGCAATGAAGTGATTTTTTTAACTAAGGATAACTCAATAATTGAAGTTAAAACATTTTTAGCCAGTTATTACTTTTTATTAAAAGATAAATAGTTTCTGAAAAATTCTAATATATCACCAATATCAGAATTTAATTTTTTTTGCTTTCAGGATTTTTTACTTCTTTAATATTATTATTATTTGTTTGAAAATTAATACTTATTGTGATACTTTTTAAGTGTTTGGGGGATTTTGAATAAAATCTATTTTTAGTTTTTTTAAAGCTAATTCAGTTTTATGAGATAGCAACTCATATTTTTTTATTAAGGCCCTATATCTCCTCCTTACTGACTTCTGTTTTCTTCTCTTCTTTTTTATATTATTTTAGTTTTATTTGACTATCCACTACTTTTCTATTGCATTCTTTTAATTTGTGTTTAAACCAGGAAATTGTTTTACCATATATTTATATAGCTATATATATATATATATATATATATATATATATATATATGTGTGTGTGTGTGTGTGTGTGTGTGTGTGTGTGTGTGTGTGTGTGTGTGTGTGTGCGTGTGTGTGTGTGTGTGTGTGTGTGTCTACTTCAGAAGACTGGCAGACCAAAAGACTGACTCTCAAAATACTAAAATACCAAAAGACTACATCCAAAATACTGACAATTCTAAATACTGAAGAATGGAATTTGCCCCTTCTCCAATGTTGTGAGATTTTGGAGTTGGTATATATAATTAGCAGGGGATGTGGGGAGTGAAGCCCCCCACATAAGGGGTGCAGGGATGCTTGCCCCCCTGCAATAAACATGGTTTTAATATTTTGAGTTTTTAGTATTTTGAGATTCAGTCTTTTGGTCTTTCAGTAATTTGGGAGTCAGTCTTTTGGTCTGTCAGTCTTCTAAAGTGTATATATATATATATATATATATATATATATATATATATATATATATATAGATATGTATATATAGATATATATATATATATATATATATATATATATATATATATATATATATATATATATATATATATATATATATATATATGTGTGTGTGTGTGTGTGTGTGTGTAGAAAATATATATGTAAAGAGCACTGAACCACGGCTAGATAAAATGCTAGTTTAATGAAATAAATTCAATGGTGAGCGCTTTCGCAGTCAAGCTGCTTCCTCAGACAATTCAAATTAACCAATTCAAACATTTAATTACACTTCCCACATAATGACATCACATCAATTCAACATTTAAAGATACAACATCAAATATGTGTACATCGAAAAATATATATATAAATACAAAGAGACCAACAACTCAAGAACAGTCCCTATCTGACCATAAAATAATAAATACATATTCATAAGAATCATGCATTCATTCATAAAAAATGTATTCATAAAAATACTTTCATAAAAATGATTTCATAAAAACAATGCAGCATCCTCTCATCTGTGTAAAGGTCTGTTGGCTAATATGGGTTGAATGGATAACTTATCATTGTCCTTTTCCATATTCATCCTCATTCTAATGATCCATTTGAACTCACTATTTTCAACCCTATTCCTGACAGGGCCCTGTCTGGCATTAGATGGTACCATCTCTATAACCATAAATCTGAACTCATGTTCTGTACCCACGGTCATGACATGTCATGCCAATGCATTGGTGTCAGCATGTGTAGATATGTCATGGAGTTGTTCCCTAATCCATTCCCTTAACCTGCATGTAGTCATGGCTGAAGGCATAGTGGATGTGCCTGAGTTGGATTCTACACCTCTCATGAATAGCTCCCATGGAGCAGGGAGAAGGGATATTATTCCTCTGATTGAATACAGAGAAAATCCATTTTTTGAGCTTTCAGCCCAAAACAAAGGATCCACAGGTGGACATGGCTTGTGAGAATGATGTTACAACTTTTAAAATGGACTTTTTGAAGCTAGAAAATGATGTATGGAAATTGAAATGCCTGCAAATGCAAAGGTTTACCTTAGAGGCTTGTTTAAGTCTCAAAATTGTACCACGTGGTTTTCGGGTATTGAATATGCCCTCGTATGGGAATACTTACAAAGATTTCTATTGAAATGGCAACATATTAATATGAATACCAGTTTTCAATATATGCATCTCCTCATTAAATATTTTAAACCGGAGGAAAATTTTTTGTCTGCTAACATTACTAAAATAACTGACTGATCTCTATGAAAAGTACCCGCCCATGGTGGTGGATGTTAAGATGGACCAGCTCATAGACAGTATTGCTATTTTTTAATCCCAACTACTTGTTTATAAGAAGAAGAAACTGCAGAGGGATTCCTCTGATTTTCCCAATGGCTGTGTCTTCTCTTGGCTTAGGGAATATAATGACAATAAGACTAATAGCTCTAATGGCCATTCACATAATACTCCGATTTCCATGGATTTGACTAAGGAGAACAATGGTTCCACCTTAAATTAGGTACAGATACCGCAAGTAACAGAAACTAATGCGGGCATATGTAGTACTCTGCCACTCCCTGCTGTGACATCATTTGGCTCTCCTATTGTCACTCATGTTCAGAGTGGCGTGAGAAGGAAGGGGGAGTAATGGCAGCAGAGGGATTAACTGCTGGTGTTTCCATGTCTAATGTGGCTGATGGGGCACATTCCTTTAGTTCATCCTTCCCAATCAGGTCCAACCATTTTCGGCAGAGGTCACAGAGCCATGGACGGATGAAGCGGAAGGTGCCTATGGAGAACAACAACAACACACAAACCTTGAAGAGGATGTGGCAGGGCAACCGTGAACGCTGATATGGAATATATCAAAACGGACTTTTTCAGCACTGGAGTTAGCTGTACTTCAGAAAGGTATGACTTTCATACCATCGGACAGAATGTCCCTGACTGATAATGTTATTGAATTGAAAACTTTCACACGTAACATTATGCTGAAGCTTTTATATGGTGGGGAAGTACAGGACACTATTGGTTCTGTTAACAATTTTAAAAGACCTAGCAGTTATGTTCCTATGGCTAATGGTGTTGTCGAAACATTTGAAAAAATGTGCTTGAAGGATATTTATAAAATCTATAACAATGTTAAAACCAAATGTTTTTGTAATCTGAATGTCTATAAAAAGCAAGCGCTAGATCATTTACGACAAGATGCAACTATTTCTATTAGACCAGCCGATAAGGGAGGTCCGTTAGTAGCCATGGGCCATTCTTGGTATAGGCATGGTCATGTTAGACATGTTAAATGACCCTACAGCATATGAAAATATTACATACACATAGGGATGTTGAGAGTTGTATTACTTCTATTCATAATGGATTGTTTGAATGTCTGCAATGCCATAGTATTGATCAGGAACTTTTTAAGTATTTCCTGGTAAAGGAACCCCTTATACCTATAATTCAGGGCCTTCCTAAAATTCATAAACATCATACTAAACCACCAATGAGGCCAATAGTGGTGGGGGGAGGATGGGCTACAGAGCCCTTATCACTCTATATTGAGCAAAAACTTAAACCAATAATTTCAAAGAACAAATATATTTTAAGGGACACTAAACAGTTTCTAGAAGACCTCTATGATTCTGTTGACAATAAATTACCTTCTGACACCTGCATTATGGCAACCTTAGATGTGCAATCATTGTTTACAGTTATTCCCAACTGTCAAGGGATAGATATGCTTAAACGATATTTAATTGATGATGGTACTTATGACGCAAGTAAAATTGATTTAATATGTTTCCTGTTAGAAATGGTTCTGGAAAATAATTTGTTCCTTTTTGAGGATAAGCTTTTCAGGCAACGAGCTGGCATGGCTATGGGCACATCCTGTGCAAATAACTATGCCAACTTGGTTATGGCCATTTGGGAAAAGGAATTTGTGATGAAGGAAGAAATAGGTTTTCCTATAACATTCTTTCGCCAATTTGTGGATGACCTCTTCCTCCTTTGGGAGGGGGATATGTCCAGTTTCACCCAGTTTGTGGAATTTATTAACAATACCACTGGGTTCTGGAAGCTCACAGCTAATACTTCCCATACATCAATTGAGTTTATAGACGTGTGTGTTCGTAGATCTGTGCAAGGAGATTTTATCACAGAAATATACAGGAAGGAGTGTTATAGGAATACCTGTTTGGAACGTAGTAGTATGCATCCCCAGCATATTTTCAAGAATGTAATCAAAGGGTAAGCACTGAGAGTGTCAAGATTAACAGCTAATGATGAGAGTTTTGATGGAGCACTTGCAGATCTTGGTAAATCTTTCCTTGAGAGAGGTTATTCTAAGGAAGAAGTTAATATGACCATTGCACATGCACACAGTGTGAGAACAAGTCTAGGTAGACCATACTTTAGGGATGAGTACACGGGAGTTCGAGTGACTTATTCCAGCAACATTAATTTGATGAAAAATGTGTTTTCCAAGAATTGGAACATTCTCTGTGCTGATGAAAGAATAAGACAAATGGTTGGTGATGTTCCACACTATGCCTTTAAAAATAAGAAATCTCTCAAGAGAATCCTTTGTGGCCCTAAATTGAGCCATGGGAAAGGTACCCAGACTCTAGGGTCTGGATATGGTACCTTACCATGTAAAGAATGCAATTTATGTAAATATATTGATACTTCAGGGGGATTCCATCATCCAGATACATGGAAACAACTGAGTTTTCGTTTAAGGGCAGACTGTAACTCCACTAATTTGGGATATCTAGGTTACTGCTTAGTTTGTTTTTCATTCTATATAGGCATGACTACACGCAGGTTAAGGGATCGGATTAGGGAACACCTCTATGACATATGTAGACATGCTGACACCAATGCATTGGCATGACATGTCATGACCATGGGTACAGAACATGAGTTCAGATTTATGGTTATAGAGATGGTACCATCTAATGCTAGACAGGGCCCTGTCAGGAATAGGTTGAACATAGTGAGCTCAAATGGATCATTAGAATGAGGGTGAATATGGGTAAAGGACTTAATGATAAGTTATCCATTCAACCCATATTAGCCAACAGACCTTTACATAGATGAGAGGATGCTGCATTGTTTTTATGAAATCATTTTTATGAAAGTATTTTTATGAATACATTTTTTATGAATGAATGCATGATTCTTATGAATATGTATTTATTATTTTTATGGTCAGATAGGGACTGTTCTTGAGTTGTTGGTCTCTTTGTATTTATATATATATTTTTTGATGTACACATTTTTGATGTTGTATCTTTAAATGTTGAATTTATGTGATGTCATTTTGTGAGGAGTGTATTTAAATGTTTGAATTGGTTAGTTTGAATTGTCTGAGGAAGCAGCTTGACTGAAAGCGCTCACCATTGCATTTATTTCATTAAACTAGCATTTTATCTAGCCGTGGTTCAGTGCTCTTTACATATATATTTTCTACATATTTCTCTTTGTTGTGAGAGCACCGGTTTATCCACACAGTCTACTTAGTTTTTTTGAAAAAAAAAAATATATATATATATATATATATATATATATATATATATATATATATATATATATATATATAAAACCCAGCCACTGGGGATGCACAAGCCAGTGCATTTATTTGTGCCGGTCCCAAGCCTGGATAAATGGGGAGAGTTGTGTCAGGAAGGGCATCTGGCCTAAAAATTCTGCCACATAACTTATGGTGTGAAAATTTCATATTTCCATACCGGATTGGTCGAGGCCCGGGTTAACAATGACCGCCACCAGTACTGTTAACCAACAGGTTGCTGGCGGAAATTGGGCTCCTGTTGGCTGAAGGAGAAGCGGAAGGCAAAGGCATGCCCGAAGGCAGGAAGAGAGGAGGAAGGTTAGGAGTGTAGCAGTGAGGGTAGGAACTTTGAATGTTGGCAGTATAACTGGTATAGGAAGAGAGCTAGCTGATATGATGGAGAGAAGGAAGGTTGATATATTGTGCTTGCAAAACACCAGATGGAAGGGAAGTAAGGCCAGGTGTTTAGAAAATGGGTTCAAATTGTTCTATCATGGTGTGGATGGCAGGGGAAATGGGGTAGGGGTTATACTAAAAGAACAGTATGCCAAGAGTGTTTTAGATGTGAAGAGAGTGTCTGACAAAGTGATGTTTATGAAGCTCGAAATTGATGGTGTAATGATGAATGTTGTTAGTGCATATGCTCCACAAGTTGGGTGTGCGATGGATGAGAAAGAGAAATTTTGGAGTGAGTTAGATGAAGTTGTGGTGAGTGTACCCAAGGGTGAGAGACTAGTGATTGGAGCAGACTTTAATGGGCATGTTGGTGAAGTGAACAGAGGGGATGAGGAAGTGATGGGTAGGTATGGTGTTAAGGAGAGGAATGCAGAAGGTCAGATGATTGTGGATTTTGTGAAAAGGATGGACATGGCTGTGGTGAATACGTATTTTAAGAAGACGGAGGAGCACAGGGTGACGTACAAGAGTGGAGGAAGATGCACACAGGTGGATTATATCCTATGTAGGAGGGTCAGTCTGAAGGAGATTGGAGACTGTAAAGTGGTGGCAGGGGAAAGTGTAGTTAAGCAGCATAGAATGGTGGTCTGTAGGATGACATTGGTGATCAAGAAGAGGAGGAGGAGTGTAAAAGCAGTGCCAAGAATTAAATGCTGGAAGTTAAAAAAGGGTGATTGTGAAGTGGAGTTTAGGGAAGAGTTAAGACAGGCACTGGGAGGCAGTGGAGAGTTACCGAATAGCTGGGTAACTACAGCAGAACTAGTAAGGGAGACTGCTAGAAAGGTGCTTGGTGTGACATCTGGACAGAGGAAGGAGGACAAGGAGACCTGGTGGTGGAATGAGGAAGTACAGGAGAGTATACAGAGGAAGAGGCTGGTGAAGAAGAAGTGGGATTGTCAAAGAGATGAAGAAAGTAGACATGAGTATAAGGAGATGAGGCACATGGCAAAGAGAGAGGTGGCGAAAGCTAAGGATAAGACGTATGGAGAGTTGTATGACAGACTGGACACTAAAGAGGGAGAAAAGGACTTGTACCGATTGGCTAGACAGAGGGACAGAACTGGAAAAGATGTGCAGCAAGTAAGAGTGATAAAGGATAGTGAGGGAAAGGTACTCACAAGAGAGGAGAGTGTGTTGAGTAGATGGAAAGAGTATTTTGAGAGGCTGATGAATGAAGAGAATGACAGAGAGAGAAGGTTGGATGATGTGGGGATAGTGAATCAGGAAGTGAAACAGATTAGCAAGGAGGAAGTAAGGACAGGTATGAAGAGGATGAAGAATGGAAAGGCTGTTGGCCCAGATGACATCCCAATGGAAGCATGGAGGTGCTTAGGAGAAATGGCAGTGGAATTTTTAACTAGATTGTTTAATGAAATTTTGGAAAGTCAGAGGATGCCTGAGGAGTGGAGAAAAAGTGTTTTGGTATCTATCTTTAAGAATAAGGGTGATGTGCAGAGCTGCAGTAACTACAGAGGGATAAAATTGATCAGTCACAGCTTGAAGTTATGGGAGAGAGTAGTAGAAGCTAGGTTAAGAAGGGAGGTGATGATTAGTGATCATCAGTATGGTTTAATGCCAGGAAAGAGCACTACAGATGCGATGTTTGCTCAAAGAGTGTTATTGGAGAAATACAGAGAAGGTCAGAAGGAGTTGCATTGTGTCTTTGTAGACTTGGAGAAAGCATATGACAGTGTGCCTAGAGAAGAGTTGTGGTATTGTATGAGGAAGTCGGGAGTGGCAAAGAAGTATGTAAGAGTGGTACAGGATATGTACGAGGGTAGTGTGACAGTGGTGAGAACTTCAGTAGGAGTGACAGATCCGTTTAAGGTGGAGGTGTGATTACATCAAGGATTAGCTCTGAGTCCTTTCTTATTTGCAGTGGTGATGGACAGGTTGACAGATGAGATCAGACAGGAGGCCTCGTGGACTATGATGTTTGCAGATGACATTGTGATATGTAGTGAGTGTAGGGACCAGGTTGAGGAGACCCTGGAGAGGTGGAGATATGCTCTAGAGAGCAGAGGAATGAAGGTCAGCAGGGCTAAGACAGAATATATGTGTGTAAATGAGAGGGAGGGTAGAGGAATGGTGAGGATGCAGGGAGTAGAGTTGGTAAAGGTGGACGAGTTTAAGTACTTGGGATCAACAGTTCAGAGTAATGGTGAATGTGGAAGAGAGGTGAAGAACAGAGTACAGGCAGGGTGGAATGGGTGGAGAAGAGTGTCAGGAGTGATTTGTGACAGAGGGGTACCGGTAAGAGTGAAACGGAAGGTCTACAAGACAGTAGTGAGACCAGCTATGTTATATGGGTTGGAGACAGTGGCATTGACAAAAAGGCAGGAGTCAGAGCTGGATGTGGCAGAGTTAAAGATGTTAAGATGTTAAGATTTACACTTGATGTGACTAGGATGGATAGGACTAGGAATCAGTATATTAGAGGGTCAGCTCATGTTGGACAGTTTGGAGACAAAGCAAGAGAGACGAGATTGCATTGGTTTGGACATGTGCTGAGGAGGGATGATGGGTATATTGGGAAAAAGATGCTAAGGATGGAGCTGACAGGTAAGAGGAAAAGAGGAAGGCCTAAGATAAGGTTTATGGACATGGTGAGAGAGGACATGCAGGCGGTTGGTGTGACAGAGCAAGATGCAGAGGATAGGAAGAAATGGAAAGAGATGATCCACTGTGGCGACCCCTAACGGGAAAAGCCAAAAGATGATGATATATATATATATATATATATATATATATATATATATATATATATGTGTGTGTGTGTGTGTGTGTGTGTGTGTGTGTGTGTGTGTCCATATATTTGTGTGTGTGTGTGTGTGTGTGTGTGTGTGTGTGTGTGTGTGTGTGTGTGTGTGTGTGTGTGTGTGTGTGTGTGTGTATAAATATATGCTTTAAAAGAGCTCCAAACTATAATTAAGTTGGAGTCAGGAGTATTATTAAACATTAGAAAATGATCTACCTCATCAAACAGCCATGATTTAGAATATTTATTTTATAATGTATGATGGAAGTCTGTAAATATACTGCCAGGATACCCATAAGGCCTTTGGCAGCTATGCACATAACCTAAAATGTAGGACCCAAGCATGTGATGAACTGGTGGCCAATGGCATCATACATACTGACCCCACAGAGATAGCAAACCTGCTAGCAGATAGGTTTTTCAAAAATCTCACTCAGTTATCCCCTTCTAACTTACAACAAACCCTCCTCCAAACTTTCCCACATATCTGAAGAACAAGTCCTCAAAGCCCTGTCCAAGGCAAAGAACATGGCCTCTATGAGACCAGATGACATCCCAGGCTGTCTTCTTAACAGGCTAAAATATGAACTACCATCACCACTACATACCCTTTTCAATTATATCCTAACCACAGTCTTTGTTCCTGCAGAATGCAGAACAGTTATAGTTATTCCCCTCCACAAAGGTGGCCTAACAGTGGACCTGGGGAATTACAGACCCATAAGACTGACCAGCTTCATCTGTAAGGCCATGGAAAATATCATTGTGGACTTCATAAATAACAACATAGGTGACCTCCAAACCCTGGATCCTTCCCAAGTCAGCTTTGTAAATGGCAAATCCTGCCCATTAAATCTGGTGGATTTCTTTGAAAGTGTAACCAAGGCCATTGATGAGGGCAAATCTATGCTCACAGCATACCTCAACTTGGCAAAGGCTTTCGACACAATCTCACATTCAGGCATTACCAATAAACTTAGCAAACTGAATGTAAACCCCTTTGTTGTAAGATGGGTTGCCAGTTGGCTTACAAACTGGACACAGACTATCAAAGTGGGTGACTCCACATCAACCAGAATGCCGGTTACCAGCAGACTTGTTACCAGAAGGGTGTCACAGGGGTCAGTGCTGGGGCTCCTACTGTTTTGTATACACTTCTCAGAAGTTCAGGTAAAAACTAAAGGGTTGTGGCTGATCAGGTTTGCAGATGACTGCAAACTAGGTGCAATTATTGAATCACCAAATGATATCAGTATACTCCAGGAGTGTCTCACACAGATCAATGACTGGTGTATTAATCATGGTCTCAAACTGAATACAAAGAAATGCATCATCACTCCCTTTGGCACAAATGATGTCCCTTCATACTATCAAATCAATAACAATACCCTAAGTACCCATGAAGTGGTAAGGGACCTGAGATCACAGGTTGACCTTGACCTTAACTTTGACCACCACGTGTTTACAATTGTAAGGAAAGCTTTTCACATAGCTTACTTGATTAGTAAAAGCATCACCTCAAGAGCAAAAGAAGTTATAAACCTCTATACTCAGCATTTATCCAGCCCATAATTGAGTATAACATCCCATTCAGTATGTACCATAATAAGCACCTACAGCAAATTGAGAGACCTCATTGGTTTCTAACAAAGAAGATCAATGGCCTCCAGCATGTGACTTACATAGACTGACTAAAATCCCTGTCACTATACTCCAAATCATAAAGACTTCTTAGGGGAGTCCTATGCGGCCTTCAGAGCAACCCAAGACCCAAACCTAATGAACTTACTGCATATCCATAAATCAAACGGGTCTATGGCTACCCATTCCAGGGACTTGAATATGGTCTTGACTTAAATAGGACATGCTGGAGGAACAGATTTCTATCCCACTGATTGCTATGTCTTTGGAACAGGATGCCAATTCATGTGAAACAGAGCACCTCTGTGACACTGTTCAAGAGGAACCTGGTTGAGTGGATGGGGCATCATAAATTCTTACTGAGGATAGTGCCCACAACTCTTCTGGACATGGGCAGTCATCACTAATTGTAATGATGGGTATTGACTAGTACTTCTATGGTATTATATTGGGATGAAATGTCTAAGCTTAAAATGACCTCTGGGGCAATAGCCTAGTAATCTCCTATGGTACTATGATGAAGTATATATTTATATTTAAGACTAATGCATTGTGATCAAAGAAAAGACAGATGATTATATTGAAATTAATTATTCTAGTTATGATAATAAAATAAAAAGAATAATGGGTAAAATCCAATGAATCTATATCTTTAAAATTAAAGGTATCTTTAATATTAAAATAACCCTTCCAAATTTTTAAAGATTTAGCAATAAGAAGTAATGAAAAATTTCTACAATAGTCGGTTTCAGAATCATCCAAAAGACAATTAAAATCACTGCCTAATATTAAATTTCCCCCTATAAGTATCAATTATAAAAACAAAATGTTTTTGGATAATTTAATCCCCATTCCAGGAAACCAATATAAATTGGCCCATAGTCCATATTATTTTATAATGACTCATGTAAATAGATACTCGTTTTCCTCATGTTTAAATAAAACTTGAGGCATTTGAATCTCTTTATCCATAAAATAGTTACTTCGCTTTTTTGGATTTAAACAAAGATTGAGCTAAAACCATATATTTATTACATTTCCAATATTCACTTCCATTTTCATAAGAAAAATGTATTTCTTGGAGATATACAACACAAGGATTATTTAAATATAAATATTTTAGTAAGTTAGTCCTCTTTTTGGGATTATTTAAACCCTTAACATTTAATGATAATAAAACCAGAATTAGACACACAAAATCTCTAAAAATCCACAATTGAAGAAAACCAAGACTTTGATCCACACCAAATAATATTTATTAAGTGCTTTCATCTCAAAAATGGTAGACTTTCTCAGAATACACAATATTACTTGCCACATGTCTTAAATACACACACCTTAATTGCCAAGCAATTAAAAAGGTACACCTTCTTTAAGGCATAAACAGTTGTCATAACTAATGCATAACTAAGACAGTGTATACAGAAAATCTACATTCTTTAAAAAAAACACAAGTACAAAACAAACAACCCCAATTTTACATAAAAATGCCTTATATTAAAATGCTAATGAGGATGAATTATGTCTTATAAGACAACGTTAGCGTCTAAGTATTGAACTGATAGATATGGTGTAATTTAGCCCCAGATATGGAGTGGCATGAGTCTGGAGTTGCCACCTAAGTTCTTTGGCTTCTAAGTAATCATTTATTGGGCCCCTCTTTCTTTTCTTTCTACCTGATCAATTATTACAAACTTAAAGGAATGCTCTTCTTTATCTAAAATATGTCTGGCCAATACATTCTTAGGGCCTTTTTTAGATCTGTCATAATAGTGTTGATATACTTGAGTTCTAAGGGGGTTCTTAGTTTTATCTGTATAGAAACATTGGCATTTTTTGCATAATGCCAGGTACACAACCCCCCTACAATTACAATTGACTCTTTTGTGAAGCTTATGTCTTCCATAATTAGGTAAATCAATCTCATTGGTTTCAAGCATATATTTGCACTGTGAACAGTGGCCAAATATACCCATCTTTCCACTCAAAATAGGATATTTAACCTTTTCCAATATTTTTTTATGCTGGCATCCTTTTTACATATGATGCGTGGATTTCACCCCTAAATATATTCCAATTTTTCTTGATAATGTCACCAATGTCCCCAAATTGTTTGTTATAAGTCAAAACCACTGGATTCCTAAATTCAGCTCCATCCTTGTTGTTCTTGTTCCTAACCAGGGTACCCCTTTCAGACCCTAGTAATGGAAAAAAGTGTCCACTAGCTGTTTTTTGTATCACTTCACCCAAATGTTATTCAAAAATACCTCTGGGTATCCTCTTCTGACCAACATATTTTTAATAATTTCACTTTGAGCCAAAGATTCATCCATGTTGGTCACCATTCTTGCAAGGTGAACACATTGACCTTTAACTAAGGACTTCTTTTGGTATAAGGGGTGCCAACTATTAAAGTGTAATAAAGTATTAGAGTAGTTGGGCTTTCTACAGATGGTAGAGTTGAATCCACCCACTATTGTATTCTTAGTAATGGTGATATCTAGGAAATTCACCAAATCCACTACTATATTGATAGTGAATGCAAGAAAACCTGTACTGTTATTAATGTATACAAAAAACCCCTCCAATTATTCCCTACTTCCTGTTCAAAAAATAATGATGTCATCAAAATATCACCCATAAAAAGACCAATAATGTGAAAAGGGACAATTCACACTATATTCATTTTCCCAGTATGCCAAAACAATGTTAGCAAATATGGGGACACATGCTGCCCCTGTTGCCACCCCTCTACATTGTTTAAACAACTGCTGATTAAATATAATGAAATTGTTATCTAAGACCAGATCCATCAAAGCTTTAATAGTAAGGATCCAGTCAGGTCCAAAACCTGAATGTTGACATAAGTAAGAATAGAACCATTCAATACCAACATTGTGTGGTATAACTGAGAATAAAGCTCTAATATCAATCGTGACAAATAAAAGGTCTTCTGAATACTAGTCATTAGAAATCTTGCCCAATAAATCCCATGAGTCTTTCAGAATTTAGAATTAAGAATTAATTAAGGTGTGTACATTTAAGACATTTGGCAAGTAATATTGTGTATTCTGAGGAAGTCTCCATTTTTTGAGTCAAAAGCACTTAATAAATATTATTTGGTATGGATCGATGTCTCGGTTTCCTTCAGTTGTGGATATTTAATGATAAAAGCTTAATTCCATGATATAAAATACATAAGGAAATTTTTGTTTAAAATAAATATGACAATGCTTAAGACAGAATAATATAAATATATGGTATACAAGCTTGTACTAAATCCATATGCACAGAAAAGGGTCTCAAGCTAGAGAGAAAGATTTAGATTAAAAAATAATCAATTAGAACAAAAAAAAAAAAAAAAAACATGGAATAAGTATAGTTCCTAGTCTTTTTCAGAAAAAATCTCAAGACTATTTCTAATCAACCAGCAAAAAATTAATTATCATATTATGTGAGTTCTACAGTAAAAAAGGTATATTGTGAACGATATAATAAACTCAATTAGTTACAATATAATGGATTTTTATTAAAGAAAGTAACAATATGTAACCAAAAGGGAACCAGCAGAATGAGTACTTCAATATATCTTCTTCCAAAATGATCAGAATATAATTACTTCTATTAGTTCAGAAGTTTGATATTTACATAGTATTCCTATGATAAAATGCTATTATAAATACCTAAAAGGTGTGATTTATAAAGATTAGATAAAGAAAACTCTTAATTAACCCCAAACTTTTAATACTAGAATGACTATATAATTTTTCATATGAAATAACCCCAGGATTCAACAAAATTCCATGGAGGAATAACTTATTTCTGCATGGAAGGGACCGTTCCTGTACAGCACAGCAGCTCGCTATGCATATTTATGAAGGCGAGCTGCCATGCTGTTAGACTGACATGGTTCTGTGTATGAGTGCAGGGGGTGTGTCTGAGAGCTGTGCTCTCACAATACACATGTCCTCTGGACACCAGAATTGTCGTTCAGCAATTTAAAATGAGCGAGAACGCTCGTAACACTCCCAACCCATCAGGGTAAGAAATCTGGTCAAAGCCATAAGAGACAATCGTCCCTACCAAGGCAAAAGTTAATAGAATAACAGATGTAGCATAAGCATATAGTGCACACCTCCCACCCTGTCAGAGTAAGGAATGTGAACAAAGCCATAAGGGACAATCATCTCGCAAAGCAGAAAATTGATAGAATAACAGGTTCAGCATTAGCATGGATATTCTGAAGGGTACAAATAATAAATACAACAAATACATTTTTTTATACATGCAATAAAGCTTAAGTGTAGTTGCATGGGTGTGCCCATTGCTTAGCTATGCTTCATCCAGCTTAAACAGCACAAGAAGTTAAATAGCAAGAGACATCCAACATAAGTAGTACTGCAATAATGCAGTGGTTAGAGCATACTCGTTGCAAGCAGCCATTCCTGTTTCGACTGTAACCAATTTGCATTTTACATGTGAAAGCAGTACATAAAATGTTTTTTATAATTAGCTACTAAATAACATATATTTGTTAACCAGAGTACTGTAGTAGGTCCAGATGTAAGGTGTCAGTTTAATAAAGTTGTGAAACCCCCATATAAACACAAGTTCCCCATACAGTATAGTCACACATGAATAAATGTAATGAAAGCACATTGCGGGATGTCAGGGACAGTAAACAAATTTATAATATGTAATGAATGATGAATCAATCCCATACAGCAGATAGTCTATAAAATAAAAAATAAGCAATGCTAAGCATTACACAGCTCTGCTGACCGAGTGTAAGCATTGTGTACATATGAATACTAAGCAATGAATAGCCCAGCTAAGTGGATTTGCCCATTGGTAAGCAGTACTGAACCTGCCCCTTTAAGCACTGCCAACCTTAGCTAAGCAGGTTTGCCCATAGCTTAGCTTAGCTCAGCATATTCAAAACTGTCCAATCATGGCAAAGGGTAGGAAATTGGCCGTATTTAAACCCGGCAGGCAGGAATACAGCTCATAACTGGTTGCGGCTTACCACTGTAGGCAGTATGGCAGGTGTTGGTGAGGGCATGTGCTTCTGGGTGCAATTCTGGGGCATACAGGAATCCAAGGTCATGGTAGGACTCCTGGTAAAAAAACATGATGAGAGACTGCCTCAGGGCCAGTACTAGAGCTCCCAATATAAAGCAGAAGCCTGGGACTGTCTTGCCCGTGATCCCACCAGTGCCACTGGTATCCCTCAGACTGGTGAACAAGTCCAGCACCACTATGCCAACTTGAAGTGGAAGAAGAGGTAGCTCTTGGATGAGTGGGTCCAAGAAGCAAGGCAGAGGGGTGATGTCCCAGAAGTATGTAAGTATTCATCTCAATAACTGTTTATCAAAGTCCAGCCTGTGTATGTGATGGATAGGTATGCCTAAATATTTCTCTTTTCCCTTTACAGCTGCAGCTGAGCGGACTGTTAATCAGGATGCCCATGCCAGTAGGTTGCAAAGGCTGCATCATGAGGCTAGTGAGAAACAATCCTACTTCTAGTAGTCATACCAAATAAATATAAAATAGTAGAAAGTCACCTGGCCATATAAAAACTGTGTATGGGTTTTACTATATAAACCAGACAATATGACAATAATAGTCCCATATAGGTGATATTTAAATAAAACCGTAACTGCCTGGCAATAAAGTTCTAAATCTTGGACTGGTTGTTTACTCTGTGTTAGAAAAATATGTATTAACATATGTGTGTAATGCTTATTTTAAATAAGGGAAGATTAACACGGTTTTATTCTATATGCAGCATTAGTTCTATTTGAAACTGAAAACATGCTTTTCTGAAATTGTGCTTTCTGACAGTGCAAGATGCACTCTGACCTAGTTTGCTAGCACAGCAAAATACATGTTTATGCCTTGGAAATGTACTGGAAAGCAGGTGATTTTCTGCTAGGTCAGGAAATTAAATAGAGAATAATAGTAATTTCTGTAGATCCATTCATTATGAACAATACGCTCTGTTCGTGCTAATGAAAAAGTGCACAAGCTGCAAGAAAGTTAGATACTATAAACAATGAACTGCTTCAGAAATCTGTACTTGCATTGTGCTCGAATTAGCCATAGTACCTAGACTTGTAGCATCACATAGCAATAAAGTTATAACTGACCGGTGGTCGTTAAGGCCAACCTGTTTACTGAAAAATCTTTTTTAAACTTTAAAGAGTCAGCTAGAAATGTGAGAAACATCTGTAAAGTAGTAGAATTGTGAACTGGTGATCTACTACATCAGTCGTAGTGGGCAATGTCTTGAAAGAAAGGTATAATAACTGTGACACTTCCTGATTTAGTCAGACAAACTCTGTAACTGTATTTTTTGTCTCCTTGCGCAAGAATAAAGATACCTGAACTGAACCTTATGCCTTTGGTCTTTTGAAGTATTTTTTTCTTTAACATTTTTGGTCCTTTGGAGCTGGAAGCCCTCATTTAGCCTGGGATCAGATGGGCCAGGTGGCATGAAATTGCGCAAGGAAGATACCACATCGGATCTTCTTCATTGAAAGACCTCCGACTGAATTGTCGTGCAAAAGAGGCCAGCCACGTTTCTGATCTACGACTGAAGGCGGGTTCCATTTGAACAGTGAGTGACCAATCGCTGAGGCTCAGGTCGGGTGAATCTACTTTCTTCTGTTTTAGATCAGGGACTTCATTGTATTTGTTCTGTGAGAATTTTTGTTACAATTCAGGGACAGAAATATTGCTATCTTGTCATATATCAGGGAAACAGAATAAGTAGGCAGGTAGTCTGAAGGGACTGTAAACACTTGGTGGTACTACATTAAAATAAAAGGGTTACATAACATTTAAAAGGTTAGAACATAACATTTAAAAGGCTGCTGTCTGTTTGTAGAATTTTTATCTGAAGAAGGGCCCATAGCGAAAAGCGCTCTTCATTTTTTAAACACACAAATAAATTTTTACATTTTTTTTACAGCAGTATATAGCAGCATTTTTTTTTTTTTTTTTTATTGATTTTTATGATTGATTGGTATTTTTCTTAGAACAAAATGGGTAATACGTGCACAAAAACGAAAAGACCCCAAAGCCCACCGTTAACCGAAGACACAAAATATATGCAATCACAACTCGCCGACAAAGTTAGATATTATACTAAATGGGTTAATAAATATGAATTTGATGGGAAACTAGAAAGATCCTCACTTATCAAACTTATTAGACAGCTAAAAACTGATTCTAAAGGTCGGGTTAAAAAACAGCATAAATTAGGAGTTCCTCAGGCACACAGGTGGATTGAGGAAGCAAACCGAAGAGAACAAAAGAATAAAAATTAAAAAGCAATGTTTCTAGACAAAGAGGATAATAACTTGGTTATAGCATCGGCCCCTGCGCCCTCTCCGGTTCCGGTTCCCTTACCAGCTCCCTTACCGGAATATGAAGCAAAAGAACAAACTGACCCACCTCCACGATATCTAGTTGTTCCTATAAAACCACTACTGTTTGTTAGAGATCCTATCGAGACCAGGTCTCGAACACGTAATTTAAAAGGGGATATTGAATTATATCAAATGAATGGAAATTCATGGGCTATGAGTGAAGAAGAGATATGCCCACTCATAGAAGTACCAGATCCTTAGGCAGAACAAGAAGAGCAGGACCCAACTCTCTTAGTATACAGACTGTGGACACCGGAAGACATCCGGAAAGCCACAGAGAGAATTCCCCATCCAAAAGTTAATTTTAGAAAGTTCTTAGAAGACTTACAGGGCATGAGATTAAGTTATCACTTAAACGGAGAGGAAGTAGAAAAAGTAGTCAGACAAACAGTAGGTCCAGATTGGCACATGATCAGTGGCAACTGGAATCCCCATGACACTGCACTTAGGCCCCTCCCACATAGCAACGCAGAACTAGATAACAGAGTGAAAGGTCTGACAGACCGAATTTCTGAGAAATGGAAGCCTAGGGCAGACTGGACTTGCATTAATCAATGCATCCAACAAGAAAGTGAAACTGTTGATAGATATTTTGCCAGATTATTAGAATGTTTTAACAATCACTGTGGAATGCAGGTGCCTGAAGATCAGACACAAGATTCCCCATATGAGCAGCAGTTAAAGAATGCATTTTTGAAAGGCAGTATTGCACCCATAAGTAGTTTCATTACTAAACATATGGTAGACCATCGTACAAGCAGATTACAATCACTGTTTGAATATGCTAGACATGCTGAAAGGCATTTTAATAACAAAAAGAAAAAGAAAGCCCAAGTATTTGCTGTGGAAGATGGAGAAGTTTATTTAGTACAGTCTGGACAAAAGGGCAAAAAGAATGCCCAGGGAAACAAACAATCTGATCAGCGATCAGAGGGCTTTGAAGGGAGAAAGAAAAGAGGTGAGTGCTTCAAATGTGGGAAAAAGAGAGACTTGTCAAGGGATTGCAGGAAAAATAAGAAGTCAGCAGTGAAAGACAAAAACGATGAAGGTGAGGACTGACTATATGAAAGTCAGGAATCACTAGATAGGAATAATAGAGAAAGGACAAATGAGAATGTGATAGAAGGAGCAGAGAATGTGATAATAGAGGAAGTGCAGGAAGCTACCGATAGTGAAGAAAATGAAATATTAGACCTAGCCTTACTGAGCTTAGAGCTCTATCTAGCTGACACAAAACCAGAAGTGACACTCCTGGTAGAAGGGAGGGAAGTCAAATTTTTGTGCGATTCAGGGGCATCACGAACCCTGGTACACCCCTCCAAACTACCAGAAAATTCAGAATCACATGACTTTATACTAGTAAAAGCAGCTAATAGACAGATGTATCGGGAGCCTCTCTCCCATAACATTACAATAACAGATCCTGTTTCAGAATTAACCCAGAAAAGCAAAATTGTTGTTTCTGCAAAATGCCCAGTGAACCTTTTGGGCAGAGATCTTATGCAACTATTAGGCATAGCAGTAGTCCCAACCATGCAGGGTATGGAAGCACAATGACAAACTAATATGTTTGTAGTGCAAATGGAAGGTGAGACATTTTACTGGTACATCCAGGACTTAGTTAGACTGGCCCTGGAGCAGTAACTGAAGAGTTAATGAATGTAGCTATCAGTAAGTTCCCCTCCCTTTGTATTGACATACAACACATGTTGCACTGTACTCTGTATTATTGTAATACACCAGTACCTGACAAAGAATATGAACAATAATTGTTTAGAAATCATGCAAACAGATTAGTACTGTGTAATTTGTACTGGGACATGAAAGGGAACAGTGTAGTTAGCTCTTCATTACCCCAGGAGTTCTTTTCACTTTACAAATCGAATCTAATACCACATGTTAGTTTAACTAAAGAGAAAGATTTAAAATGGATAAACCTAGAAGAAAAAGTTACAAAATGGGAAAAAAAGACAGAATCAGAACTGTCAGAACAGGGAATACAAAAACAGAAACTGAACTGGATAACACAAACACATCCAGCTGTACACTTGCAGTCCAGCAAAGACAGCTGAAAAGCCCTCTTATTAGAAGAGGAAGAAAAAGCTTTGTTAGACATACCAGAAACTCTCTGGTCAACAGGAAAGTCAGACGTAGGACTTATTCGCACAGCAGGACTAGTTACTATCACACCAAAGTCAGCATTTAGACCACAAAAGAGACAGTACCCCTTGAGAAAATATGCAGAGGCAGGTATTAAATCAATCATAGCAGCTTTGCTTAAGAAAGGAATACTGGTGGAATCTCCTGATTCGCCATGTAACACACCCTTATTCCCAGTTAAAAAAGCAAACGGAGAATGGCGTATGGTCCAAGATTTACAAGCTGTAAATGACGCAGTAATACCAAGAGCACCTACGGTGCCAGAGCCACATACCTTGTTGAATGATTTAAAACCTCAACAGAAGTATTTTTCTGTGGTAGATATCAGCAATGCATTCTTTTTGATACCAATACACCCTGACAGCCAGTACTGGTTTGCATTTACATTTCAGGGGAAGCGGTATACATATACGTGACTACCACAGGGTTATAGTGAAAGCCCAATGATATTCTCACAAGAGATGGCAAGCAATTTAGCGGGATTTATTCCACCGAGAGGTAGTCAAATTTTACTTTATGTTGATGACATCCTGCTATCCGCCCCTACCCAGCAAGATTGTAAGGAAGATACTATAGCATTATTAAAATTCCTAGCAGTTGAAGGACACAAAGTAAGCAAAAATAAATTGCAGCTTTGGAGAAAACAAGTGAAATACCTTGGATATGTAATATCCAAAGATGGCAGAACATTAGATGAGGACAGAAGAGTAGCGATCTTACAAGCACCAAAAACCACAACAAAGAAGGAACTTCCTGAGTACGACTAATTTTTGTCAAAGCTGGATCTCAAACTATGCTTTGGAATCTGCACCTTTAACCGACCTGATTTTTAAAAAGCCTATGGCAGCACAAGATTTAATACAGTGGACACCAGAAGCAGAATTAACCTTCTGCAAACTGAAACAATTGATAGCATCATCATTAGTTTTAGGATTACCAAATTATCTCAAACGTTTTTTTTTCAAACTGTAGATTGCAAGCAAGGTTATATGACATCAGTATTAACTCAACAGCATGGGGACAAACAACACCCCATTGCTTATTATTCATCACAACTGGACCCAGTGGCACGGTCTCTACCCCACTGTGTGCAAGCAGTAGTTTCAGCTGCAATGGCAGCGCAGGCTTCAGCCTCAGTAGTGTTATTCCACCTTCTCACATTGAGAGTGCCTCATGCAGTCACAATCATTTTACTGCAAGAAAAAGTAGCATATCTTTCCCCTGATAGGCATCTTTCTTGTATGACTATATTGCTGAGCCACCCTCACATGACAATTGAATGATGTACTACTTTGAATCCGTCTACCTTGCGTCCAACTCCTGTGGATGGCACACCCCACAACTGCCTGCAGGTAATTGAGCAAAAGAAACTGCCTAGAAAAGACCTCACAGATGTTCCCTTGAATGATGCCGAGGTGACATATTACGTGGATGGCTCATGCAAAAGGAGTCCTACAGGACAGAACCTAACAGGTTATGCAGTAGTTTCTGATACTGAGATTATAGAAGCGAAACCTCTACCACATAGCTTATCTGCACAAGCAGCAGAGCTGATTGCCTTGACACGGGCATGTACCTTAGCAAAGGGTAAAAGCGTAAACATTTTTACAGACAGCCAGTATGCTTTTTCTACTGTACATGTTTTTGCACAACAGTGGAAGAATCGAGGAATGGTGACATCTACTGGCAAACCGATTAACCATGCACAGTTTATTTTAGATTTGTTAGATTCTATTCAGTTGCCTCAGAAAGTAGCTATTTGTAAATGCATAGCTCATACAAAGCAACAAGATAGAATTTCAAAAGGCAATGCTAGAGCTGACACAGCTGCAAAGCAAGCAGCCTCAAAAGCATTTCTTTTGAACGAGGAATTACAACCTTCTGAAATTTTAGACTCAGAAATGTTGAAAACAATGCAGTCACTTATTACACATGCTGAAAAACAAAAATGGAAAAGACGAGGAGCAATTCTCAAAGAAGGGATGTACATCTCCAAAGAGGGAAAACCGATATTACCGTCTAATTTATTTAGATATGCAGCTTTGTTGAGCCATGGGCAGAACCATGTCTCAACAGGAGGGATGGTACAGTTAGTGAATCAGGTATTTGCTACGTATGGGGTTTACAAACTACACTAAAAAATTTTGCCTGTCATGTCACACTTGTAATAAACATCATGCACAAAGGGCATTAAAGCCCAAGCAAGGGAGTTTCCCTACACCACAGTATCCATTTCATACTATCTGTATAAATTTCATGGAATTGAGCAAATGTGAAAATAAAAAGTACTGCCTTGTCATTGTGGATATGTTCTCCAAATGGGCGGAGGCCTTTCTGACTAGTAAACCAGATGCAGCCACTGTTGCAAAGACCCTAGTTAAAGAAATTATTCCTAGATTTGGCATACCGGAAAGGATCTACAGTGACAATGGTACACATTTTGTTAACCAAAGTATACAGCAGCTAAGCCAGTATTTTGGGATTTCTTTAAAACATCACTGTGCATATCACCCTCAATCTGCAGGGTTAGTAGAGAGGCACAATGGAGTTTTAAAGAATAAGCTTAAAAAACTCATGGTAGACACACAGAAGAACTGGGTGTACTGTTTGCCCCTGGCACTGTTGAGCATGAGAACTGTTCCGAATGCAAAAGGATTGACACCTTTCGAAAAGATTTTCAGAAGAGCTTATTATATACCTCAGTGGAAACCTCTCATGCTTGCAGACCAGGAAGCAGATTGGACACTTGCAGAGTATATGAGGAGTACGCTGAATAATAAACATCTTTTACAGTTTAATTATGTTTCAGATAAAGACCAAACTAAACCATCTGAAGTGGCAGTAGCCCCAGGCACTTGGGTCTGGGTGAAGACAATCAAAAAGAATTGGACGACACCAAAGTGGGAAGGTCCATATCAAGTACTGCTGAGCATGCCCACAGCAGTCAAGATTGCGGAACGTTCATCTTGGATTCATTTGACACACTGTAAACTAGTCAAAAACTTTGAACTTGATAAAACTCTTGCTAACACACAGCAGCAGTAAAATGACAAGACCTAGAGACAGTAGAAATACTGAACGACTTCAGCAGTGTTGCATAATCATCTTAATAACTGCATTAGTGACAATGTTCTTTTTGCTGTGGCTTTTGCTGTGGCCTTTCTTTTTTTCAGCCACACCAGCTAGACTGAACAAACGTGATTCAACACTCATAGACTGGCATCTGAACTTTAACACTTACCAAGCAATCAAATATGTGTATGCTGAGACTTTTAATATTTCAAATTGTTGGATTTGCACAGCTATACCAACAGCATACGGGGGATTATTGAGGGCTGCTGTCCCCCTAGGGGTCAATGAGACTTGGGAAAACTTGATTTTTGAGACTACACCTGTAAAATCTAGAGACAAAATTGCATTATTCCTCCCTGTTACACAAACAGGAATTGTATGCTTTTTTAAAAATGACACGATTCAAGTAGGTTGGAGCAAATGTAATGTAACGGTATCTTATAAATGTTATAGTTAACCTAAAAATGCTAAAAACACAGAAACAATTTGTGATGCAGATTATGACTCATACTTTGAGTCCTTGCATAAAACTGCCAGTGATATACAACATAATCCTGTTCTTTTAAAGCAGCTGTATATTATAGATAAGAAAATGTTTCATGCAGGGAAGGTGTATATCAATACTAAGATAGAAAACTGTTATTTCATATGTGGGAAAAAGGCATACAAATGGTTGCCTGAGAATTGGTCCAGCAGTTGTTTTTTGGGTTACCTGGTCCCGGCCATACGACACACTACAGCTTTGCCTCATGGGAGAATTCAAAATGTCAGAGACGTCGCAAAGAAACCTGAAAATCCAATCAAGAAACCTGAAAATCCAGTGGGACAGATCGTAGCAGGCCGGAGAAACCATAATCTATAAAAGACAAAAGTAAACTAGCACACATGGACTTGAGTGACACTATCATATCCTGGGCTGGCATAGCCCCTGCATATGGTGCAGTTAAATCAATTTGGGAACTGAAAAAGCTATCCAAACTTCTTGAGGTCATGAGCAATGCAACTTTTTCTGCTCTTGAATTAATGACTGATGAACTAAATGTGATGAGAACTGTGGTGCTTCAAAACCGCATGGCTCTTGACTTCACCCTAGTGGCGAGAGGTGGTACGTGCGCTTTAATCAAAGACGAATGTTGTTCTTTTATTCCCGACAATAAACACGAGATCAAAAATCATTTGGAAGTGAGCCAGCAAGTGTCAGACATGACCAGGCTAGGCCCGAACCCACTGATGGACTTTTTCCAGAATTTGTTTGGGAGGATGGGGTTCCATCCTAATGAACATCCTGATTGCCATTTGTGTGGGATTACTTTTGTTAGGAGCATGTATTTGCTGTGGTATTCCCTGCATGAAAAAATTAATCAAAGATTTTATAGACATGTCAGTTTCTGAGACTTTGTATCAAAGTACTGAAATTGAAGAACTGTTGAAAAAGGAAACACTTTCATAAGTTTAAACTGAATGACTCTCTTAGCTGCAAATCCTCAAAGGAAGAGGTTAGGAGAAGAAACAAACTGTTTATGCTTTTGAAATAGAATAAAAAGTATTAACAGGGGGGAAATGTTAGAAAAATACATATTAACATATGTGTGTAATGCTTATTTTAAATAAGGGAAGATTAACACGTTTTTATTCTATATGCAGCATTAGTTCTATTTGAAACTGAAAACATGCTTTTCTGAAATTGTGCTTTCTGACACTGCAAGATGTACTCTGACCTAGTTTGCTAGCACAGCAAAGTACATGTTTATGCCTTGGAAATGTACTGAAAAGCAGGTGATTTTTTTGCTAGGTCAGGAAATTAAATAGAGAATAATAGTAATTTCTGTAGATCCATTCATTATGAACAATAAGCTCTGTTCGTGCTAATGAAAAAGTGCACAAGCTGCAAGAAAGTTAGATACTATAAACAATGAACTTCTTCAGAAATCTGTACTTGCATTGTGCTCGAATTAGCCATAGTACCTAGACTTGTAACATCACATAGCAATAAAGTTATAACTGACCGGTGGTCGTCAAGGCCATCCTGTTTGCTGAAAAATATTTTTTAAACTTTAAAGAGTCAGCTAGAAATGTGAGAAACATCTGTAAAGTAACAGAATTGTGAACTGGTGATCTACTATGTCAGTCGTAGTGGGCGATGTCTTGAAAGAAAGGTATAATAACTGTGACACTTCCTGATTTAGTCAGACAAACTCTGTAACTGCATTTTTTGTCTCCTTGCGCAAGAATAAAGATACCTGAACTGAACCTTATGCTTTTGGTCTTTTGAAGTATTTTTTCATTAACACTCTGATATTGTATGGCATTTATTGTTGCATTCTCTGAATAGTAATATTGTTTTAACCACTGTTATCCACACTGTGCTACCTAAAAATATGTCTAGGAATGTCTGTATAAAACTGTTGTAAGTACAAGGTCAGATTGTACAACCAAGAGAAACTTAGACTGAAAACACTGAAGGAACAGACAGTGGTTTCTAAATAGCTCACTCTGATGAAACACAGATTGTTGTATTTTTAACACACACAGCCATGGTTTGAATCCTGGGAATTGTAGTAAGCTGTATGCATAGCACATTTTAACTAGGAATATGTGTAGAAATGGTCAGGTAGTGTTGACAAACATTCCCCCCCAAAGGTCTTTCAGATAAGAAAACTGTAACTGCCTGGCAATAAAGTTTTAAATCCTGGACTGGTTGTGTTTACTCTGGTACTGTCTGGCCTGACATGTAGCATTCAGCAAGATCTGATATCAGAATAGTACTGTTGTCTCAACCACTGTTTCTCACACTGTGCTACATAAAAATATGTCTAGGAATGTCTGTATAAGACTGCTGTAATTACAAGGTCATATTGTACAACCACGAGAGACTTAGACAGAAAACACTAAAAGAACAGATAGTGGTTTCTAAATAGCTCACTCTGATGAAACAACAATTATTGTATTTTTAGCAGACACAGCCCTGGTTTGAATCCTGGGAGTGGTACCTCTCAACTGTACAGATTTTCCCAGAATGTCCAGATATTTGGCTCATATTTTTGGCCTGCTCCTCTTTTTTCCTGGCAAATCACTGGGATGATCTCAGGATTGTAGTCACTAAATAATGACATACATTTGAGTGTCAGACTTCAAATCCTTCAGAAAATGTATAGTAAAACAATTTTTTTACTCTAGCAACTGTCTAAATGTTTATAAGAGCAATATTCAAAATACATCCATATCTTTACCCCCATGTTGTCAAGCTTTGTCTAGATGTTGTGCATTAAGATATTGAGAGGTATGTGCATAATTTTAACTAGGAATCTGGGAATATGTGTAGAAACAGTCATGTAATGTTAACAAACATTCCCTCCACAGGTCTACCAGGTAAGAGAAGTAGAATTTAGCTATAACTCAGTTGAAGTATACACTGCGTACAAACATACCACTGCCCATACCATGGCCATAGGGTATTGTAATAATACCTGTAGAGTAATGATTAGAGCAATGATCATTAAAGGTGTGAGTACTGCAAGGATATACAAGTTGATAATTGACATCTCTCTCTCCCCCCATCATATCTGCAACAATAATCTAAACACACAAATCAATGGGTATGTTTACACCAAACCTACTGTTGGGACATATGTCCTATTGTTCAACAAATACTGAAATGTGTTTTTATTAATGTTCCTTGTTGAAATACTATCATTGGTGGCCTGTTGCTATCAATGTAACCTGCATGTCTTTGTAATGGTCACTGTGGTTCCATATATGCATGTGTTCTGTTTGCTACACAACTATTCCAAATTTGTTGTTGTGGGTTAATGGGAATATCTATGCATGTTGTTATAACTAATCCTGGATTGTGTGAACTATTACTAACCCACATATGTTCTAAAACTGTAACACCATAGCACGTTTGGGAAGGCTGGTCCCAGCAGATGCACCTCTCCCACCTCATCTGGCCGTGGCACCGGGCCCCAGCACTTCTGGGACCCACCACGGGACCTCCTCATCTGCTGGTCATGCACCACCTTCGGGTGAAACTGCCTCAGGGGATGGGGATCATCCTCCCCTGGAGAGGGCACGGACAGGATCCTGTCAACCGAAGCCATGTCCAGTGTTTGGTGCATAGTGAGCTCCGAAAGGAGTTTGGAAATCTGCTACACCAGCTTGAGGGCCGCGTGGTGCAATTAGATGGTCAGCCTGCCCCTCCTGCTCAGCCCCCAGCACAGCCACCATCGGGGGTCTGAAGGTGCAGTGGTGACTGCCTATGGGTGGGGACCTCAGTTCTCCTGTTTCCATTTTGGGGCTCATGGGCTTCCGATTTCCAAACACCCCTCCCCATCCAAGGTGTTCATCCCCACATGTGTTATATACCGCCCATGTATGCTGTCTTGTCTGTCTTGTCTGTCTTCCTACCCAACCTACCTCCCCAAATATACATACTAACCTCCCCCAACATCCCACTCTCACCTTAAATAAAAAAGGGCAATCTGTCCCCCCCAAAATTTCACCCCATACATAGCTGTCTATTTCGCACACGTGTCCACTGCACACATGTAATCTGGTCTAATTGGCTTCACAACACATTATTGTTGTCCTTACCCCTCTCTCAGGGGTTTGAGTGTCCAAATATGCCTCCAAATTCAGTATATATGCACAGCTCTTGCTGCAGAAGAAATAGACAGATATGGACCTTCCCTACACCAGTCCTGCACATCCCTAGCTACTTTCCCTATTGTCTTTCCCTATTTGTACCCCCTTTTTCACCACTTTCCTATCAACCCTTTTTTCTTTTCTTTTAAAGAAATTAGCATGGGGTAAGTGGAAATAAGCTCTTTTAAGCAATAGTAAGCATTATTAAGCCTGTTTGTGTGGTGCTAAGCATTGCCTGCACAGATTAAGCACAACTGTCTGTAAGCATATTTAACTGGAAATTAGCATTGCTTACCGCCATGCAGACCCACTTACAACTGCTTAAAAGTGCCTTAATCATTCTGCATCAAACAGCCCTTGTTCTGCCCAGCAAAAAAAAAAAAAAAAACAGCCTTGTCCAGTCTTGAACCCAGGACCATGTACACCATAGTGAGAGCAATGTACCACTACTTCCTCAGAGTTGCAATACTGAATGTTTTTTTTTTAAATATATCATTCAATACAGGTATAGAATACTATGGAACAAACACTGTAGAACCATTATGTTTATAATAAATATAAATATACAAATATAGATGTGTACAGTGATAGATGCATATGAAAAATGTATACATCAGATATATATATATAAATATACATATATAGAGATACCTATATATATATATATATATATATATATATATATATATATATATATATATATATATATATATGTATGTAGTATATATTTTACATCGATAAGTCGAGGAAGAGAGCATTCACTCCTGACACATGAAATCATAAAAAGAAGAACACGACACAGGAGTTTAATTTAATAAATTTAAATCAGCATGTTTCATTAAGTGTGGCAGTGTTATGTTGTAGTAAACATGTTGATGTAGTAGGCATGATTAGCGATTAAAAATGTCCGTTGTTGTGTAATGACCTGTTTCATGTCCGGTTTGGGAGTAATGTCGCATCTGAATGTCGATGTACTGACATGAACCCATATATATATACAGACATATATACATATGCATACATACATATACAGATATAGATAATATGCATATATATACAACCACACATAAATATATATATATATATATATATATATATATACATACACACATATACACACACACACACACACACACACACACACACATATATATATATATATATATATATATATATATATATATATACATATACATATATATATATATATATATATATATAAATATATATATATATATACATATATACATATATATATATATATATATATATATATATATATGTGTGTGTGTGTGTGTGTGTGTGTGTGTGTGTGTGTGTGTGTGTGCATAACATGTACTGCAGTTATACCCAGCATCATACCTCCCCACTCCTAAGTGCAAGAAATCTGGACAAAGGTTGCAAAATGGGGGAGGCAATGGACCAACACTAGGGACACAATGTACGTCCTGCAAGTATAAATGTAGAATGTCACTTCAGGAACAGGGTGTGTGTCAGCATGCATGTTCAGAAGAATGTCAGATATGAAACTGTAATGCATGTCATCTTATGCTGACAGACACCCCCACATGATCACAGTGATTCACCACAGGAAGGAATTAATACTTTTCAACAGACCAGAAATATGGGCAATAAACGTCTACAGCCTGGAACAATCTGGCTGGTAACAGGTATGCTAAAAACAGCTTAGTGCAGGAATGCATAACCAAGCCTGGCAAAGGGGGGGCATAAAAATGTGGACATATCTGACATACTGGTGTAGATGAGCTGACACATGTGATGCAGTAACACCCTCCTGTCTGTTCCAGCATCTATTGAGTGGAATAGCACAAGTCCAAAACCCAGTGACCTCCCAGGAGTTAGTCATGTAAATCTTCACCCCCCCCTCCCACTGATGTGTCAGACAAACACAATGCTTATGTGGGCCAGGCAACAATACACATCAGCCAAATATCTAGACATAACAACACATTAGGGAAAATACACTGAGCTGCTAGCCATGTCACCAAGCAATATCCAAACTACAGGCAGACCGACACAACAAAAAAGCAATCTTGCTATGGGGGAATACACATGCAATTGCAAATATACCACACACTCCAGGGATGTAACAGCAATGAGAAACAGATGCCAGTGTGAAAGTGCATACAGTATAAGGAGTGTGAGAGCTAAACTGTCAGCATGTTTGATACTCACACACTACCCCTACATATAATGGCCCAATATACAGTGTAGTATGGTGCCTGATTGTGTTATGGGGCATGTCACAGTCTTACCCTACAAAAATGTAACACTTGATAGAGCACCAGAAACTGGATCCACATGCAAAGGCAGATAGAAAAGGAAACATGCCACTTACATCTATCCCCCCCAAGAAATAACATATTCACAACACACTGCTACACAATCCTGACAGTCTGTCAACAATAGCTAGAAATACAAAGACCTCCCAACTGTACACACTCCAAAAGAATGTCCAGGCCTTGTCATCATATATAAGGCCTCTTACACATAAAATGTCTGGCAGTCTGATACCTAACTGGGATGATATTATGAATTACGTCACTAAGTAATGATATACCATATCTCAATGTCTCTGACTGCATGATATGTGGGCAAAGTTTGACATACTCATGGACAGAGGCCTAAACACAGGTCCAGTATGGAGATATTGCTGTTATAAACTGAGAAAGTAGCTGGTGTAGGTCTAATCCTATCCCCACTGTCATGTACAGTGCAAATATGAACATCCCACACTCTGCTGTGTCCAGCCCTGAATCCTGTCTGTCTGTACAATCCCACTGTTTGCAAACAATATAATGTAGCCAGTCACACTACCCTCCTGCAGACTTTACATATCACTCTTAATGGTATTTGTCTGTCACAAATAACTCCTGATTCCCCTCTCCACCAGACATATCCTGCCTGTACTCTCTCGTACACCTCTCCCCCGCACTACCCATGACTCTGAACTGGTGTTATCAAATGGTTAGACCTATCCACTTTCCAAACTGTGCACCCTGCATTGTCACAATTCCTCTGTCCCCCACCCCATTCACACACATGTATTCTTATGTAGTCTCGCTGACTATCATTCCTCCCCACTCTACAACATAACCTCACTTCCCCAGGGTCTCCCCAACCTGTCCCCAAATCTCAGTACAGACCACAATGTCATCTGCAAACTGCACAGTCAACAGGGGCCCCCGTCTTATCATGTCTGTCAACCTGTCCCTCACCACTGCCAATGTGAAAGGACACACAGCTGACCTGTGATGTACTCCCACCTCCACCTTAAATCGACCTTTTATGTCAAAACCAGAAAACACTGCTGTCACACTAGCCTCCTACATATCCTGTGGTGTTTGACAGACTCCTCTGGCACCCCGACCTCCACATACAATACCACAACTACTCTCTAGGCAGACTGTCATATGCTCTTTGTAGGTGTACATAGCCACAATGCAACTGCATATCAGCTTCAGTGCAGAGCTCCAGCAACACTTGTGGATCAACATTTGCATCTCTACTGCTCTTACCTAGCATGAAACCATACTGCAAAGCATCACCATGTTCTCAACCTGCTCTCTCTCACTTGTTACTACAGCTCTGCAGACCACCCTTTTTCAGATAAGCAGTACCCATACATATTTGCCAACATCTCACACATCCTCTCACTTTCCAAGATTACAGTAAACAATCCAGTTAGAAATACCACTGCCAGGTCTCAGAAACACCTACAGGCATCCACAGATATGTCACCTGGAACAACAGCCTTTCCACTGTTAAACCCCCTCATAGCTATCCTTACATTTACCTTGATAATCTGTTGCACCTCCTGATTAACCATACCCACCTCAGCCAACCTTCCCTCCCTCCCCCATTTTCCCCATGGAACAGGCCATCAAAGTGATGTTTCCATATGTTCTAAACACACTCCTAGCTTGTATGTTTCATCCATATTGCCTTATCACCCATTTGTGTGTGTTGCATCCTTCCTAGCTATGTGCCTCTGTCTAACCAATAGCTACAGGCCCTATACACCATCCGTACTGTCGAACATTACATACAACCCCAGACTCCACATCTGTATGACAGACTCCACATCCATATCTGTGCAACACTCTCTTTGCCATGCACCCCATCTCTTTATACTCATGTCTACTCTCTACATCTGTCTGTCAATCCCACTTCTCCTTTGCCAACACCTTTCTCTGCATACTCCTCTGTACTTCTTCATTCAACCACCGTGTGTATAGGAGCAGTTACCATCTGGGCAGCATGTCAACCTGTGTCTGATTGAGCGTAGTAGGTCACAGGTGCATTAATGTAATGCTGAGTATGAGTACAAATTGGGCACATCCACTGAAGGCAATCGGAAGGCCATCCTCACATATGTCTGTGGTCTCACAGGCAACTATCCAACCCACCCTGTAATGGAGGTCAGCCACACATACACACACACCATAGCTAAAGATGACCAGCTTCGGACATGTTTAGGACAATATAATATATTTAGGATATATATATGGATCTAGGAATTTTGCACGAAAGTGCAAAGCCCAAATCCATTATCACCGAACACACTTCAACGAAAGTGCTTTTCACCGAAAAAGCACTTTTGTTAAAATGCGTTTAAAAAAATCTGTTTATTCAGTGGGGCAAGCCCCCCTGCACCCATGTGGGGGGCTGTGCCCCCCACACCCCCTACTTTAATATTCTCACTCTGAGATCGCACTACAATGGGGAAAAGGGAATTTTCCCTTACCTGCACCGTAGTATGATGTTCGGAACAGGCATACTTATGTGAAAGTGCTTTTTCGGTGAAAAGCACTTTCGCGTAAATATGCCCCACCAATAATCATACAGTGAAAAATGTTTTCCCATATATATATATATATATATATATATATATATATATATATATATATATATATATATATATATATATATATATATATATATATATATATATATATATATATATATATATATATAGATATATACAATGAACAAAAACGTGCTTGGTGTTGTTTTGTCACAGAGCTGTTGACGTTTGCCACTATATATATATATATATATATATATATATATATATATATATAGATATATCTATATGTGTGTATATATATATATATATATATATATATATATATATATCTATATATATATATATATATATATATATATATATATATGTATATACACACACACACACACACACACACACATACACAAACACACACATATATATATATATATATATATATATATATATATATATATATATATATACACACACACACACACACATATGTACATATAATATATATATGTACATATATATATATTATATACATAAACAGACTGCAACATACATCTAAGATTCTATCAAAAAAATACCAGTATTTGCATTATGTGTAATATAATTCACAAGTCAGTGGGAAAGCAGAGAGGAGGAGCAAAACAAAATCAGACAGGAAGATGTAATGTCGTAGCAGTTAGGAGACATGGCCTTAGGAGAAGCAGGTGCACTGGGCTTTTTAACAGGTATATTTTAAGTTCTTTCTGTTTTTGTGGTAGGGTTTTTTTAGGTGTGTTGAGACAGATTGCTAAAATGGGGCAAGAGCATAAGAGAGGCATATTTAGTACAGTGGAGGTTAACTCTATGAGTTGTGACAGTTGGGGGAGGGCGTTTGTGAATAGGGACATAGGTTACAAGAATTTGTTTTTCATGGTGTTTGGCTGATACAGGTGAATTTGAGATTTAGCAGTTTAAAGTGCAGAGATCATTTATGTGTTGATTTATTGCCTAATTGACTGCCTGTGCTGCATTCTATGTCACTTTGTATTGAAATCTGCTGTAGAGTGCAGATAGCATGCATACCCACTAAGAAATCATCAGAATGCAGGGCCAGATGACACAGATTCAGGAAGCAAATTCAACAAACAGAAAATGCAAACAACTTTGTTAATCTTAATATAGTTCCACTGAAGTAACTAAAATGGGTAAACTGTATGCTTTAGCATAAGAAAGATCACAGTACATGGTGAAAGTATATATAGAGCAAAAAAAAATGGCAGAGAAAAAAATCTTTGTGCATAATATTTAAATGTCCAGCTAAGTGAAGTATGGACAGATGAATTTGTCACTGGGCTACCTTGGTATGAATAGAGTGGGGGGGTGGATGTAGGGAGATAGGTAAATTAGGTTGTGTGGGTAGGGAGTGGGTAGGAAAGAGTTAATTACGTTGGGAGCTGGGGGAGGAAGTGAGGTAAGGCATAGGGGTGGGTCTTAGAGGGTTTTCTAGGGGAAATTGGGATAAGTAAGCACATTTTGGTGTGGTCTTGTTGATGCAGCAGGATCACATCCAGATGAACTTTGTGTAAGGTAGTCCTTGGGTGATTTACATAGGTAAGAAGGTTATCATGGCTGAAGTGTTGACTCAGAGGTGGGCCGGTATTGTGGTGCCAGCTGAGGGCCTCTTCTAGGATATATCTACTGAAGTTCCCTCAACTAGTGTCCAAGATCCGAAAACCTGAAGGAAGAGACAGACAGCACCTGCAACCCGGAGGTCGAGGGTGAAGAGGGCTAGACAGTCAGCAATGGAAGAAGTGGCATCAGAGGTTGGGACACCAATGGTGGCTCCTTCGTCTTCTGCAGGTAATTCTTTATCAGGTCTGACTGGAAGTGAGGAGATAGCGGCAGCTACGAAGGGTGCCAGGGTGCAGTGAGGGGGTCAAAGGTGAGCTAGCAGGTAGGGGTTTAGAGGCATTGGTCGATTGTGAAGAGATTTTTGATAATTCTCTATCATTGCTTGATCTGGATGTGGGGTCTGACTTAGATGTGGTGGGGTCTGATTTTGGATCACGGCCGGGGGATTGATTGAAGACGTAGGCTTTATATCAGGTAGGGGCACGTAGGGGCACCCATTGTATTAACACCCCACATATCTCTGGTGGTGAAGGAGAAGATTTGGAAAGGGGAATTCATTGACATTTTTGAATTGCTTGATGCTGATGGGGTTCAACAATTGATGGAGACAGAGTCAGCTAATGGGAAGGACCTTTTGGCGGCATTGGCGGCCTTAGGTCGCAAAAGGGTAGGTAGGTTTAGGCCTAGGTCATGGGATAATTGAGTCCTTGGATTTGTATACTACATGGCGGTTTGGTTGGAGAGGGATACTTCGCTGGATCTTCCACTTTTGGCCTATTTTTTGAGGGAAGCACAGAGGTTGCGGCCCAGCTATGCATGGTTTTGGTATGATCAGAAGTTTTGTAAGCAGAAGGTGGTGGATAAATCCATGCGGTGGGAGGTTAGACACCCAGACATTTGGCTTTCTACTATGATGGACAATGGTGAATGGAGTAGCAGATTGCTATAGTCATCTGAGAGAGGTTCTGGGATTTGTTGGGGTTTTAATGCAGGGAAGTGTTCTTGGGTAGGTTGTAAATTTTCCCACATTTGCTCTTGTATGGGGGCTCATGCTGTTACACAATGTGGTGGGGGTGGGGGTCCTGTTGGTGGTAAGGCATCTTATTCTGTGGTTCCTAGAGGTTGGGAAGGTTCTCGCCTAGCATTCCTAGGTGGACGAGGCCGGGCTAATTTTTTGGGGGAAAGGGGGGGTCCTTTCGTGGAGTTAGGAGGTGACTGGGGAACTCATTCTCCTATTAAGGTCCAGGTTTTGGAGTTGTTTTTGGCCTATTACACATTGCCAGTTGTGGCAGGGGAATTGATTGAGGATTTTTTTTAAGGAGATTTTCAATTAAGTCCACGTTGGAGGGGGATGATAGGGTGAGTAACAATTTGAAGTCTATAAGATGGAGGGAGGGGATTTTGCAGGATTTGATTGACAAGCAGTGTCAGGCAGGGAGATTGTTGTGTCCATTTGGTTGTCCTCCGTTTGCTAGCTTTAAAGTGTCACTGTTAGGTTTGGTTCCTAAGAAAAAGCAAGGTGAATTTCATTTAATTCATCATTTGTCATACCCTGGGGGTAAGTCTGTGAATGACTTCATAAACAGCGCTGAGGTTAAGGTCACGTATGCATCTTTGGATGATGCGGTTCAAATTATCAGGAGTTTTGAAGATCCCTGGTTAGTAAAAGTAGATATTGAGTCAGCTTTTCATTTGTTGCTGGTGCGGGAGGAGGATTGGCCATTGTTGGGCATGGTGGTTAGGGATACAGTTTATTTTGACACCACCATGCCTATGGGATGTGCAGTGGCATGTTCCACTTTTGAAAAGTTTAGCTCAGCACTACATTGGATTTGGCAGCAGAAGGTTGAGATTCAGCAAGCAATTCACTATTTAGGTGATTTTTTTGTTGGTGGGTGATGGTCGAGATAAGGTGCAGGCAGCTCTATGTGAGTTTGTGGGTATGTGTGAGTCCCTTGGAGTTCCTTTGGCTAAGCATAAGTTAGAGGGCCCTGCAAAGATCATGGATTTTTTGGGTTTGACAGTAGAAGCAGGATGAGGTTTGGTTTGTTTACCACAGGACAAGCTGGTTCGGTTACAAGGGAAAATCTGCTGGGTGAAGTTCAAGGTTTGGGTGCGGGAGGCTATGGAATTGTTGGGTTTGATGAATTTTGCTTGAAGGGCTGTGCATCTGGGATGCACATTCTGTCGGTCTGTAGCATTTCTTTTGAAAGGGTGGAAGCGTAAGCATTTCAGAGTGCGGGTCACTAAGCTAGTTCATGAGGATTTAGAGTTGTGGATGAAATTTTTGGAACAGTTTAATGGGATTTCATTCTGACAGTCAGATTGGGTACAGCAATGGGAGCTACAGTTGTTTACTGATGCAGCTGGGGGTCTGGGCATTGGTGCTTACTTTGCAGGCTAGTGGTTTTTGGCCCCTTGGCTGGAGCATTGGTTAGATGAGTGGAAACAGGATGTTGCTTTTTTGGAGTTGATGCCAATTTTGGCAGCTTCGGTGGTTTGGCAGGATCGTTTACAAGGTAAGAGGGTGTTTTTTTATTTGGATAACACTGCAGTAGTGAGAGTGTTGCAGGTTAAAATGGCTAAATCTCCTCATTTTTTACTTGTTCTCAGGAAACTGGTTTTGCAAAGCTTGATGATTAACTTTTCCTTCACAGCATTGCATGTGCCTGGGTTCAAAGATGAGATAGCTGATAGCTTGTCTCGTTTTCAGTTTTGCAGGTTTTGGCAGGTGGCTCCATAGTAATTGGCAGGTTGGTGCAACAGTCATGGGTGGTGTCTATGAGAAGAGCTTACGGTAGGGCATTATTTCATTTTGACCAGTTCTTGAGGCAGTTACCGGATGAGGAGTGTGAGTGGTCAGAGGGTTTGTTGTTGTGTTATTTGGCTATGTTGAGGGAGCAGGGAAGGGCAGTTAGGTCGGTGAGGGTGGTGTTGGCAGCTATTGCTGCTTTCACTTGTTTGGCCTTATTGCAGGAATGGACTAGGTCCTGGGTGGTGAGTTGAGTCTTAAAGGGTTGGGGCAGAGTTGAAGGTGGGATCATGGATAGGAGATGGCCGGTGATGAAGGAGATCTTAAACCAGTTGCTACAGGGTTCTGGTAAGGTGTGAGTATCCTTGGAGAAGTATGTGGTGTGGAGCACGGTTAGTGTATGGGTGTATTGTGGGGCGTTTAGTGTATCTAAGTTACTGGGTTTGTTACTATGGGAGGATGTGTTGATGTTGCCTAGGGCGGTGCACATTCAGCTGTGGTCTTCAAAGATAGATCAGGAGGGATGTGGAGGCCTGATGGTTTTGGAAGCAACTGAGGTAAGTTGGAGATGTCCTGTGGTGTGGGGAAACAGATTGTGGGTGATTCGGATTGGTGGAGTGAAAGGTTTAGTTTTTACTTCAGTAACTGGTAAAGGCTTGATGGGACAGCATTTGAATTTGATTATGAGAAGGGCTCTTTGAAGCGTTGGTTTGGAAGGGGATAAGTTTTCTTCTCATTCTTTTAGGATGGGTAGGGCATCGGACTTAGCGAAGGAAGGAAGTTCTATAGAAGTCATCAAGAGGGTGAGAAGGTGGTCTTCCAATGTCTTTTTGTCTTATATTAAGTAGCTTTGTGGTAGGATTTATTTACATTTTTTTTTGTTATAGGTAGCAGAAGGATCATAATATTAGGCCATTCATTCATTTTTGGGCAGCTAGGCATGCACCAGTTAGACGCAATGGAATGAATTTGGGGCTAGACCATTTTGGATGGAAGGTCATCTGGCATGGTGTTAGAGGGTTGATGTCAAAAAGGATATTGCAGGTATTTGTTGAGTTACAGAGTCAATGGGGGTTGCTGCAGCTTTTGTTGATTCATTTAGGGGGGGATGATTTAGGTAAGGTGCCGAAACGGCAGTTGGTATATCACATTTCTGAGGATATGTAGCATTGAGGAGGATGTATCTATCTTTGGCTTTAGTATGGTCAGAGATTATTCCCCAGTTGGTGTGGAGAGAAGCAAGAAATATTGTGGTGGTGGAGAGAGCTCGGAGGTATGTTAATTTCATGTTGGCAAAATATTTGAAGGACATTGGGGTGCATACGATATGGCATGTGGAGCTTGAAAGTAGGGACCCTGTATGGTATAGGTCGGATGGAGTTCATCTCAATGAATTTGTGCTTGATTTATTTAATCTTAACTTGGGTTTGAAGGTAGAAGATCTATTGAAAAGTGGTATGGTCTGAGGGGGAACAGTCCTTTGGGCTGGTGGGCAGACAAGTGACAAGCGAAGCTTGGAACAGACAAATTTGTCACAGGGCGACCTTGGTATGAGTAGAGTGGTGGGGGGGATAGATGTAGGGAGATAGGTAAGTTAGGTTGTGTGGGTATAGAGTGGTTAGGAAAGAGTTAATTAAGTTGGGAGCTGACGGAGGAAGTGAGGTAAAGCATAGGGGTGGGTCTTAGAGGGTTATGTAGGGGAAACTGTGATGGGTAAGCACATTTTGGTGTGGTCTTGTTGCCCTCCCAGCCCACCTGTTTGGTGAGGGGTTCAGGGGCGGAGAAGAGGGTCAGGCTTGACCCTCTTCTGTCCCCCTCAGTAGGATATTTGGAATTGAGGAGGTGATCTGATGGTGAAGGACTTGGAATGGAATTATGGAAATGATGATATTAAGGTGAGCAAGGATGCTGCCTTCATGATTACTATGATAAGTGAGCAAGTGGGGATGCTGCTTATCCAAGGGTGATTAGGTGGAATGCCCTTATGTTTTCTATATTATTTGTTGCAATGTCTTTGGGTATCTGTGTTGTTTTTATTAGGACCGTGACAATTTATATTCTCATTTTCTACTTGTTTTGTAAGACAATATATTTTCCTTTCCTTGTTTCTGTACCTCTAAAATGCCATTCTGTTTACTTATTTATCTCAAATTTTCCCTCTTTTGCATATCACCCATCCAGCTTCACCCATATGAGGCTAAGGCCATTCATTTCCTAGTATGTGTGTCCATAGGTTTATAGGTTCATAATTATGTACTAGGACATCTGCAGACCATTACAATCCTAACATGATCCATGCATGGTGACAGCCATCTGGTGGGACTAACAATGGCTGCCACTGGCAAATTATGTTCTCATTGGTATCCTAAGAACAACAGTTATTTTTATATGCCAGATGTCAGTCTGAGTTAACAGCATCATTGCAATGGCTAGCAATGCTTCCCATCATACGCATATATTCCTGCATACCTACCTAGAGGCTACAGCCATCACCGGCAGATTGGTGTGCCCCAAGCTTACCCAAGGTGACATCATTGCTACTAGATCTTCTTCTCCTCCAAGGGTACAAGGTGGATGGTATGACAACCTGCACCGCTTCCTTACCCCAGAATGGGCAACCCATCATTTCCTGCCTTCACTGTCATGAGACTAAGCTGTGAAGTGAGTTCAGCTCATCTAGGTTGCAGTCAATGCTTTATCCCTCTCTGCCACTGGCATCCATTTATTTCATTATTTTCACAATTTCTTTGAAGAACAAAAATTACTTCTTCCATCTGCAATGTCCCTTTTATATGAAATGTGTTACCTAAAGAGATACAATACCAAATGTAAATATCAGAACACCTTGCACTTGGCTGCAACTAATCACATATGGCAGTCTTGCATTAAAATTAATAAGTTTGCTTGTATGTATAGACAAAAAAAAGTCTAGACAAGAAATGTTGGAAAAGAGAAATGGCATATGCAGCAATAAGGACAAATATATATACCTCCACAATAAACAAACAAATACATATATGCATTCATAAATAAATAAATAAATAAAAGAATAAATAAATGAGTAGCAGAAATACTTAACAGTCATGGGCTGTTGCAAAAATTATGCCCAAACTCAAATATGCAATGTCTACAATGCCAAAAGGTTAATGGGAAAAGGAATTATGTAGCAGAAAGAAGTAAAAAAATGTAAATGGATAGTTGTTAGTAATAGTATGCAGCACAATTTATTTACTTATTTTATTTTTATTTGTTAACTAGGGAGGTACACTGGTCAGCTGGCCCTTTTTAGGCATAACCCAGGGAATATAGGCAAGAACAATCCTAGGAGTTTCTAATAGAAAATCAAGCAATACAATAATATATAGGAAAGAAAAGAACAAGGTTTCTGAAAACATAACAATAATTAAAGATGTGTACTAGAAAGAAGCTAAGGCAGCACACAGTAAGTAAGTACAAAGTGCAGATGTCACACTGAAACAAATACTGTCTTGGAGGACAGAGTATGCAATGACCTGTTGAAGGTAATATGCAGAAAGCATCAAAGAAACAACTAGTTGGCATGATGACAGCATTATGGTTTAAAGGCATAGGAGGTTACATGTACAAGACATTGTATAACTGCATGCAAGGAGCATAACATGCCATGCTCCAGTAGTTAGATGTTTATGATGATGATGTGATGAAAGGGTGAGTTAACTAAGAAAATGCAGTAAGGCTATGGAAATTGGAGCTCACACAGGAGATGCTGTAAATAAACCAGCATGCCAACTTTGTAAAGGGCAACAAGCTCATGTCCACGTGTAAATAATATTTCTGGCATTGGTCGCACACATGCTTGTGTGCATAGCTCTTCAGTCATTTATAATAAAGGTAAGCAGGATGTGATATGATATGATGTGATGTATGCAACACATGTGACATGGTACTGTTGTGACTAAGGAAGGTTCCATCCCCTGTGGAACCATACCATGTACACCAATGTGGCATACCAGCCCTTACCAGCATGAACAACACAATTAAAATTCAAGGAGTTCAATGCACCTAGGAGGAGAATGCTATATGCTCTTCTTACCTGTATGCATTATAAAATATGTGGGCTGCAGCAAGGAGATCTGCACCCTAAAAAGGTATACTAATAGTACGCAGGAGGTGCAGAGTTTACAACTGACTGCACCTCGCAGCTCGGAGGAAACATTGCAGTTCCCCAGCATTGAACATAGCACTGAGCTATGCTGTAGGGAAAAATGGCCACTTAAAGACAGGTGTAAAGCAACTCATAGAAGAGCAGCAGGATGAGATGATAAAGAATGGTCATGTGCCGAACACTGACAAGTAAGATGGACAAAGGGAGTAGAAGCCACAAAAAGAGCCACATAAAGAAAAAGGACGGAACACACATAGAACAAGTTTTATCAGCAATACATGTACAAGGACAAATGTGACATGGAGCATTTTGTTGGTTTCGTACCATTGTTTTATGAAACAACAAAAGAATTACAGTAAGCAAAGGAAGAACAGTACAAAGCATAAACAGGCAACAAGGATTCCAGAAGCAAAGATGAAAATGACAAGTACTCATTCAGGATGTTAGGGTTGGTGATTTCAAGCTGGTGAGATTGTTTTTAATACCTGATTTCCTCCTGCTCTTGAGGCTGCCTATGAGACTAACAGAGTGCATGGAAGGCTGTGATCTCTCTTGCTCTCTCTCTCTCTCTGCAGATTGCAGCTGATACCTTATGCACCATAGACTGTCTAGGGTCCTTCAGCTTCATTAAGCACATTGGGTAGAAGTTTTAGAGACCCTAGTGTAGAACACATAGCACTCTCATCAAAGCCACATGCTGAACTGTAAATGCTCATTGCTACTCCCGATTAGCTATTGTAGCAACTTGGCAATCCACAGTCTGTATGAGCATACTCCTGTTCTTCTTCAAGCATGTGTTTGTCATCCTCATCATAACTGTCTGCCAGGAGACTGGCTGGCCTTTCTCTTCTGAGACACAGGAGAAACAGCATGGGAAGTTAATAGTGCTAAAATAGGGAATGACTTAATCATACAATGTGGCAGAAGGAATGGGATATCATCAAAAGGTTTATTAGAGGATCCTCGCATGTCTTGTTTTTGACATAGCCACACCTGGCTCAGTAGAACATCCCTCTCTAAACTATTTATCTACAGTGTCTGTAAAAGACCATAAGAAGCATGCCCAACAATGCAGAACCTGTAGGGCCCTACAAATTATTTTAACATCTGCCATTCATAACATATGATGGCAATGACAGCATCACAATCTTGGAAGCAACATGACACCCGTGCACAGCAAAGTGTTTATAACAAACACTGTAATGCTGTCATGGCAGAAATTCTCTATGGGTTTCACAGGGCAGTGACAGTGACATTACAATTGCATCATTAACTCAGGTAACTCAGGTAAATATCACCTTAGATATAGAAATGCCACTAGTTGTTTTTTACTTTACTTACCAAACTCATTCCAAACCTGAAATATTAAAGAATTTTCTATAGGAACCATAAAAAACAGAAAATATAGTCTGCTTTATCAGAAACTGTAAGCTAAATCACTGATGTGTCATTGCAATCACTGGACTTTTTGTTAGTGGCAGTACGGTAGTTTGGCAGCAGACTTTTGTAGAAAGAGGTAGCTTTCAATTTATTTAATTGCAATAATAAATTATTACGTTATCAGCTATATTCTTTATTTCTACTTCATAGGTTCATAGATTAGGTTCATAGATTAGTATTAGGCTAACTGGGCTTGTGGGCCATTTTAAGCCTAGCCAATTACCCAATGTGAGAATCAAACCCTGCATCTTATGTCTTCTTCACGTAACTCCATCTAATAATTCAGCTGGCAATTCTGTCTAACTCCTTCTATGTGTCCAGATTAGGAAATTTCTTGCTTGTACCACTCAGACAAAAGGGCAATGACAAACATTTTAACTTAAACTCAAGCAACACTTACAGGAAACATTGGTCCACTCTTGTTCCCCACCAGGCTAACCTTACACCTTTTTTGACAGCTTTTCCTCCCTTTTTCCTTCCTACTTACATGATATTTTATAAAACTATTAAATTTAACTTATGGCAGCCCTTCCCCCATTCTCTTTCTCCTTTTCCTTCCTCTTTCCTTCTTTGTTCTTGTCTCTTGCTCATACTCCACACCCCAATGATTCTTACCTACTTTATTCAACTTCTCCTTTCTGAATCTCATATCTTATTGTCTGTTCTTTCATTAATCTTTCCTGTTCTACTTTCCTTCCTTACTCTTTCCGAAATCCAATCCACTTACTCTGACTCCTTTAGACCTAAACTCTAGTCTCCTTGACTACTCTTTACACAATGTGTACACCTATTACCTGAGAACTCCTCAGTACTACCTCCATTTATGCTCTTTACTGCATTGTAACTATAATTTATTTATTTATTTAACATTTGTTTACCAGGAAAGTCCAACTTGGAATGAGCCAATTTTCAGTGGAGGCCCGGGGAGAAATGTTCCGGACGCATGCCTTTGTAATGTGGAAGGAAACGGGACCACCCAGAGGCAACCCACACAAATGCTGGGAGGGCATGCAGACTTCACACAGAAGGCACCCCAGAAACAAATTGAACCTGAGAACCTCTTGCTGTGAGGTGACAACACAAACCACTGCACCACTGCACCACTGTGCCACCCTATTTTCACTATTGTGCTCTGATACTGCTATGCAACTGCATATGAATATGACTCATTTTCAAAAATTTCTACCGTGAGTCTGTGTTGTATATGTAACTGTGAATAATTATCAATGTAATTGTAAATCTATAAGATTATCTCTTGCTTTTTCTACTCTTTGTTAATAACCATACTCTGTATTATTTTATCCCGTTAGGAACACTATTTTAACTTTTCATCTGTCTTGTATAATTTGCCTTTTTTATATTGATGTATGGCGGTTTTCTTCCCAGGCCTCCACTAAAAAAAGGGTTTGCTTTTGCTGTCCCAGGTGAGCTATCCTGGCAAGCAAATGTAAAAAATAAATAAATAAATAAATAAATAAATAAATAAAATACTTGTGTAGTGCGATGCTTGTCATTGGTTACTTACAGCATACAGGCCCAACTAGTTTGTATATCATACTTTCTGGAATGCAAATGAAAGTTACGCCCCACTTGCAGAAATTTACTGATGCCATTTGAATGTACTAATCTTAATCCTAAAACTCCACCAAACACCCTCCCCAACCCAAAATCTCCTCCTTTTACCCTAGCCCTAAAACATCCTCCTGAACCTTAACACTCTATTCTTAACTCTAATCCTAAAGTCCCATCTTGAACCTTGAAACCCTACCCTAACCCTAAATCATTTAAACTCCCTGCCTAAGTATAAAACTTCACCCCAAGCATAAACCTGAGACACAAAAACACACTCCTTTACCTTAACACTCTGCCACAAACCCTAAAACAACCCCAAAAACTCTAGCTCAAAACCAAACTTCTATCTCAAAAAACAGGAAAGTGAATCACCTACCTGCAATGTACATGCCTCCCACCTTACAAGTGCCAAACTTTTCTCTTTTTTGGCATAACATGAGGTTATTCTGCTTTCATAGGTAAATACTAGGCTAGCTGTCCTTCTAGACCATTTAAACCTATCAATTTTTTGAAAGGTGGGAATCAAACCCTGTACTTTGCATCTGTAAGATGAACAGCTTAACCATTATAGCAACTTCCCCACTTTATTTATAGCAACCCCCAACCTCTAGCTGCTTGCTATAATTAATGACAACAATATCTTTTTAGTTAAATATTTCAATTGAACACTTATAAAGGCATGTTACTAGTGTCCTATTTATCAGTATATAAAGGGAAACCTCATATTACTGGTGCGGCTGTTGGTATCCAGCTCTTTTGAAGACAGATTGTGTGGCTATAAGCTATCGGCCTTAAAGTAGAACTCTGAACCTCACCAGTGCATCAGCATATCTCTGAGAATGTTACAGCAGCACTGTACATTGACAGTCACTGCAGCTTTAACACTTTCACAGATTTAGGTAGGTTTTTGATTAATTATTTTTGTAAGGGGGCTGCCACCAACTTAAACAGCCTCACTTTCCTTCTAAAATAATTGTGGAGGGGATAAGAGGGAATAACAGCCTTCCTTACAGACAGAACAAATGAGTCTGCCTGTCTGTTGCTTTACCTGTTAAATACATTAAAATAGTTAACCCTCTCACCATGAATCCTGAAATAAGTGTAGTTCCAACAGCCATGCAAGGCATTACAGGAACCAGTGATTGCATACGACACTACATATTGCATGATGACAGCACTTGGTATTCTAGGCCCACAGTTATGCAAGGTCAAGTGATCTATATATATGCACCAAGCTATGATGATTTAATGCATTGGCTAGCTCCTTTGAAGAGTGTTCAGTAGCTGAGAGCTTAAAATTACACTGGTCTAGGTGGTTGCAGTATGTATCCTTATGTATCACGGACACAGGAAAGGGGTGTTATCTGAAGAGGTATCAGCTGCATATGCAAGTAATTGTGTGTGTGTGTGTGTGTGTGTGTGTGTGTGTGTGTGTGTGTGTGTGTGTGTGTGTGTGTGTGTGCGTGTGTGCGCGTGTGTGTTTATAAAAAAAGTCTGTTAAGTTTGACATACTGTTGGTAAAATTTCACTAAATGACATGGGGGTCATAATGACACAAGTGAAGTCCCTGGCAGCAGGTTTATCTTATTTTATTGTTTTAGCATGTAGTAGTAATTTATAAATGCTTCAATGTGAATTATGTATGTATATATAAATATATTGACTTAACTGTACTGACTGATTAAATAACTTATTTTGAGTCACACAAAATGCACATGCTAACCATAAGAAACAAATGCAAAATTAAAGTATTAGGTTTATTACAAACTCCTAATTCTAATCCACTTTAATAAGATGCTAAAATTTGGCAAAGAATTTGTTTCATAAAAGACCAAAAAAATAATTGCATTCTGATCATGAGTAACATTTGTTCAGGGCACATTGAACAGGACATCTTTCTACCCGGTTTAATTTTAGCAGACTTAATTGTTATTCACTACTGACTAGCGACAACAAAAATCAAGAAATTGCTAATACCTGCTGTAAAAAGATAAGGTAGAGGCACATTTACGTGCGTGTGTGTGTGTGTGTGTGTGTGTGTGTGTGTGTGTGTGTGTGTGTGTGTGTGTGTGTGTGTGTGTGTGTGTGTGTGTGTGTGTTTCAACACAGACATTATCATATGTTTTTTCAGTGAGATATACTCGTGACAGTTTCTGTAAATGTACATCATAATCAAATGCAGATGCAATTCTCATAAATGTGACATGTCACTTGTATGTCAGTTACCCTAAGGCACTTTATCCTGATTAAAAAAAAAAAGTTTTATATAATACTGTGTATTTTTCATACCCTGATATTCAGCAGGTACTTGAGAAATGCTTGATTTGTAGGCTGACAAATGATATTGCATCAGGAAAATCATAGTCTTTAATCAAATGCTTAATTCCTGTGGCAACAACTGCAAAATGAGCTTTGTTTCCTCTGCAGAATGCAATGGTTCACACTGGCTTTAATTATTTTGGGGAAGGGCTAAGTGTGCCCTTATGTGACTTGTACTATTTAAATTGAGCATTTTGGCTAATTTGTTGTTGATGACACTATTGCCTTTGCTCCACGCTTGGCATGGCTGGATGTGCTCAGCATGTTAAAATGAACATTATCCCTGTTACAGTTGCGAATTAAAGACTTTATCCATAAAAGTTGATGGTGGAAGTGATGCTCATCATTTAAAGAAATGGTAACACAAAGCATCCTACTGTAACAGGCCTGCTTTATGATCCTCTTTATTGTGTTCATCCCCTCAAGGGAAGGCTGAATAAAGGCTTTGACCTCATGCACTATTTAAATGGCAACCACCTGGGTGCACATTATGTAATGAAAACACTGAAGAAGGCAGTAGCTACCGCTCAGTATAATTCCTCTTTTGCCTCAGATTACTGGCAGGTAGCCAGTGTGCTAAATATACAGCTGGGATGATTCTTATTCTGCCTTTTAGGCCACTACATCTGCTTTTAACAAAATATATACTTCTGAAAAAAAACACAAAATAAATCTGTTGATGCTGCATTTTTTTATTTAAGGCAAAAATATCCATTTAAAGCAACTATGCTATAATGACTTATAAACCCATACTTGTTAAGAATAGAACTGCTTTTAAAGTAAGAAATATTTATAATAATTACCACAAGTAAAAATAATAATAATAATAATAATAAGGTAAAAAGTAGGGTTTTAGATTAAATTAGTGTAATAATGTTTTATTGGAAGAGTGGAATGGTGAGATTCTGTAAAGTGTTGTGATTTAGAAATTCATAGGACCATTAGCTATTCTAGGTGCCACTGTTTACAGGCCACCAAATTTAAATGGTTGTCTGTTTTTTTAAGCTGAGGAAGTATATAGATTATGTTCTAAAGGCAGGTTTAATCTGGAAAGATGAAAGCAATAAAACTATGTGAGAAATAGAAAAAGGTCTTAATTTCAAATAAAGATGAGAGATATTTGGTTATGGAAAGGCAAAATAAAGATATTTGTAGAACTTGCACAACAAGCAAAATTGGGAGGATTTAAAGGCTGTATGAAATAATGAAATTATCAACACAGGACTCAAATAAGAAGGAAAATACTGGGAGTATAGCATCTTTCAGTATTGTGGGTCAGTTTTAAGATTTGTACCTCAACACACCAGGGACCATTCCAGACATCTGATATCTGTGTTGGTCAAATTCAAAATTCACACAGTACACTGCGGAGAGTGTCTCACATAGATACAAAGCAGGATTTACTATGTCAGTATACACATAGACACACACACACACACACACACACACACACACACACACACACACACACACACACACACACACACACACACACACACACACACACACACACACACACACACACACACACACACACACACATGCATGTATACAAACATGTGTATGCATGCATACAGCTGACGTATGTGAGTGTGGCTGGGTTTAAGTGAATGCCCAGTTGTGTGTGTGTGTGTGTGTGTGTGTGTGTGTGTGTGTGTGTGTGTGTGTGTGTGTGTGTGTGTGTGTGTGTGTGTGTGTGTGTGTGTGTGTGTATGTAACTGTATGGGAATGCATGCATGTTTGTGTATCTGTATATATATATATATATATATATATATATATATATATATATATATATATATATATATATATGTATACACACACACACCCCCAACTATATATACTAACTTCAGGTTGCACTACAGTGGGGAAAAGGGCATATACCTTTTACTTGCCTCACAGTACTGTACACACTGCCACATCAAATATATAACTTACATTTCAGTGAAATGAGATTGAGTGAAATGTGTTGTCAGTGTTGTGAACTTTAGGTGATTTGGCCTCAGTGAAATGAATGTCAGTGAAATGGGATTTCGGTGAAGTGAAGTAGATATACATACACACACACACACACACAAATATATATATATATGTATATATATATATATATCTGGGATCCGGACACATGCTCGACTAGCATATGTCCGAATCACAAACCATCGAACACACCTACACGAAAGCGCTTAACATTGAAAAGCACTTCCGTGTATGTGTGCCTGTTTCGTAGATCGGACTACAGTGCAGGTAAGGGAAAATTCCCTTTTCCCCACTGTAGTGCGATCTCAGAGTGAGATTATTAAAGTAGGGGGGCAGAAACGTAGGTTTTTTTTTTTTTTGAAGTACACATACACAGAAGTGCTTTTCGATGTTAAGCGCTGTCGTGTATGTGTGTTTGATGTTTTCTGATCCAGACATATGCTAGTCGAGCATGTGTCCTAGACCCATATATATATATATATATATATATATATATATATATATATATATATATATATATATATATATATATACACACACACACACACACACACACACACACACACACACACACACACACACACACACACACACACACACACACACACACACACACACACACACACACACACACACACACATAAATGTATGAATGTTTGTGTTTATATTTGTTTGTGTGATTTCTTCAATAGATTCAGACTGACTTGAGGCTTAATAGTGATAAGAACAATTGTTGAAATATATGCACTGAGTTTGCCTCACTTCCTGTTCCAACACAGTGCACAGTATGTGCATGTAATTTGCCCTTTGTACTCCATGGAAGCTGTTGCCATAATGCAGTGTTTTAATCCCTGTTGGCCTTGTTTGCATGACACTCCGAATATACAGGACATGGCTCTATTCTGTTGCAGTTTTGTAGCTGTAATACACAAAGGAAGGGATAACAGCTATATAGTTCCAATGGGCATTGTGCATCATGTCAACACACATACATACATACCCTTGTACTCCTGCTTCAGTGCACCTACTTCAGTAGCACATGTTAAAAAGCAGTTCTCCGTGTCAGCAATATGGCATATAGGAAAGGATGGAAAGCATTCCAGAAAAATAGCGTGCAACAGTTGTTTATTTATACTAAGTAGTGTAGTATTTAACATATATGACTCCAAAACTCAGGATAGAATAGTATTCTTCTACAAGCATTTTTTGTTTGTTTGTTTGTTTATGTTCTTCTACAAGGCAATGCACATAAAATGGAGGGGCCATAGTGTATACCAAAGAAAATCATTTTTCTGTATGCTGTACTCCTGACAGGACATCTGCTCAGAAAAGTGTAGCATTGCTATAAAATATCATCTGTAAAGCATGCAAGACTCACACAAAGATGTGGACAAAATCACCATAGTGATTGGAATGGTAAGACATCAAAGAAGACAGATGTACTGGAGCAGATGTACCTTATCCATATGTATACTATTCATGCATGTTGATTTATCTTACACCTTGTTGCATCCTACTGGACTAGCCCGCTCTGCTCCACAGCATTTGGCAGAAAGTTATTCTGTGATGCAGTACGCATCTATATGGTGCCTGTTCCTAGGCAGCAGGGTGCCTGTAGCAGCAAGAAACATTCCCATTGTTGTGGTCAACACAGCAAGAACATTTCATGCAGCAACTGCTGGGCCCTGATGTTGCTAATGGCCAAAATGGACAATGCAAGTCATACAAAGGCCTAGCCTGATACTACAAGGCTGACTGACAGAGCAGGAAGCTGTACTTCACACAATACCACCTGCTACCATATGGATAAACCTCATATACCCAATTCTTCATATAGGTGGCCAAGCTGTGCATGTGATACACGTGTGAAGTATTAAGCTGGCAAGTATAATTTACTTTGGTTATTTAACTGCTATCATAATTAATTCTCAGCAACTGTTATCATATTTGCAGGTTTCCATCTCTGCTTGGTGTAAGACACTGAAAAGACTTTCATAGTAGAAAAGATTCAGAAAAAAATATGCATTATCTCTCAACAGAATTAAAGTAGATGGAAAAAACACTAATATACAATGACTGCCAATTAGTATTCAAAAACGTGAATGCTGATTGGCCAGCCCAACCAGCGTGCCCATTGTAAATCCGACTTATACTAATGGAAAAAGTTCTGGTCACCTGGACTTTTTCCATTAGTATAAGTTTTGATTTTTTTTGTTTCTGTTAGGTAGCAACGGAGAATGGAAGATCTTCGTTGCTGTAATCTCGCTATGTTATATGTTTAACATAGCGAGATATCTTATAAAAAAAGCAACAGAGATCTTCCTTTCTCCATTGCTTTTTTTAAAGATACCTCATTATGTAAAACACGTTTAATATCATGAGATAGCTTTAAAAAAGGGAACGGAGATCTTCCTTTCTCCGTTGCTTTTTTTAAAGATATCTCGCTATGTTAAACTCATTTAACATAGAGAGACAACTTTAAAAAAGCAACAGAGATCTTCCTTTCTCAGTTGCTTCCTCAACGCAGCTCTGATGTACTGCGTAAGCATACACATGAGCAGTACATCAGAAAAAGCCCCAGGATAGTGGAAAACCATGGAAGGGCACCACACAGGTATTATACAAAGGCATTATTTAAGAAAAGTTAAGTATTTTTGTTTCTTAAATAATTTCATTGTATAATAGCAATAACCCACGTCTGGGTGTGGGTAATGCTAGATTTACACATAGTTGTCTTTGTTAGCCCACTTGGGCTTCACCCTCATGACCAAACCACGCCAACTGTGGGTAAATCTAGCATTACCCACACCCAGACGTGGGTTATTGCTTAATTATATGAATGCATCCTACACAGTATCATTACCATCCTGCCCCATCTGTTTCACATGGCATATTAAACTTCTCATTTACAAGGGCAGAATGGCTCTATTTCAGCTGATCAACTATACAGATAGTCAAATAAAAAACATCTGCCACAAGTGTGAACAACCACAGCACTGAATTTTACGCAAAAAATCTCTACCCCTACTGTGCTTGATCTCCTACATACAAACGTCAGCATTTGTTCGATTTTGTGAGTGTTTGCTCTTCTGTTCTCCATGTTTTGTTACTTGATCATGTGTATGATTGATCAACTGAATAGGACCTGAATAAGCCAACCCAAAAGAATAGTGTGCTAAGGTGACAATAAGCCCAAAGAGCCTTAATGAGACAGATATGTGTAATGCGGGGGATTTCTAAAGGTATGAATCCCCAGTTTTTTACATGTACTGCTACTTTTGCAATGCAAGGCACTTCCATACAATATGTAGAAAAATAAGGCAGTCAGTCAGGTATACAAAGGCATTTTCAATTGCTGCTGAAGTAATTTTGCTAAAACATTCAGAAACAGTGGAGCCTGCACTTTACCTCTGTGTTGCACAAACACAGAGTTGTTATTGGTGAGTTGTAGGAGTATCGAAGGTAAGGTCCTCTGCAAAAAAAATAAATAAATAAATATATATATATATATTATGAAGATTGATGAAAGTGACTTTCAGTGATTTATGTTAATTTACCAGTATATAGCCAGAACAACTAAGTAAACTACCAAGCTTCAGGCTCTGTCAATGTTTCCTGGTAATAACTTGATGGCTTTAACTCTGTAACTCTGTGGTTACTGTGTACTGTATTATAAAATAAATGTGTTTATACACTGTTATGGATGAAAGATTTTCAGCATGTACACATATTTTATGAATGCAAAACGATTACAAGCCCAAATACTCTCTGGAATAAATCACACATTGCCCTCTGCACAAAGGAGGAAATTTAACAGACATTACTGACTTTAGACCTATAGCAGTCTTATCCCCACTCTCCAAAATACTTGAAAAATGTGTTCAAAAGAATTGCTACACTATCTCCTGCAGGAAGAACTCATATCCTGCATGTAACACGGCTTCAGTCTATCCTGTAATACCAACACTGCATTTCTAATCTTTATAGATACTGTAAGTAGAACTAGAAATAACAGCAAACTAGTCTCCTCCTTATTTCTAGACTTGTCTAAAACCTTCAACACAGTCTGTTATAGCAAAGCATCTACTTCAAATGTCCTCATTAGGTCTCTCCCTTAACCCAACCTTCTATAGTTCAACACAACTATTGAAGTCACTTCTTATAGCAAATTAATAGGGATGATAGTGGATAATAATCTTAAATTCAATACTCACATACAAAATTGAATAAGAAAAGCTCAACAAAAACTTGGGATGCTTTCCAGAGCCAAAAACTTTCTCACTGACTCAAGTAAAGCTGCAGTTGCCATACTTAGCTCCTCACATACTTCTTCATGCTGCTTCCATCCTTACTAACTTTTAGGCATCACAAAAATCAAAACTTGAACAATGCTATAACAAAGCTGCTAAATTTGCAGCAAATACCCTTTTCAGAACCCATCACGGTTGTTGTTGTTGTTGTTGTGTCTTTCAGCTTTTCCCGGTTAGGGGTCGCCACAGTGGAACTCCGGTCTGCTAATGATTGGCAGTAGATTTTTACGTGCCGAGTTCCCGGCCCTGACGCACAACCTTCAACAAAGGTACGCCCATTCACGCATGTCTCCACACAGGAGACGCTCTAGCTGAGAATCGAACAGAACAACGTCTTATTGTGAGGTGACAACGCTACCGCAGCACCACCACCGCAGTTCAGAACCCATCACGGTATAGTGCTAAAAATCCTAAATTGGTTAGAACTAGCCCATCAGCTAATAGATACACAGCTTCTTATCACCTATAAAATTATCCAACATCCAATGCATCTGCTTGTCCAGCACTAAATAATATTCTACTCAACTATAAAATGATAAAATAAGAAGTTACAACTAGGATACATCCATGACGAATTTGAATTTATTACACAACATAAATGAATTAGATGCTTTCATCCTAATATTTACTCAGACTTCATCTGAGTCCAAAGACTTCTCTGTCCTTCTCCCAGAACCAACAAGAGTGGTTCTCCCTTGCCCACCTAGGGGGACCCCAACAGCTGCAGAGGAAGTAGACCCCTGATCCATATTGGCTATAGGTGCTACACCAGATGAGTGGTCTGAGGAACCAGTTTTGGCCATGGCAGAGTCACCTACCTGCAGCTGAGGCAAATTGTTAGCCTGCACGTTAATATTATTTCCATGTTCCCATGATCCACAAAACCACTACCTTTATATGACTTCATATATTTCCAAGTCATCTTATACAAAATTCGCTCCAACCTATTTGCACACTTGCCACCTTACTTGTTCATATTGCTTGTCCATATGCAATGATGAAATATCCCCTAAAACTATACAAGTATCTGTCCGAATCTACTATCATCATACTAATTCTTCTCCTGAGAGAATCATCAGAACTAACCCCATATGAACCCCATCCTTCCTGCTCTCTAGTAAATGCATGAAACCTAAATAAAAGTGACCATATAAGTGCAGTAATTACAAAACACATCCCAGACATCATAGATAAAAAGGATCTCCCACACACTACATTCCTTCCCTGTGTCAACTACCACTCAGAGTCAGTCTGAAGTTTTACCAAAAAAAACAAAACAACAAAAAAAACTAGTAGCATCTGACTGGCATAAGTGGGGAGCTGTGTTGGATAGGCATGCTGTCCTTTAAATGATACATTAAAGTACGGTACCTTCCGCCATACCCGATGCTGATGCAGTCTTTTGGTTGTCCAGGTAGAAGAACAGGAACCAAAGCTTGCTTTCTTTCTGTTGTTTGTTTGTTTCTTTTTCTTTTTTTTGTAAAAAGGCAAATGATATTTTCCAAAGTTGCTTTTCAGTCAGGACTCAGATCAAAGGCAGCAGCAAATATATAGACTGCATACATAAACTGGTGACAGCATTTCAGTACATAATTAATACTCAGATATATGCTGCTCACATCTTAAACATATACATGTGTAAAGGTATTCATTGCACATTTATAATCCTTTGAAAAACACATTGCAAACTCTATAAATCGCAGTGCAGGAAAATAAAGCAATCATTACAGCTGAAGAGCTATTTACATATGTGCACAAGTGTGCCAACGATGTGAAATTAGAAGGAGATTTCTGCTAGTCATGGTCATAAACTGCTTCTCATAAATGTATCGATTCAGTTTCCTTACTGATTATGGATAAGAGCATGTCCCCAGGCTGGGACACATTTATTCAATCTAGTAACAATGTTAAGCACTGAGTAAGTGAAGTATTCTGAGATCAGAATATTCACATAGAAACAACTGATTTGCTTTCCTTGTCTCACAAGTAGCTGATGTACAATGGATACCTTCTTGTGACTGCATTGATGCCCTCTTTGAACATTACAGTACTGCTCATGTTTGCAGGTATTTTAATATTTCACTGGTTTAGATTTTGGGTCTTCAAATGAACAGTGGATAAATCAGCTTTTGTTTATTAGTAGTAGAATACTATAAGAATGCAATATTTTATAATTATGAACTTGTTATATAAGAAAAGTTTAGTATGAGTAGAATTCCTGTGTTTGTTACATATCTGACAAATAAAATAATAATTTGTGAAAATATGTACATAATTATTCTTTCAGATTTTTGCCACCAAAACAAATAGGAATATGTGAATTTTGACCTGAACTCATTCTGTAGCTAGTCCCCTTCAGCAGAAATAACACAAGGGCATGCGCATCCATTACTGGCTATTGTTTTAGTTTTAGCATGCCTCTTATCTAGAAACAACACTAGGGCATTTACACCTGTCACTGGCTATTGTTTTAGTGTTGCTACTTCCCTTCTCTGGAAACAACTCATACACACCCATCATTAGCTATTGTTTTAATTTTAGCATGCTTCTTCTCTAGGGGCAACATTAGGGCATGTATAACCTTCACTGGCTATTATCTTAATTTTAGCATGCATTTTCTCTAGAAACAATGCTAGTGTATGTACACCTGTCACTGACTGTGGTTTTAGTGTTGGTACTTCCCTTCTCTAGAAACAACACTCAGGATGTACATATGTCAATGACTATTGTTTTAGTTTTAGCATGCCTTTTTTCTGGAAACAGCACCAGGGCATGTATACCCTTCATTGGCTATTGTTTTAGTTTCAGCATGCCTCTTCTCTATAAACAACACCAGGGCATGTACACCTGCCACTGACTATTGTTTTAGTGTTCAAAAACAAAGACAGCAAGTTCACCTAAATGGCTTCTTAAATCCAATATTGTCCACAAACAGATTTTGGTCCAAAGCTCGATCTCTTTTTAATAAAACAAATAAACAAACAAATAAAAAAGAATAAAAGTCCCTAGGAGTCCACACGATAAGCCCTTTTTCGATAAAATCTTCTTCAGATCATGATGAAGAAATGGGACTAATGTTCATGTTAAATAGTGTACCTCTATGTAGCCATCCAATTCATGTATACTAAGATGTTCCTTTAAGCCAATCCTTTGCAATGTAACCCCACCTTATTTGCATATATAATTTCAAAAATTTCCGTTTCCCGCCTTTCTAGATGTCAATCATTATATGCAAAATAAGCTATACACTCAACCTATCAGCAAATTCAAATAAGTAAGTAACAATAAATCAAGATGCCCATTCGCTCCCAAGCATCTTTTAAGCTCTTCCCTTCATAAGAGGTGTAATCAAAGAATTTAACTCAGCAATGCGCCACTCAAATAGCACATACAAAGAAAAGATATTGATAGCCAGTCTCTCAGGGTCTTAATTTCACCTCATTTGCATATAAGGCGTCAAATACTTTTAAGCATTGATCAGCAAAAATGCAACTAAAGTTTCTTGTTAGCGACCCTACATTTAAATATCAAACTTGAACAGAAATCTAGTAATGTTACAATTACATATTGTTTCAATTCTTTGTTTACGACCGCTTTTCAAAATTTCCTTATAGTATATATGGGCTTTTCCCTTGATAGGAGATGTAACCAAAGAATTTAAATTGAATAATGCGCCATTCAAATAGTATACGCAAAGAAAAAATAATAATGGTAGCCAGTCTTTCAGAGTCATCATTTCACCTAATTTGTATATACAACGTCAAGTACTTTTCTTTTCCAATCATAGGTCAATAAAAATACAGCTAAAGTTTCTTGTTAGCGATCCTATATTCAAATATCAAACTTGAACAAAAACCAAGTAATGATACTATTACATATTGTATCAATTCTTTGCTTATGAGCGCTTTTCAGAATTTCCTTATAGTATATAGTTTATCTATGAATGGTCATATGTAGGCACAATCCCAGACACACGTATCTTCGTTCATCACAACAATTACAAGAAGCGTATATAAGCGCTTTTCAAAGATATCTTTATGGTGTGCAGAGTATCTATAAGTGCTTCTACATAGATACGTTCATCACAGCAATTGCAAGAAGCGTATATAAGCGCTTTTCAAGTTGGAATCATAAAGCATCATAAATTTATGTAACAACTTGCAGTGTTAAAGCCCCTTATGACAACTATACAGGGTATTTATTCACTGCTGGAATAACTTTGAGATATTGCAAGCTGTTACATAAATTTATGATGCTTTATGATTCCAACTCAAATTTACAAGAAGGCTATTTCTGCTCTACTTGTTTATATCTAGGTAAATATCAGCAGCTTCATAAAGGACACTAATGATCCTTTTAAAATAATGACCTTTTTCATCCAAGATTTACATAGAAGCACTCATAGATATTTTATATGCCATAAAGAAATTCTTGAAAAGTGCTTATATATGCTTCTTGCAATTGCTGTGATGAACATATCTATGTAGAAGCACTTATAGCTACTCTGCACACCATAAAGATATTTTTGAAAAGCGCTTATATACGCTTCTTGCAATTGTTGTGATGAACGAAGATACGTGTGTCTGGGATTAGTATACATGGATTGGATGGCTACATAGAGGTACACTATTTAACATGAACATTAGTCCCATTTCTACATCACGATCTGAAGAAGATTTTATCAAAAGCGCTTATCGTGTGGAATCCTAAGGACTTTTATTCTCTTTTTTATTTGTTTGTTTATTTGTTTTATTAAACAGAAATCGAGCTTTGGACCAAAATCTGTTTGTGGACAATATTGGATTTAAGAAGCCATTTAGGTGAACTTGCTGTCTTTGTTTTTGCACATTACTTTTGAGACAGTTCACCATAGCACTGGGGGAATTTAGTTTTTTCTGAACTTATTGTTTTAGTGTTGGCACTTCCCTTTTCTATCAGCAGCACTAGGGCATGTACACCTGTCACTGACTATTGTTTTAGTGTTGGCGCTTCCCTTTTCTATCAGCAGCTTACCAAGCTTCATTGGTACACTTTCAGTTGTCTCTCTGGCAGGAGGGGATGCATGCGCTGTTCACCAGTGAGCACTTCTGCATTCAGTTCTTTGTATTCTGTTTTCTTCAGCAAAAAGGTTTCAAACCTTGTACTCTTTGACAGGGCTGCTTTCTGGGATTCCCCCAGGTACAGTCTTTGTTTTCCTAACTGCATGCTACTGTACTGAGTTCTCAGCACACATTTAATTCACCCTAACTGCTATTAAGTAATTATAGCTCATAATGTTATATTCTATCAAATTATCTTTTTATTTCACTATACTGCTATTACTGCACTTCTCATTCATGCCCTGGAATTAGACTCTCCCCAGGATTCAATAAACTCTGTGCAGAAATAGTGCTATTCCTGCACGGAGTGAACTGTGTCCATTTCCACATAGCTTTAACAGCAGCGCACCTTGCATATTCATGAAGGTACAATACTGCTAAGGCTAAGCAGACACGAACATTACTGAGTGCAGGGGGCTTGTTTAAGTAGTGCATGCATATATAACATGTCCCATGCATTCAGAAAGTGCCATATGGCACTTTTTAAATGCATTTCAATGTCTGTGGACACTGAAATCAAATATGATAGTAAAAAGTGTCCCCGGACACTAAAATAAACAGGAGATCCTGAAATAAATGCAGGGGGTGTTTGACAGGTACTGTCACAGCCCCTGCATTGTTAAAAGTGCTGTATGGCACTTTCCAAGTGCTTTCAGTGTCCGCAGACATTGAAAGCAGGAAGTCTGGATAGGAAGCAATGCAGGGGGTGTGTGACAGGTACTGCCACACACCCCCTGCATTGTCAAAGTGCTGTGCAGCACTTTCCAAGTGCTTTTGGTGTCCGTGGTCACTGAAAGCAGCTATTCAAATAGGAAGCAATGCAGGGGGTGTGTGACAGGTACTGTCACAAATTCCCTGCATTGTGAAAGAGCCGTACGGCCATACCCCTCAACTGTACAGGTTTTCGCAGAATGCCCAGATGCCTGCCTCACATACCTCTCAACCTCCATGAGCAAGAAATCTGTACAAAGCCATAAATAATGGGGGGACAAAGGCCCAAAAATAGGGGCTCTTTTTAAATATTGCTCTTACAAACTTGGAAAGTTGATAGAATAACAGGTTTTGCATTAGCACAAATTTTCTGAAGGGTATGAAGTCTGAAACTCAAATGTCTGTCATTAATGTCTGATATAAACCTTGAGTGATTTGCCAATTATTTGCTATAAAGACCAAATGATCCAGGTTAAATTGAAGCTACAGAAAAGATGTTGCCGACATACCAGGCATCCCCAGCGTGTACAGAGAACAGTCAGACCAAACCAAACACACGCAAAGGGGACTGAGTGCATGGTCCAAACCAAACCAAAAACACCTTCCAAAAATGGACCAGCACAATGGTAATTCAGCTAAAACTAATTTATTAATGAAAAAAATCCATGGCAAAATGTCCAAGGCAAACCGGTTTCGGCTATATCAAGCCTTCATCAGTGCTAAATCACAAATAATGAATTGTTAAACAGCCCCAACATCCTGGTCTTATATAAGAAAATATTTAAAGGCATATTACTCAAAATTAAATTAACTGAATATATACACATGTCATAAAACAATGACTCTGTACACGCTGGGGACGCCTGGTATGTCGGCAACATCTTTTCTGTAGCTTCAGTTTAACCTGGATCATTTGGTCTTTATGTGCTTCATCTTCTACTACTTCGGGGATGTTAGCTGGTTTACTGTTTGTTATTTCCAAGTGTTTGTTATCGTTTTGGGGCCAACCTTATCTGTTCCTGTTTAAGTCCTAATTTCTAGACATTGGGCCTACCTCGCGGACGACTTTGTTTGGAATTGAACCAAGCAACGAATGGATCTATTTTTGTGTTCATGCTAATATTTTCAACTCATTGTGGACGTTTGTGTAGGTTGACTATGTATCATTTACCTTTTGGCTGATATTAAGGTTCACAGCCTTTGAAACACATCTAATAGCTGGTACTGTGGACTTAACATAATTATTTCCAGGAGTTTTCAATTCCGGACATATTTTTTTTTTTACTTATTTTTGGTTAACATGAACATTAGTCCCATTTCTACATCACGATCTGAAGAAGATTTTATCGAAAGCGCTTATCCTATGGACTCCTAGGGACTTTTATTCTCTTTTTTATTTGTTTGTTTATTTATTTGTTTTATTAAACAGAGATTGAGCTTTGGACCAAAATCTCTTTGTGGGCAATATTGGATTTAAGAAGCCATTTAGGTGAACTTGCTGTCTTTGTTTTTGCACATTACTTTTGAGACAGTTCACCATAGCACTGGGGGAAATTTGTTTTTTCTGAACTTATTGTTTTAGTGTTGGCACTTCCCTTTTCTATCAGCAACACTAGGGCATGTACACCTTTCACTGACTATTGTTTTAGTTTTAGCATGCCTCTTGTCTCGAAACAACACCAGGGCATCTATAACTTTCATTGGCCTTTTTTTAGTTTTAGCATGTCTTTTCTCTTTAAACAAAAGTAGGGCATGTACACCTTTCACTGACTATTGTTTTAGTTTTAACATGCCTCTTGTCTCGAAACAACACCAGGGCATCTATAACTTTCACTGGCTTTTATTTAGTTTTAGCATGTCTTTTCTCTATAAACAACACTAGGGCATGTACACCTGTCACTGACTATTGTTTTAGTGTTGGCACTTCCCTTTTCTATCAGCAGCTTACCAAGCTTCATTGGTACACTTTCACTTGTCTCTCTGGCAGGAGGGGATGCATGTGCTGTTCACCAGTGAGAACTTCTGCTTTCAGTTCTTTGTATTTTGTTTTCTTCAGCAAAAAGGTTTCAAACCTTGTACTCTTTGACAGGGCTGCTTTCTGGGATTCCCCCAGGTACATTCTTTGTTTTCCTAACTGCATGCTACTGTACTGAGTTCTCAGCACACATTTAATTCACCCTAACTGCTATTAAGTAATTATAGCTCATAATGTTATATTCTATCAAATTATCTTTTTTTCACTATACTGCTATTACTGCACTTCTCATTCATGCCTTGGAATTAGACTCACCCCAGGATTCAATAAACTCCATGCAGAAATAGTGCTATTCCTGCACGGAGTGTACCGTGTCCATTTCCACATAGCTTTAACAGCAGCGCACCTTGCATATTCATGAAGGTGCACTACTGCTAAGGCTAAGCAGACACGAACATTACTGAGTGCAGGGGGCTTGTTTAAGTAGTGCATGCACATATAACATGTCCCATGCATTCAGAAAGTGCCATATGGCACTTTTTAAATGCATTTCAATGTCTGTGGACACTGAAATCAAATATGATAGTAAAAAGTGTCCACGGACACTAAAATAAACAGGAGATCCTGAAATAAATGCAGGAGGTGTTTGACAGGTACTGTCACAGCCCCTGCATTATTAAAAGTGCTGTATGGCACTTTCCAAGTGATTTCAGTGTCCGCGGACATTGAAAGCAGGAAGTCTTGATAGGAAGCAATGCAGGGGGTGTGTGACAGGTACTGCCACATGCCCCCTGCATTGTCAAAGTGCTGTACAGCACTTTCCAGGTGCTTTTGGTGTCTGTGGACACTGAAAGCAGCTATTCAAATAGGAAGCAATGCAGGGGGTGTGTGACAGGTACTGTCACAAATTCCCTGCATTGCAAAAGAGCTGTACAGCCATACCCCTCAACTGTACAGGTTTTCGCAGAATGCTCAGATGCCTGCCTCACATACCTCTCAACCTCCATGAGCAAGAAATCTGTACAAAGCCATAAATAATGGGGGGCAAAGGCCCAAAAATAGGGACTCTTTTTAAATATTGCTCTTACAAACTTGGAAAGCTGATAGAATAACAGGTTTTGCATTAGCACAAATTTTCTGAAGGGTATGAAGTCTGAAACTCAAATGTCTGTCATTAATGTCTGATATAAATCTTGAGTGATTTGCCAATGACTTGCTAGAAAACCACAGTCATATGAGAAATGGACCAAAGCTATGAGGCAATAAGCTGGACATTCTGCAAACATCTGTACAGTTGAGAAGAATGTTGTCTCATGTTTTTGGTGTGTTTCTCCAAATATCTGTCCCTACCTGGCAAACAGCAGAGGAGTGGAGTCATTAAATAATGACAAACATTTTAGTTTAAGACTCCACATCCATCAGAAAAGGCATGCTAATGCAAAATCTATTATTCTATCAACTTTCTAAGTTTGTAAGAGCAATATTTAAAATCTGTCCCTATGTGTCCTCTTACAATTGCCCTTACTGTGACTGACAAGGAGTACTGATACATGTAAATAAAGGGGGTTTATTAATTTCCCTTTTCTTTCCATTCTAAGGTATATTTAAGCATAGCTGAGTGGGTTTGCACATTATGACCCTCTGCCCAGCATTGCTTAAGCATCCCATAGGAGATAAATAAAAATATGCAGCCAAAATCATAATGATGAGATAGTGTAGTAGTTAGAGTACTGACTTTATAGGCAGATGTTCATGGTTTGAGTGCCAAGACAGGCACTTTATTTTTACATGGGAAAGCATTGTTAAAATTATCTTTTTTGTTTTAAATTATGTAGTAAGTGATATTTGTTAACCAGTGTAATGTAGCTGGTTCAACATGCAAGTGTGAGTGAATATAACATGTGAAATCACCCATGTATACACAAGTGTCCCATACTGCATAGTTACACCCCAATGTAATGTAATTAAAGTACATAGAGGGATGTCATGTAAAGTAAATCATATACACTTAACAGTATGTCAGTAATAATAAATGATGTCATAATTCTGATATTTTTTTAAAATGAAAAGTGAGCAATGGTTAGCAGTGGTCAGCTCTGATTAGCTGGTTTAAGCATTGCTTAGATGTAAATACTAAGCAGCAGTCAGCTCAGCTTAGCAGATTTGTGCACTGCTTAGCTGAGCTTAGCATTTTCAAAATGGTCGAATGACAGCAAAGGGTGGGAATATGGCCTTATTTAAATTACACAGGTGGGAATACAGCCAGAACCTATTGTAGTTGATCTGTGCAGGTACTATGTTGTGCGTTGGTGGAGGAGCATGCTTTTGGGTGCAGCTCTGGGGCATTCAGGAGTCCAGGGTCATGGCTGGACTCCTTGTAGAAAACCATGAGAGACTGCTGCAGGGCCAGTACCAGAGCTCACAATACAAAGTGGAGGCCTGGGACCTTCTCGCATGCGATCTCACCAGTGCTACTGGCATCCCCCAAACTGATGAGCGGGTATGGCATCATTATGCTGACCTAAAGCAGAGGAATTGGGCACCCTTGGCCCAGTGGATCCAAGATGCACAGGCATGGAATGCTCCAGTAGTGTGTAAGTATCAGTATCAAGTAGTTTGTACCAAAGTCTAGCCTGAGTATGTGATAGACAGGTATGCATAATGTTTGTTTTTTTTCCCTACAGCTGCAGCAGAGAGGGATAGCAACGTCAAAGCCCATGTCAACAGACTGTTAAGGCTGCTCCAACAGACTGATGAGTACAAATCTATCTTGCAGTATATAGTGCAAATAACTAAGAAGTACATTGATTGCTGCCAGTAGGTATACTGATACTGTGTTAACTGAATAAATAAAGTTTGTCTGACTAATATTGATCTACAGGATATGTAGTATTAAAGCACTGTGTCATGTCACTGTAATAAAGATCAATACCAAAAACTGCTGTATTTACTCCGGTATGTAGTTGTAGAAATAGAATGTATATAGGTTATCCACAGCAAATATGTGTTTGACAGCATGCATTAACTGAGGTTGTTCTGAGAACCAACTGTTAAGAAAAACTGTAGATTGTGGAGCTGTAAAACAAGATATAAATGAAATATGAAATATAGACTGCACTAAGCTCTGAACCCTGAATAGTAATGTGTAATGCATCACAGTGTGTCCCATGCAGCATTGCCGTGTTTTAACCCTTGCTGTCCAGTTTGTAGTATTTCAAAGGATTAATGCATAGTACACTAACAAAGCCAAAGAGACGAGATTGTGTTGGTTTGGATATGTGCTGAGGAGGGATGCTGGGTATATTGGGAAAAGGATGCTAAGGATGAAGCTGCCAGGTAAGAGGAAAAGAGGAAGGCCTCAAATAAGGTTTATGGATGTGGTGAGAGAGGACATGCAGGTGGGTGATGTGACAGACCAAGATGCAGAGGACAGGAAGAAATGGGAACAGATGATCAGCTGTGGCAAACCTTAATGGGAACAGCCAAACGAAAAAAAAGAAGAAGACACTAACTATCTGTCATGCATGCATCTCAGGATTAAAAGGTCAGACTGCCTAAACAAGAGAATATTAGGCAGACACCAGTCAAACAAGACTCAGCAGTAGCTCTGTGTGATAAGCAATAGCTTATTTGTTAATTTTGCACACCCAGGCATGGTTCGAATCCAGGGTGTGGTAATAAGATGTGTGCATATGTACACACAAGGAATCAGAAATAATTGTAGAAACAGTCAGGTAGTGTTAACAGATATTTTCTCCACAGGCTTTACAGGTAAAGAAATGTCAGTAGTAGCTGTATGAAGGGTATACTAATACACTGTGTACAACTGTTCCACTGTCCAACCCCATGCCTGCAAATGACAGCAGGATAGGTACATACAACATGCACTTTTCCCGATACATGTCTCTCAAGTGTCATGCTTTCATGACAGCAGTCACTGCTGCCAATAACCCTGGACACACATAGGAACCAGGTGAAGTATGCCAGTAGCACATTCACATACCAGCAGTGCAGGATACCCATTCTGTGCCAGATATGTAACTCGACATGTACGAGTCCCCTCTAGTCGTGTACCTAGAGCTGAAACAGTTTGACCCATACCATTCCAGGCTGACAGTTTAACAGGTATGTTTGTGCTACAGAAGCTATGCTCCATAGGTAGATGTAAAGTGAGGGAAGACCCATACAGTATTGAGCAGTACTGTTGTGAAAAATAGAAGCCTAAACAGTTGTTAATGGAATTTTTGTCTCCCCCCACCCCTTATCTGCATCGATAATTAGCATTCATATACTATGGGTATGTTGTTCTAAAAACCTAATGTTGGGACTTGTGTTCTATTATTGTTCATATATTTGATTGGTTGCATGTGTATGTTAACATACCTTGTTCAAATACCATTGTTGGTGGCCTGTTGCCATCAGTGTTACTGGCATGCTGTTACAATGCATACTGTTGTTCCATTTATGCATATGTTCTGTTTGCTATGCAACTGTTTCAAATCTGTTGTATGGGGTTAAATGGAACACCCACACATGCTGTTACAACTAATTTTGAAATGTTTTGTTCATGACTAACCAATATATATTGTAAAACCTCAACACCATAGCATGTTTGGGAAGGCAGATCCCAGCAGATCTGCCTGTCCTGCTTCATCTGGCCATGGCACTGGGCCTCAGCATGTCTGGGACCCAACCTGGAAATGCCTCCTCCACTGGTCTTGTACCACCTTCTGTTTGAACTGCCAGGCACAGAGAGGAGACCATCACCTGCTGCCAGTTCCGGGGTATGGTGCGCAGCATCATATGCACAGTGCTAGATGGATGGCTGTACCAGATGGAGGGCTGCCTGGCACACCTCGAGGGGCAGGCTGCCCTTCCTGTCCAGCCCCCAGCACAGCCACCTTTGGGCTGTGAATGTGCAGTGGTGACTGCCCATGGGTGGGGTCCTCAGCCCTATTGTATCCATTTGGGGGCTCATTGGCTTTGGATTCCCAGTCACCCTCCCCATCAAAGGTGTTTACCCCCCCTCATGTGTCATATACCACCCTTGTCTGCTGTCTTGTATGTCTGTGAATGCAACCTATCCTACCCAATCTACCTCCTCAAACATACCTACAGCCCTTCACCAACATCCCATTTTCACCTTAAAAAAAGGCCATCTGTCCCACAAAAAAATCATTGCCTCATACATAGCTCCACATTTCACCCTCATGTACAGTGAAATTAATCAATCTACTCACAAATTATTGTACAAATGTCTGTCACCAACACCCCCCTCCCTATGGGGTGTGAGGCTGTAAATTCAAAATTCTACACATTATTCATAGCTGTTGCTGCAGAAGAAATGTAGAGCTATGGCCGTTTCCTATACCCATCCTGCACATTCCTAGCTGGTTTTCCTAATGTTTTACCCAGTGCTTGCCTCCATTTCACCACTTTCCATCCTGTCATTATGGGTGTAATCAGGAGTAAGCGATGCTAAGTGAAGCTAAGAGGACTTAACCATCTGTTAGTATCGCTTAGCTTCATGCAAAACCATGCAAACCCACTTACATCTACTTAAAAGTGCTTTAATCACTCTGTCTCCATCAGCCCTTGTTCTGCCTAGCAGCAAAATAATCAGCCCTACCAAGTCTCTAACCCAGGACCCTATGCACCATCTGAGCTGTGAGAATTTGTAATGGTTTTACATACATATCATGCTTTATGGTCATTTAACATGAATGGAAAAAAAGTCATCACTACCAAGTCTTGAATCCAGGACTCTGTGCACTACAATCTTAGCAACATACCTCTACAACATCCGAGCTGTATAACCTTGTAATGTTTTTACAAACATATCATGCACTACAGTCATTTAACATAAGGGAAAAATACATATCCGTAGTACTGATATATATATATATATATATATATATATATATATATATATATATATATTTATATAAAACCAAACTTTTACTGCAAGACATCTGGAAAAAGCCTGACAAAGTGGGGGGATAAAGGACAAACAATAGTGGCATATTTGAAATATGGCTGTTATACACATAGAAGTCTGCTACAGTAGAATGGTTTGATTTAACATATATTTTCTGATAGATTCCAGGTCTGAAACACAAATGATTGTCATCATTTACTGATATCAATGCTTACATCATTGCACTGATTTGTCAGTAACCCACAACTGTTATAGGGAACACACCAAACATATAAGCCATGCACCTGGACACTGTCTAGAGATCTGGACAGTGGAGAGGTATGACTGCGGTCATGTAACAGAAGAGAAAAACAGTGAGAGTTGCCAACCATTTCACCCAGCACCTTCTGAACCACAGTAAGATCAACACAACACTACCCCAAATCAGCTCTGGGGAATTACCCATGTATTTGCACATATATCATGCACTACAGGGATGTAACTGTAAGAAAAAGCAGACATCAGTGAGAAATTGTCCACCCACACTCATCTGCACCACAGTCACAGCAACATGCCAGCACCCCAAATGAACTCTAGTGTATAATGACTGCTTGAGCAAACATATCCAGATTGCCAGTCACCTAGTGTCTCAACTCACAGTCTACTGGGAATCCAGAGGTGTTACAGGTCATTTCTCAGTCTGCCCCTACAAACATATACACCTGATAGACCACCAGCAACTGTAGCAGCATGCACAGTCAGATAGAAAAGGATCTCTGACACCCACATCTGCTACTCTCCCTACTCAGCCCAACAAATATTTACACACAGCACTATTACACAATCTTGACAGTCTGTTAACAATGGCCAGACATACATAACTCTCAAATGTGCAGATTTCCACAGAATGTCCAGGGAGTGGGATCATAGTTATGGCCACTGCTGCATAACATGTCTGGGAGTCTGCTAAGTCACTGGGATGATATCAGGAGTGAAGTCACTAAATAATGATATACCATACCTCTGAACCTCTTACTGCAAGACATCTGGACAAAGCCTGACATATCTGGGGGACAGGGGGACAAAAGGAGGGACATAGCTCACATAATGGTGTTACAAACTGAAACAGTTGCTGGTGTTACAGGCTGTGTTGTAACATAACATCCTTGAAGGCTATGATGTCTGAAACACAAATGGATGTTGACATTTACTGACTATAATTCTCACATTATCCTGCTGATTTCTCAAAAACAGAAATTGTCTGAGGAACAGACCAAACATAACTGGCAAACCTCTGGGCAGTCTGTGGACATCTGGACAGTTGAGAGGTGTGTCAGAGAAATATCACTGTCAAATGTCAAGTCACGCAGAAAACGCATGCGCAGACAAACTCTGTTAATCTATCAATCTTCTATGTGTTTAACAGCAATACTTAATTACAATCTGTATAACATTCTGGAACTTTGTCCTCCATGTTGTTGGGCTGTCTCCATATTTCTTGTTCTGAGAGGTATTTCCAACTACCTTCTGTGAATCTGTACCCCCACATCTCCATAATGTCCTCCTCACATGCAAGGAAAATGGGTAAGGCCCACATAATTGACTTAATTATAGCACTGTTTTGCTATGGAATTGGCTAATGGAAAGACAACACAGCTGATCTGGATGCAATTAGCAAGTGGGAGACACCGATTGGTGTACAGGCCATCACCTGCTCATGAGCATTACCTACAAAAGGCAAGCTGCTGCCTATGCAACACAGGTCTGAACCCCTCTACACAAAGAAAGAATGTGACTACAGAAACCTAAATATTTGCATTATTCTGAGGAAACTATAACAGGTATGTCAATCACTTAAGCTTGTAATGGAATGCAGAAGGGGGGCTGCAATAATGTGAAATAGGAAGTTAAACGCTAGGTTGCAACAAGACCTGCTGGACTCACATGCTGCTGTCCAACACCTATGGCCATTCCTGCTGGCCCTGTCTTCAGTGACATAGAGCACAACCCTGGCCCCTGTGTCACCCAAGCAAAGGTCAGCTCATGTATGACTACTACTGGAGTGTCTGTTTTCCAATACTGACTGTGACACTGATAGGCCAGCTACCTGGGATGTTGTAAATATTCATATGTCACCTGTGAATGCTACTATGATACATATGCTTGTCCTACAAATGTAAGAGACTTATTTAGGGTATGTGCATAGTAAACAACAGGCGCAGAAGTGTGTGTCAAACTGTAATGTATATACTGAGCCCATACCTGTCAACTGTCCTGGGTTTTGCAGACTGATCACATGTTTGCCTCATATTTGTAGTCAGTGCCTCATACAGTTGTGTATTGTCTGGCAAATCACTGGCAACCCATTAAAGACTGAAGTCATAACATAATAGCATACATTTGAATGTCAGATGTCATATCCTGCAGAGTATTCCTGTGAATGTGAAACCGTCTTTGCTAGCAACTAAATGTGTTACAGCTAGATGTATGAAGTGTCACTATTTTCTGGCCTTTGCCCACCAGTGATTGTGCCTTTGTGCAGACATCTTGCTCTAACAGGAGCTAGGTGTCTTAGCATGAAACTCATGTCAATGCAAGCATACCTTGTCCTGTATGATGCTGAGATTTGTGCAGTCACTGACACCTGCTTTGCAGCTGTGGAGAGTACACTAACCTTGCCAGGTTACTCATACCATCATACATTTAGACCCCAAATGGAGGGCTGCAAAACCACAGGAGGTGGAGTTTTAAACATTATCATAAACATACACACCTCCAGGCTGGCCAAACAGTATGACACATAGGAGACATCCCGAGTCCAGTTAACTGTTGACAAAACACCTACTCAAATCATAGCTAGCTACAGACCTCCAACCATTACTCTGGGCACCCACCACACCTATCTGGACTTGCTGGAATCTGTCAAGATTCAACCATCTACCCTGCTCCTGGGTGACTTTAACTAACCAGCCATAGTGTGCATGACCTATGCTACCTGAACATGAATGCACAGAGATTCCTTGACTATGTTAATGGCAATGCAGTGGATCACCTGGTCAGCACTCCTACAACAGGTGGAATTATCTTGTACTTGGTCCTAACCAACATGAGTAGCCACTGTAGCACTCCTTAAGATGTCATCCTCCTTGGTAAGATCTGACCTCATAGCCATCACTGTTCAGGTCACCATCTCCCCTGCTCCTCCCTTGTCAGGGTCAAACAAAATAAACTTTACAAAAATGACTATAAATCTCCTCAGAGCAGGTAGAAGTAGCTTTGCAGCCACTGTTCCCATCAGTTGGAACCAGCAGTAGAGTCCAAGCCCACACCACAATACTATGTGAGCACCTACATAGCTGTATGGGCTCAGCAATACCTGACAGGACAACATCATCTCCCTCAAGGTAGAGTAAACATCTGTGGTTGACAGCAGCAATACACAAATACCACAATAGGTGGAAATAATTGCTGGATAGGGCCAAGATGGAGCAGGTGTTTAATTGGAAGCAATGTCACCTTGGTCTGAAGAAGCAAATAAGGTCACAGGTGAGTTACCCTAAAGCAATCTTTGAGTGCAAATTGGACACATCCACCAAGGCCAATCACTAGGCCTTCCAAAGATATGTCTGCTATCCCAGATGCAATACCCAACTCTGCTTTGTAGTGGTGATCAATAACATCACATACACATGCGGCACAGATATAGCCAACCTGCTGCAGACAGGTGAAGTGTAAACATAACCCCCCCTGTACCCCCATCGGTACACCTGTGCATGCACAGCACCTGTCCCCCTCCCCTCATCATCAGGAAGCAGGTCCGTAATGCCCTCTCAAAGGCAACACACAGAAGTCTCCATACGCCTGATACTATCCCTGGCTGCATCCTACATGAACTCAGGCATGACCTCTCAGCTCCATTACACACTGTAGTCAACCAAAGCCTGAGCACCAGTGTCATCTCATCTGCACAGAGGACAGCTACTGTCATCGCTATACCCAAAGGCGGAGCAAGCTACTGACCCAGCCAATCACATGCACATCAGGCTAACTAGCCTGATCTGCAAGGGCATGGAAGGCAATATCAAGGACATTATGAACAGAGACATCGGCAACCTCAAAATGCTTGAGCCCATGCAGTGTGGTATTGTCAAAGGGAGATCAGGCCTGTTAAACGTAGTTGACTTCTCTGAAGTGGTCAACAAACACAAGGATGAGGGAAAGATGGTGAAAAATGCTTACCATCACCTAACCCAATTCTCTCACAATAATCCCCAGGCAGCCAGGATACATAAACCTACATAACTAGGCATCAACCTGTATGTTACCAGATGGGTAGCTAACTGGCTCAATGATAGTACCCACTCAGTCAAAGTAGTGGAAGCCACTGTTAGTAGTAAACTCTTCCAGAGGTCTGGGGGCCTCTAATGTTTGAGATATACATTTCTGAGTTACAAGATAAAAACAGTGGTCTGTGGCTGACCAGGTTTACAGATGCTTGCAAGCTGGCCACTGTCTTACATTCCCCTACTGATGTGAGCATCATCCAAGAGACCCTCACCCAAATTAATGACTTTTGGAAAAAGCATTGCCTCAAACTGAATGCCAGGAGATGCATCATTTTCCCTGCTGTGATAGATGTCATCCACACTAATTATGACAATAATAGTGTACTGAGCATGCAATCAGCTGTGAGGTGACTTGTGCACCAAGGTTGGTAGCAACCTGACAGTTTCCCATCGTGCGGGTACCATTGTAAGGATGGCTGTCTACATGGCCCACCTCACAAATACGGGTATGTCATACAGGAACCAGGAGGCCACAACATCCCTGTACTCCACCCTTATCAGATGCATTACCGAGTACAATGGCTCCTTTGGCATGTACCTTTCCAAGCAAATGCAGCAGTTGCAGAGACCACAGATGTTCCTGACCAGGCAAATCCAGGGTCTGCAATACCTGTCCTATATAGATAGGCTGAAAGCCCTGTCCCTGTACTCAGTCTCATACAGACTGATCATAGGCGACCTGTGTCTGGCATACAAGGCCATTTCCAAACCTGTCTTGACGGCATTTCTGCATATCTGTAAGACAAACCCAACTCATGCAACACACACGCAAGGCCCTCACCTGGTCTGTGACATGTATAGTACTTGTTGCCAGGATAGTGTAGTGTCCCACACAATACAATGTCTGTAAAGTACACTCACTCACCATGTCTAGCAGAGTATGTATGTAGTCCGCTTGAAAAAGTAGCTGGATGAATGCATGGGAAAAGAATAAGACACCTCTGGGATTCTGTGTGTGTCCCAGCTCAACAGTGGAAACAGGTGCTGGCTTTGAAGGGTTGTAGCGAAAGTCTGGGCTAGGCTTATAAGGGCATCAGGACCAAAAGCCTGGTATCATCTTATGAGGCTATGCACCTAGTACTGTACATGTTTCATGTATGTATTGCGGACTGTCCTGCAATGTTGTCTGTAATGAATCCCTGTGACTCTGAATTGTGTAGGTACTGCAGTGATAGTGTATATTCATGTTCCTTCATCAGTTATCATTACATATCATTACACCTTGTCATTGTGTATGATCAGCATAGCAATAAATCAGCTCTTACAGTACTTGCATATGCACTTGGTGATGCTGTATAGCTCACTCCAATAGCCTTGGTCTTGGTCACAATTACCATTCTGCTAATAGGCCTATCACACAGTAGAATTTGTCACCCTTTGTTGTGGGCTTTACAGTAGCTGTGAAAGGAATGGATTGTGGCAGGCAGAACTACCATATGGTCTGGCCTGAAGGGCCCATAGCTGTCAAAGCTGTGCCAGTCAGACTTTACCAGGAGTGTGTGCATGAGTGTGTGTGTGTGTGTGTGTGTGTGTGTGTGTGTGTGTGTGTGTGTGTGTGTGTGTGTGTGTGTGTGTTTGTGTGTGTCGGCAAACATAATACTGCAGGGTATTACTTTACATATGTTGCCTTCCCCTCACAGGTGAACATGGGGGTTGGTGTCTCTCCCCCTTACAACCTGATGTCAATGTCTTAGCGGACCCCATGATGATGGTGGTCATAGTGAGGCACAGGTGGAGTTGTTTGGGCTTGAATCTGTGCCATTGTGTGATATCCCACTTTCACCCACCATGTCCCCATACACAGTCAGTATGCTCACACATACACTGTCCCCAACAGCCACAGATAATGGACAGTTGGAGGGTGGTGGCATGGAACACTCTAGTGTGCTGACTATGGCAAGTGTGAGTGTAGACACCAGCCATAGCCAGATAGCAGGCGAGATCACACACGGGCAGATGGATAGGGGTGCACAATGGAGGACAGCTGCCTATCAAGCCCCTGTCCCAAGTACCACAGCAGGTGTCAACAGCCACGTGTTACAGTCCATCATGGAAGCACAGGCACATACTGACCATGACACCAGACAGATGCTCAGGGTCATGACTGCAGCACTTCCTGCCATGCCTGACAACCTACACGGCAATTGTGATGCCATACATCATTTGTCCAATGTCGTGGATAGACAGTGGGGTGAGACATTGTCACTGCTTGACCATGGAATGTCTGTGCTTGAGCATGTGGTGGGAGTAGGGCATTGGCCAGGTTTACATAGGTCAGCTACATGATCAGCTGAGAGCCCACATGGCCATGCACATTCACAGTCCCGTAGTGGCAGTACCATCAGCAGTACCGAAGGGAGGGTGTTGTCCACACCACACCTGAGCAGGCAAAAGGCACATTATCCTGGCTACTCCCATCAGGTACACAGATCCAGCAGACAGCAATCACCATCAGGGAGTAGTACTGCATCTGTCTTTAGGCCTGGTGGTGCCAGTGAGACTCCTGGCAGAACCAGTTCCCATGTCCCTGCCGGGAGATGGTGAACCATACATCCTGCCATGTATGGTCCATGGCTGTCCTAAATAGCCCTTTGTCAGGCATTCACAGGCTTGATGGCATGCTGACAAACACTTACACATCCCTATCACAGGCCAGTCACCACCAGACACTCACAGCTCCTCTGCACAGCCCAGTTGAACACCAGCCCTCCAGACACACACACACGCAAACATGATGTCAGCCATATGGCCCAGCCTAGGCCTTTGGCAATCCAACACCACACCCTGTGTATGTTATGATACTTATGCCACAGCTCTGTTATCCATACCATTGATGCAGGGACATACTCATATGGGTGTGAAGCACAGGGTGACTATCGTACAGTGTAACAATGTAATGCTGTGTAAGGTGCTGTCTTCTGGCAATAGTTATGGGTACACATTGAGATGTATGTACCTTGTTAACCATGATGCACTATTGCTGTTAGTACTGTTGACTGACTGTAGTGCCACGTACAGTATTCTGATTGTGTTCCAGGTGTCTGTGTGTCTGCAGGCTGTAGGCCTGCTAACAGTAGCAATGATGAGTAAGGTGGAGTGGAAACACAGTGACCATTTCATAGCCAAGGTACAGCTGTATATGTACAAGTTTATCAGCTGTGTTTACATGCAACAGTGTTTGAGAGCCAATTGTGGCAGACAGTGTGACATTGCATAAATACACTTGACACAGCCACCTAGCCTTCATACATGTCACTTGGGTGTTCTGTAGGACTCAGGCTCACACATACAGAGGAGGATACTTGAGTACTGGGACTAGATCCCTCACCAGCTTAGCTATTACTTTTACTGCAACAGATTCAGCTATCAGTACCTGTTGCCCCTGCCATGTCTGTCCCATCCACTCAACCATCATGCAGTTGATAAGGGTATGCCTGGTACTGGGTATGACAGGTTTGGGGTATGTATTCCTGACACAGGTAAGCCTGTGTTAGTCTAACCTGGCAATCACCAGCATGTGTATCTGCTATCTCATATGCATGTCTGACCTGTCATGTAGGTAGTACACATAGAGTTATAGTCCTGTACATGGGGCAGCTGATGAAGGGCTGAGCACAGCCCCTACCTGCACAGTCTTACGAATGATAGTGCTAGATACATAGCACAAATAGCTCAGCAGTACTGCAGTGTGGCAGTGACTGCCACTACTCTTCAAGTGGGTGACAATTGCAGGGGCTGTTAGGATTGCCAATGGTGGGTTCAGAGGCCCTTAACATGTTAGAGCCATCTGACACACACACACAAACACACACACCACTTCATGGGGACACACATTGAAACACACATCCACATTGAGGTGGCATTTTTCAGAGTAGATGACCTACCAATCTATTAATGTACAATAGACAGTGATACAACCATTGCATGCACCACAGTGGCTTGGTGCTAGAAACTGTGTAACTGTGCTTGTGCGGTGAATGACATCTGTATGGGCTGACACTAGGTTGGCAATAGGGGAATTCACAGGGTGGAAGAGGAACACAGAATAATATAGCCATCACATACACACACCAAAAACAGCCACAGGGGCTGTGCATACAGAAATACATACACAGTTGCCAACAGACATATTACTAACCCTACATACCCACTTGTATGTACTATAGTGCTGTGTACATATGACATGCTCTACATAAATTATATGCCTGGGACATAACACACTACCTCTTACAGCAGGTAATCTTGAGAATGCCTACATGGATGGTGGGATAACCTACCAGACATAGTGATTGGTCATGTCTACTACTCCTACAAACCTGCAAAAGTGATAGAGTGACAGACTTTGTATCAGCATGATGTGTCAGTCAGGTATGATGTCTGATGCTGGCATATGTGTCACTATAGCAACTGTGACATATTTGTCCATGATATCACAGGAATGCTCATTGTTTGGGGACACAGACCACATATAGAGTGCAAACAAGTGGATATTCTATGTACATCTGTACAGATGACTGGTATGGGCTGTATAGTGTTACATGGTGCTTGTGAGGGCGATGCCATTAACAGGCTCTTTAAAGTAATGTCATGGGTAGGTGGTCAACATGCCTTAAAATCATATAACCTACACACACAACAGCCACAGGGGATAAGCTTCACACACACTACTATAGTTGTCAGTATTGAGATTAGAATCCATACCTATTTAATTATTTCCACTATAGTATTACACAGTTATTGCACATGCCACAGAGCTTAGAGAGCTGAGAAGTGTATACAGGTACATCTAAAGTGAATGACATTGACAGGCTTTGTAAAGTAGGGCAATGGGATGTATACTGGGTGATACATACCTCAAAATGGTATACCCACACCCCCAGAGGATATAATTCTCACCCAAACACATGGATGATGTGATTCTCATACACACATAGCTGCCAGTATTGAGTTTAGAACTGTTACCTATCTAGTTATGTGTACTACAGTGATACGCAGTTATCACATGCGCCACCGTGTTTATAGGATCTAACAGTGTCGCAAGGTATGTCTAAGGTGAATTACATCAAGGGTCCTTGTAAAGTATGGCAATGGGAAATGTACTGGGTGGGAAGGACATCAAAATACATTACCCTACAAACATACACACTTACAAATACACACACATTTGCCACAACTGAGTGTAGAACCTCTGCCTACCAAGTTATCTCTACTATACTATTGCTAAGTTATTACATGTGCCATGGAGGTTATAGGGCTGAGTGTTGTCCAAAGTACTTCTAAGGGCAATGACATTAACAGGACTGCTAAAGTAGGGCACTGGGAAGTGTTGCAGGTAGAAAAGTAAAGTCCTCAAAAGAATTTGTCCTACAAACATACAAACTCTTGTACATACACTTATACACGCCCATTTGGCAGACCTGAAAATAGAACCCTTGTCAATCTAGCTATTTGTACTATACTGTTATGCAACTATTGCATGCACCACAGAGCTTATATAGCTGAGGGTTGTCCAAATGTGCTTCTGAGGGTAATGACATCAGCAGGACTGGTAAAGTAGGGCACTTGGAAGTGTAGTGGTTGGGAATGGCCTAAAACTGTTTCATCTACAAAGAAACACACACACACACACACACACACACACACACACACACACACACACACACACACACACACACACACACACACACACTTACATTTGCCAGAACTGGGATTAGAAGCCCTACCTATCTAGTTATTTTTATTCTAATCAACAGTAGAAAGATACAAGCACCAACAGGGGGTCAAGAAAATCACAGTTCAAGCAGTACTCAGAAGAAATAGCAGTTTATTCAAAACATAAACGCAACACTCCCCACAGCGTTTTCATCAATAAGACTTCTTCAGATGTATAAATGAATGAATCACTAGCTGCTACTTCACCTTTTATACCACATAATCCCTTAATTGAATAAATATTTAATGAATTAATAATACTAACATGGTTTAAAAAATACATTTTGAAACAATTTAAAACAAGCCTAAAATATTTCTATGCAAATACTAATGCACTGATATATAAATATAAATATATGTATGCATGTGTATGAAATGCATTATTACATTCTTTGATCAAGTAATAACATATATAAAAGCCTATGTACTAAAATTTATAAAATAACATTTACATAAAATATATAATAAATAAGCTAAATGTGCATAAATTTCATAAATAAAGGTGTATTGCAACATTGTCATAAGGTAATATAAGGACCACCCACAATTACAATTTTGCAGCTCTCATTTTCAATATTGTGGCAATGGATAAATTTTCATTAAGCCCCGGTGTCCTATTTGCCTCTAAAAGCAATTGCCAGTATAACTCTCTTACCTCAATCCTGGTCTCCCAGGGACCCCCCCTCATGTCCTGGTCTACCTTTTCAAGGACAAAGAAACCCCATCTGGCCTGTGTACATGATAAAGTGTATTTGCAAAGTGTATTGTTATTATCATGTATTCTTATAGCATTAAGGTGCTCGTAAATCCTTCTTTTTAATTTCCGTGTAGTTTTTCCAACATAAAATGCTGTGCACTGTTTACATGTAGCTAAACAGATCTAACCTTCACTACAGCAGTTGGAAAAACTATCACCCTTAACCATATAACCCCCGTCCAGAATCCACACTGAATCCTGATTTAAAATAAATGGGCACTGGGCGCAAGATCCACAGTTGTAAGTACCTAATATATTTCTATGAACTAACTTGTAATTTCTTTCCAATAGTTCCTTTAGATTCTTTCCTTTCTTATATGTGAACTTTAAAGGGGTTTTAAACAGCACTTCCAATTTGGAGTAACAACCAAACTTGTCCCAATATTTGTAAATAATATTTCTAATACTGGGGGGTATCCTGATTGTAAAACATAACATAGTTATCCCCAAAAACACCTTCCCCTTGATTACCTAAATGATTTGATGTAACATTTGTGTCCATAATGGAAATCTGCCCTTGGTGTGTATCCATCCTGTCACCACCTAAAATAGGGCTAAACCTACCAGATCTTCCTACTCTCACCTCAGCCATGACCTCTGCTACTAACTCCCTAGGGTATTTTGTGACCAAAAACATATCCTCAATTTGGTACTTTCACGTTCATAATCCACATCTTTAGAGGTCATTCTACAGCTATGAATGAATTGTCCCTTTACAATACTTCTTTTCTGCTTAAAGGGATGTGAACTTTTGAAATACAGGTAGGAATTGAAGAAGGTCTTCCTATACATCACTGATGCAAATTCTTGCAATTCTACATTTTTTTATTGTAACATCCAAAAAACTCATCTCTTGGTGGGAAATATGGTGTGTAAATCTTAAAAATTCTGTAGTTTGATTTAAATATCGTATGAATTCCATAAGTTTAATTTCACTCCCCATCCAAAAAAGAGAAATATCATCCAGGTATCATTTATAGTAGACCCAATATTGGGCATAATCCGAGTGAAGAACAAACTTTTCTTCCCATACCATGAGAACAATATTGGCATAAGTGGGGGCACAACATGCCCCCATAGCTACACCCTGAATCTGCCTAAAGAATTCAACCTCAAAGAATAAAAAACTGTGCCCCAAAAATAAATCCATGAGTTCTGTATATACTAAGAAAGTATTGCGGTCTAGATTCCCATGTTGATTAATTGCCTCCTGGAACCATTCCATACCTGTTTTGTGGGGGAATACATTAAATAAGTCCTGTACATCTAATGTAACAAAAATAAGGGAAACTGAATACATATCCTTCTTAATACGCCTCAGGAAATCCCAAGAATCTTTAAGTATTCCACTCGCACTGGTCCAAATATTTTTTAATTTCAAATCTAAATATTTAGCCAGGGGGTAGGTTTTAGACCTGTTGGATGCACAATAGGTCTCATGGGGGGATCCTCAAGGTTTCTGTGCACCTTGGGGATCCTGAAGATGGAAGGTATTCTAGGCTTCTCCATGTAGAGATACTTAAAAATATCCTGAGTGATAAGATCATCTGCCAGCATATCATTCAAAACAAAATAAATTTTACGATATGCCAAATTTATTTCATTCCTGGACACTCTAATATATCTGGACATATCATTTAACATATCTAGCATCTTGCAATGCATCCTTTACTGGAGGTAATAGAAGAAATAGTCAGTTTAGGGAGACAGGAGGTGGAGGAAAGTATTGTAGTGGAAGGATCGCATCATATATTTAATGACTTTAGTATTTACAATTATAATGGAGTGGAAGTCACTGGTAAACACTTTGAGTTATTTTCAAAAGGCTTCAAATTCATTCCTACTAGTAAGGGACACATTGCGGATACACTCACTGATTTAAAAATGTTCCTGAGGAAAAATAATTTAGAAATTATGTTTCAGGGACATGAAAACACAAATATTACTACAGAAGTTAAGAAAGCTACCACCATAAATCCACCTTTGTTCCCACAGTTGAGAAATTTTGAGGTGCAAGTGGAAAGGGAGATCAGAAACAGCATTCCCACCTGGCAGAGTTGTAGGCATAACCTTAGCAAGGAGGAATTTTATATTATAAAATTCTTTAGGGATAATCAGTATGTTAGGGTTATGCAGCCTGACAAGGGGGAGGGGTGGTTTTAATGGATAGCATCCTGTATACTAGCAAGATGCTAGATATGTTAAATGATACATCCAGATATATTAGAGTGTCCAGGAATTAAACAAATTTGGCATATCATAAAATTGACTTTGTTTTGAATTATATGCTGGAAGATGATCTTATCAATCAGGATATTTTTAAGTATCTTTACATGGACAAGCCTAGAATACCTTCCATCTTCGGGATCCCCAAAGTGCACAAAAACCTTGAGGATCCCCCATGAGACCTATTGTGGCAGCCAACAGGTCTAAAACCTACCCCCTGGCTAAATATTTAGATTTGAAATTAGAAAACATTTGGACCAGTGTGAGTGGAATACTTAAAGATTCTTGGGATTTCCTTAGGAGTATTAAGACGGATTTGCATTCAGATTCCCTTATTTTTGTTACCTTAGATATACAGGACTTATTTAAGGTAATCCCACACAAAACGGGTATGGAATAGTTCCAGGAGGCAATTAATCAACATGGGAACCTAGACCACAACACTTTCTTAGTATATACAGAACTCATGGATTTAGTTTTGGGGCACAATTTTTTTTCTTTGAGGGTGAATTCTTTAGGCAGATTCAGGGTGCAGCTATGGGGGCATGATGTGTCCCCACTTATGCCAATATTGTACTCATGGTATGGGAAGAAAAGTTTGTTCTTCACTCAATATTGGGTCTACTATAAACGATACCTGGATGATATTTGTCTTTTTTGGATGAGGAGTGAAACTAAACTTATGGAATTCATACAATATTTGAATCAAACTACAGAGTTCTTAAGATTTACACACCATATTTCCCACCAAAAGATGAATTTTTTGGATGTTACAACAAAATATGATGTAGACTTGCAGGAATTCACATCAGTGATGTAAAGGAAGGAGACCTTCTCCAATTCCTACCTGTATTTCAAAAGTTCACATCCCTTTAAGAAGAAAAGAAGTATTGTAAAGGGACAATTCATTCATATCTGTAGAATGACCTCTAAAGATGTGGATTATGAACGTGAAAGTACCAAAGTGAGGGACATGTTTTTGGCCAGTAAATACCCTAGGGAGTTGGTAACAGAGGTCATGGCTGAGGGGAAGGTAGGAAGATCTGGTAGGTTTAGCCTGATTTTAGGTGGTGACAGGATGGATACACACCAAGGGCAGATTTCCATTATGGACACAAATGTTACATCAAATCATTTAGGTAATCAAGGGGAAGGTGTTTTTGGGGGTGACTATGTTATGTTTTACAATCAGGATACTCCCAATATTAGAAATATTATTTCCAAACATTGGGACAAGTTTGGTTGTTACTCCGAATTGGAAGTGCTGTTTAAAACCTCTTTAAAGTTCACATATAAGAAAGGAAGGAACCTAAAGGAACTACTGGAAAGAAATTACAAGTTAGTTCATAGAAAAAGATTAGGTACTGACAAGTATGTATCTTGTGCCCAGTGCCCATTTATTTTAAATCAGGATTCAGTGTGCATCCCGGACAGGAGTTATATGGTTAAGGTTGATAGTTTTTCCAACTGCTGCAGTGAAGCTTTGCTCTATTTAGCTACATGTAAACAGTGCACAGCATTTTATGTTGGAAAAACTACACGTAAATTAAAAAGAAGGATTTACAAGCACCTTAATGCTATAAGAATACATGATAATAACAATGCACTTTACAAACACACTTTATCATGTACACAGGCCAGATTGGATTTTTTTTGTACTTGAAAAGGTAGACCAGGACATGATGGAGGGTCCCTGGGAGACCAGGATTGAGGTAAGAGAGTTATACTGGCAATTGCTTTTAGAGGCAAATAGGACAAAGGGGCTTAATGAACATTTATCCATCACCCTAATATTGAAAATGAGAGCTGCAAAATTGTAATTGTGGGTGGTCCTTATATTACCTTATGTCAATGTTGCAATACACCTTTATTTATGAAATTTATATGCATTTAGCTTATTTATTATATACTTTATGTAAATGTTATTTTAGACATTTTAGTACATAGGCTTTTATATATGTTATTACTTGATTAAATAATGTAATAATGCATTTCATACACATGCATACATATATTTATATTTATATAGCAGTGTATTAGTATTTGCATAGGAATATTTTAGGCTTGTTTTAAATTGTTTCAAAATGTATTTTTTAAACCATGTTAGTATTATTAATTTATTAAATAATTATTCAATTAAGGGATTATGGGGTATAAAGGGGGAAGTAGCAGCTAGTGATTCATTCATTTATACATCTGAAGAAGTCTTATTGATGAAAATGCTGTAGGGAGTGTTGCATTTATGTTTTGAATAAACTTCTGTTCCCAGTACTGCTTGAACTCTGATTTTGTTGACCTTCTGCTGGTGCCTATATCTGTCTACTGTTGGTTACTAGTCCTTTCAGGTACCTTGCCACACTGTTTTGTTTGGTTAGCATTTTTACTATAATGTTATACAGTTATCACATGCACTACAGAGCTTCGACGGCTGACAAGTCCCCAAAGGTACTTCTAAGGTGAATGACATCAGCAGGACTGCTAAAGTAGGGCACTGGGAAGTGTTGTGGGTGGGAAAGTTCTCAAAATACTTCAACCTACAAACATGCACACTTTCAAACACTTGTACACACACACACACACACACACACACACACACACACACACACACACACACACACACACACACACACTTGCTAGAATTGGGAATAGAACCCTTATATATCTAGATATTTAGACTAAAGTGCGACACAGTTATCGCACATGCTACAGAGCTTATAGGGTTAACAAGTGCCCAAAGGTACTTCTATGGTGAATAACATCAGCAGGACTGCTAAAGTAGGGCACTGGGGAGTGTTGTGGGTGGGAAAGTCCACAAAATACTTCATCCTACAAACATATACACTTGTACACACACACATTTGCCAGAACTGGGAATAGAACCCCTGCCTATGTAGTTATTTGTAGTATAGTGTTACATTTGTGCTATAGTGTTACATAATTATCGCACGTGCTACAGAGCTTATAAGGCTGATGAGTGCCCAAAGGTACTTCTAAGGTGAATGACATCAGCAGGACTGCTAAAGTAGCGCACCGGGAAGTGTTGTGGGTGGGAAAGTTTTCAAAATATTTAATTCTAGAAACATGCACATACACATTTGCCAGAACTGGTAATAGAACCCCTGCCTATCTAGTTATGTGTACTATACTTTTACATAGTTATTGCACATGCCATGGAGATGATAGGTCTGTGGCTGTGCATAGGTACTTCTAAGGGGAATGACATCAGCAGAGCTGCTAAAGTAGGGCACTCTGAAGTGTACTGGGTGGGAATGGCCTAAAACTGTTTCACCTACAAACACACACATTTACATTTGCCAGGACTGAGATTAGAACCCCTACCTATCTAGTTATTTGTACTATACTATTACGCAGTTATCACACATGCTACAGAGCTTATAGGACTGAGAGGTGTCCAATGGTAATGTGAATGACAGCAGAAGATCTTGTGAAGTAGGGCAATGGGAAGTGTACTGAGTGGGAACATCCTCCTAATATTTAAATCTACAGAGACACACACACACACACACACACACACACACACACACACACACACACACACACACACACACACACTTTCATGCTGGCATGTGCGACTGGTTACAACCAGTATGCCACTGTCCGCAGCAGGACATCACTCTATGCCATTCAGGGTATTACTGTGTATGACTCACTCTCTGTGTGTCCCCCAGTGTCTCTCTCTTTCTATCACTGTCTGTCTCCCTCTTCCCCATGTCTATGTTTGTGTATGCTTGACATTTTGTTATATGTTGCCCATATATATGTCTGCGTATCACATGCAACAGATGCAGATATAGCTCATATGGGCCACCTACAGCTAGCTGAAGGTAATCCTGTCTGATGGGTGTGTGTAGGGACAGTTAAGGTGTACATAGGTGTCTGTATGTACAGACATATATGCACAATTCAGTTATATAGTCCAATGTGGGTTACAATATGGCCTGTGATTCTCTAAGTGTAGGAGAATGCCCAGTATGACCTTCTATAGTGAGAGTGGGACTCCATTCCAGACATAGTTGTACTCTGGTCCGGGGTTTTGTGTGCTACAGCCATACTTTTCAAAAGTAAAAAGGACTTTCCTAGAGGCACTGGGTTTGTTTTAGCAGACATTTTCTGACATATCTGAAGTATGACACTGGAATGTATTGTGCCATTACCTAGTGACAGACATCCTCAGATCATCACAGTGCTTTACCAGAGGAATACAAGATGTATGATGCACAGACCAATATTATGAGCCTGACTATATACATTCTTGCCCAAAAATGCCAGTTGAGAGGTGTGGCTACAGCTGGGTGACTGATGAAGCTGTGTAAACAGTCCAACAACTTGGTGATATACTGGCTGGGGATCTCCTGCTTGTGTGGTATTCCCCTTACCTGAAAAGTCATATCCTGGTGTGGCCATACCTCTCAACTGTACATTTTTTGGTAGATTGTCCATGTGTTTGTCTAGAAGTATCATCCAGTCTACATAAACTTGTGTTTTTATGGTAAGTTAGTTGCATATAATTGAAGACTGACCTTACAAAATAATGACAGACATTAATGTTTCAGATTTCATAACCTTCAGATGATTCCTGCTAATGCAAAACCCATTATTCTACCAATGTTCTCAGTATGTAAGGGCAATATTTACAACATATTCCTATCATTGGGCCTTTGTCCCACTTTGATTTATGACCTTGTCCAGAGGTCTTGCTGTCAGAGGTTGAGAGTTATGGGTGTGGGTACAGAGTGCATTCTACTGTGCAGAAATGTCCATTATAAGTGTAGTATATTCCACATAGCACTGTGGCTTCCAGGTATGTCAGTGGCAGGGCAGAGCAGAGTGATGTGGTGAACCACTGACAGACAGTTGTGTATAGGCTGATAGGTTGTTATGACATTATTAGGGTATTGGCCCTGAAGCCCTTATAACCCACACGGATGAGAGTGTAGCCCATGTTACAACATGTCAGCACACAAAGCCCCTGTCCAGCAGGGGCACAGGTGGAATCACAGGAATGTATTTTGTGTTTCCCGTGCACTTATACAGGGAGCACATCACTAGGGGTACTGAGGCATTTGGCTTGCTGTGGACAGGGAGTGTATTCCACAGATGGGGGAGTGTGTGGTACATGTATCTATCACATCGACAAGCCTACAGGTTGATGGAATGGGCCTAGAGTTCCAGATGTGCAACAGTCCCATCAAGGCAGGGTCTGGATTGCTTTGTATGCTCGACAGGGGTCACCTCAGCAGAGACTGTATGGAACAGGGTAGAGGGACAGTGCTGTTAGCCTATCTGTGTAGGGTACGTGTTTGGGGTTTGGGGTAAGGCCTTAGTTTTTGCAAGACCCTGGTGTGTGGAGTCTATATGGTCTGTGGTGTGTAGGTTTGAGGAGTTTTCATGTGATTTTGCCTCTGAGGTGTCCATTGTTTAGGTTTTTGTTTTGTTGCAGACCTCTACTTACATGGATGTGAGATGTGTATTTGCAAGTGATGTTTACTGACTCCATACACTGCATGGCACCTATGTTACTGCACAATTTGTTCTGGTGTGCAAATTCTCCATTTGTCTGGCCAGTGGTTCCCCTTCTCCTTATGTGTGTCTCTTTGTCCTTCTGTAGTCCAGTTACAGGCTTTGGCCACAGTGGCTGCTATGTATTTGTAATTCTGTAGTGAGCAGGGTAAATGCCGTTACATCACACACAAGGTTGTGGACTTCACACCTCTGAGTGTACCAGTTTAGCAGGTTGTCCATCATTGCACCACTCCATTTGTTGTGATCCTTAGAAGGTTTGTGTTGCTATATGCTATTATGAGGCTACATGTGAGCCTAGCTGTCATACCATCACAGACTGACATCTGGACAGGCCCAAATATGACAGTCAGACAAAGGTCCACACATGGAGACAGGGTGTTAATAATGTTCTGCCAAACATAGATAGTTGGAGACCCGTTTGGTAATTGCTTGTTTGCTCTTATGGATATGATGTCTGCTTCCTCACTGCCTGCTATTGCTGTTTTGACATGACCCTTTCTTGTTTTGCAAATAGTTGAAAGGCAAATGCAATGTTAGTCCAAGCAGAGCAGATATAGAAGGTATACTTATGCTCCTTCTGTGACAACCTGTGTCATTCCAGGGGTATGGCTGTTGACCAGTGACATGTTGTCAGTGCTGACAGTGAAAGGTGGCAGCCTTTTATAAATTGGCAGCACACTGACCTTCAGGTACCTGCTGTCCTACTAGGCACCATACCTCTCAACTTCTGAGAGCCAGACATCTGGCCAAAGCCATAAGTAATTGTGGGACAGAGGCCTATATATATAGGGACCATTTTAAGTATTGGCCTTACAAACATAGAAAGGTGATTCAATAACAGGTTTTGCATTAGCATGCATTTTTCTATAGGGTATGAAGTCTGACACCACAATCTGTCATTAATTTCTGACCTTAGTCTTACGTGATTTGCCAGTGAATTGCCAGACAACCACTATTTCATGATATACAGACCACAAATATGATGCAAACCTCTGGACATTCTGCAATAGGTCTGTACAGTTGAGAGGTATAGTAGGCACTGTGTAGGTTACTCCAAGCTGTGTACTGTCCATATGTGTGGCCCCCTGTCCATGACCTGTCCAGATTTCCTGCAATAACAGATAGTAATGTCTGGACAGTGGGTACAACTTCTACCATAGGTGTAGCTGACATGTAGAATAATTGGCACTGAAGTTCTTGGAACATGGCCCTATCAACCACAGTACTGTATCTAGGTCACTATGACACAACAGCCAGGAGTAATTGCTGGCCACATCCTGACAGTATTAACCACACATGTACATAGCTCATTGACTCCTGCATATTATCAATATGCAACAAGTTATCATGTTGATTGGGACACCCCTGGCAATGTGTGCTCTGCTGCTATTTCCCTACAAACATACATGTTACTGCATTTCTATGGGAATATCGGTGTGGGCGGAACACCTGTCAACTGTACACATTTGCACAGACTGTACTGATATGTGCTTTACATTTTGGTCCCATTTAGTAAAGTATTGTGGCTTGTCTTGGAGAATACAGGCATATCACTAAAGACCACAGGTCAGATTGTAAAGACATATATTTGAGTTTCAGACTTATTACCCTTCAGAGTCTTACTGCAACTGCAAGACCTGCTATACTATCACTGTGTAAGTCTGTAGGGGGTATTTCATCATTGTTGCCATTTGTGGGCCTTTGACAGAAATTTCTTTATGGTTTTCTATGGCTGACTTGTGGGGTGAGGCTGATGGGTGAGTATGGGACCCCCACACTGACATCCATGCCTGCGACTTATGACCCCAGTTAGTTGGTCTCCCACATATACTGCAGTGGGATTTGCACCTTGGGTACTACTGCATAGTGTGGGGAATCCAGTATAGGGAAAACATTTCTTGGTGTCCCACATAGCTGTCAGTTGTCTGCTGCTATCCCAGTAGGCCAACCCATTCCCTTGCATGCATGCAGTGATGCCATAGATATGCTACCACAACATACTACTCCATTCATTTAGTATGGCAGTTGTGAAGATGGTGCTTGAGGGCTGCCTATGTCATATGCACTCAGTACACTGTCTATACATGGTAAGGTACAGGTAGTCATGACAAACTCCACACAAAAACTGCCAAAGTAAAAACTACTCAAAAATGAAGATGGACTGAAGAACTAAACAAACCTGGCAGAAACAAATCCATTTAATTAAGCGCTTTTTGTTACAGTGATACTGTAACTTCATCAGATACAAAAACACCTTTACGGCATTCTTTTATAACCACACTAAAGTTATATGATCACAGGCTCCAATCAGCTAACTACATTTCATGAATAAAAATACATTAAAAATCAATTAATTAATGCTCTAAATATTTCAGTTGATGTAGCAATATTAAACACAATAAAACATGAAAATTTAGTGTACAACATGCTTAAAAATTGTTTATGTACTGCTTGAAAAACATCAAATAGATGCCTTTAAAACCCACACTCATAGGACATAAATTATTTTATATATTTTTTAAAACTCTATCTATTTAAACTCTTTAATTTCAATAAACAAGCTATATTACAAGCTTCATTTAAACCTGGAGTATGAAAGGCATCTAATACTAATTGCCAAAAAAGCTCAAGTTGTTCTAAATATAAAGAAGTAGGGCCACCCCTCCTGTCTAGCTACATTTGATCAATGGCTCTAAATGAAAACATATGTCCCCCTGTTAGCTGACAATGTCTTGCTAAGGCATTTTCGTTTTTATTTTTCTCTATTGCATAAACATGCTCATAGATTCTACCTCTCAGCCTGCATTCAGTTTTTCCAACGTAGAATGCTGCGCAAAGTTTACACTTTGCTATATATACCACCATTTTTGAATTACATGTCAGATTATAATAAGTAATATAATTTTTATCATTAATTGAGAAGGATCTCCCCACTGTTATAAACTTGCACCATTTACACATACCACAAGTATACATTCCTGCTTTACTACTAGCTCTTCGTGGGTTATTTTCCAACATATTTTTTAAATTACAACCCCTTCTAAACACTATCTTTGGAGTTACACCCAATTTATCTACTAACAACTTGTCTCGACAAATTAATTCCCAATTTTTATATATAATATTAGACACTATGGGACTGTCCATATTAAATGTAGAAATAAAACTATTCCTAAAATTGGATTGAGTATCTATTCATAAGTATGTTAAATCCTGTGTCTCCGATTCTAGTATCACACTAACAGATGGTGTTTCCAAATCTAGTGAAGACACATTATGAAGAACAGGTTTAATACTCCCATTATTCCTCTTCCATTGCACTTCATCAATCAAAGAATTAATCAGGGCAATAGGGTACCCTCGTCTCTGGAACATGTTACTTAAACAAATGCATTCTTCTTTGAAATCTGATTCTAGGGACACCATTCTCGCTGCTCTAATAAGTTGCCCTTTAATTATTGACTGTTTTTGTGAGAATGGATGTGAGCTTGAAAAATGAAGGAAGGAATTACAGTAAGTTCTTTTCCTATAAATTTTTGAATTCAACCTACAATGAATAAGATCCTTGACTAATTTAACATCTAAATAATCAATAATATCACAGCTAAAACTGAATGTAAATTCCAAAAATCCAGTCGTACTATTCAAATAGTTAACAAACATCTCTGCTTGTAAGGCATCCCCTTTATAAATGACAAAAATATCATCTTAAGAAACCCGTGTAGAAAATGATGCTCACCATGTGAAGGGGTTGATTGAATACAAATTCCCTCTCCCAGTAAGCCAACACTAGGTTGGCTAAACTGGCACCACATGGCGAGCCCATTGCCACACCCATCTTCTGAAGGTAGAACTCTTGGTCAAACAAAAAATAATTGTTGTTCAAAATTATATCAAGTAGTTCCTCTATTAACCAAATTTCTGACTTGCGTGCCCCTTTTGATTTTAATATAAGGCTCACCCATTCAATTCCCACCTGATGTGGAATTGAGGTTTAAAGATCTTTCACATCGATGGTTAGACAGATGTTATCATTCTCAAAATTAACCTGTTAATTTTATCCAAAAAGGATCAAGAATCTTTACATACTTGGTCTTCCATTTTGAGATATTTTTGTAACATTTTATCGGCAACGTTTGCAGTAGGATAAGTTATTGAATTTCTCCCATCAATGAGATGCCGCATAGGTGGGTTATGGGCATCTTTGTGCGCTTTGGGGATGCCAAACATAACTGGAATTTTTGGAAAAGGAACTGTAATAAAGTAAATATGTATATCAATTTTAGCTTCTATTAAAAGGTCATGTAAATACCCCTTTATACAATTTTGAGCAATATTGAGCTTGTTAATTGACACTTTTAAATAAGCATGACTTTCCAGCAGTGCCTTCATTCTTCGATTATAATCAAAAACATCAAAAATGGCTAAGCCACCCCCTTGTCGGGTTTGATTACCCTAACATTCATAGATCTTAGCTGTTCAAGTGCACTCATTTCATCATTGGACACATTGTATTTAACAGATTTACTCTGAGACAAGTTACTGTTATATAATGGAATGTGTCTCAGATCCAATTTACATATATTTTCAAATATGTTTAATGTAGGATGCAATGGTGTGTTATACGTACTTGAAATACGAAAGTTGACATCATTCATCTCAGCATTCCCAAACAAGATGCTGAGATTGAGCTTCCTTACAAAACATTTCAAATACATCAATGTTTTATTAATGTTAATGTGTCTGCTAGGGACAAATGTATTACCCTTAGCTAATAAATCAACAATTGATGGATTAATCCTTATAGAAGAGTAATTAAAGATGTTAAAATCACCTGAATTATTAGTCACAATGTTCAAATGACCATCAAAGTCATTAATTACTATCTGTGTTTGTTGTTCCATTGTTTGTTCTTGTGTTTCTGGAAGACATGCCGTTTTGGGATGGCCCCAGTTAGTTTGCCATCTTGAAAATTTTGGTCGTATGGACTATTTTTCTGTTGATTTACTACTGACTTGTTATTATTGTTGCGAATATGCTCACTTCACCTAATAGTCTTATTGTCTTGTACTTCAGAACCATTTTCCTATGTTGGGATATCATAATTGATATTATAAGCTGGAACATCTTTGTTACTATTCGGTAACCAAGTTTGTGATGGTGCAGGACTAAGATAAGCTGTTCCTGAGTCATATGCTAGGCGGTCACGTCTCATTTTCTTAATTTTATCATTCCTGAGCCTTTTAATTAATTGATCAATGCTAGAAAAAATTCTAGCGTAATCAAATTTATATCGTTCAAAGTCTGGGTGACTTTTTATTTCTACATCTAAAACAGATACCTCATCCATAAGTGTCTCAATAAACATACTGTAATGTTTGACCATTAATTTCATTAGGTCAAAACCCTGTTGGTCAAATAGTACTTTAAGTTCCAAATGGAAAGGTGAATCGGAAATTAAACCTGTCGGACACTGATGGTAGTGTAATCCCTTAGGGACAATGTGTTGTTGTAGACCCTCTTGAAAATATGCCACTTCCAACTGCATTTTTTTCAGTTTTAACAATCTGTGGTCCAAAGACTTAAGTTTGTCATGTAAGTTCTGGACACTAACCTGGACTCCTTGTGTGTTATCAGCTGGTTGCTCCTTGGCCCTATTTAGACCTGTGGAAAACTTCATCTTATTGTTTAACCATTATGTGAGCATGGAGCCCCAATAAGCCCCGTAACACCAAGTCCATTATTTTCCTGCATACACGTCTCACCCACTGCCAAATTGTTGGAATGTAAGCACGGTTGTACTGGAGGAATTGACTGTGTATAGTTGACAAAGGCAGTCTGACCATTAGGTGAACGGGTGTTCATAGTCGGTTGAGCAGGTAAATGTTGCCTAGGGTTAGATATGTTATCGTTACTCTGAAAGCTATTTCCTCTGCTTTGCTGAGTGTTGTAAAGTTCAAAATGAGTAGCCAAATGATCCACCCATTGTGAAAGCTAGTTGATGAGAGACGTTAAATTTAAAAAGTCAGTCCGGTTTTGTTGTTGACTAAATAAACTTGGACTTGTCGGGTTGTCGGGTCCACCAGTCGCCATGACAAACTCCACACAAAAACTGCCAAAGTAAAAACTACTCAAAAATGAAGATGGACTGAAGAACCAAACAAACCCGGCAGAAACAAATCCATTTAATTAAGTGCTTTTCATTGCAGTGATACTGTAACTTCATCAGAAGTCATCAGGTCAATAATTAAAGGGTAACTTATTAGAGCACCGAGAATGGTGTCCCTAGAATCAGATTTCAAAGACGAATGCATTAAAGTAACATGTTCCAGAGACAAGGGTACTCTATTGCCCTGATTAATTCTTTGATTGATGAAGTGCAATGGAAGAGGAATAATGGGAGTATTAAACCTATTCTTCATAATGTGTCTTCACTAGATTTGGAAACACCATCTGTTAGTGTGATACTAGAATCGGAGACACAGGATTTAACATACTTACGAATAGATACTCAATCCAATTTTAGGAATAGTTTTATTTCTACATTTAATATGGACAGTCCCATAGTGTCTAATATTATATATAAAAATTGGGAATTCATTTGTTGAGACAAGTTGTTAGTAGATAAATTGGGTGTAACTCCAAAGATAGTGTTTAGAAGGGGTTGTAATTTTAAAAAAATATGTTGGAAAATAACAACCCAGGAAGAGCTAGTAGTAAAGCAGGAATGTATACTTGTGGTATGTGTAAATGGTGCAAGTTTATAAGAGTGGGGAGATCCTTCTCAATTAATGATAAAAAATATACTATTTATTATAATCTGACTTGTAATTCAAAAATGGTGGTATATATAGCAAAGTGTAAACTTTGTGCAGCATTCTATGTTGGAAAAACTGAACGTAGGCTGAGAGATAGAATCTATGAGCATGTTTATGCAATAGAGAAAAATAAAAATGAAAATGCCTTAGCAAGACATTGTCAACTAACAGGAGGACATTTGTTTTATTTAGAGCCATTGATCAAGTGCAGCTAGACAGGAGTGGTGGCCCTACTTCTCTGTATTTAGAACAACTTGAGCTTTTTTGGCAATTGGTATTAGATGCCTTTCATACTCCAGGTTTAAGTGAAGCTTGTAACATAGCTTGTTTATTGAAATTAAAGAGTTTAAATAGATAGAGTTTTAAAAAATATATAAAATAGTTTATGACCTATGAGTGTGGGTTTTAAAAGCATTTGTTTCATGTTTTTCAAGCAGTACATAAACACATTTTTAAGTATGTTGTACACTAACTTTTTATGTTTTGTTGTGTTTAATATTGCTACATCAACTGCAATATTTAGAGTATTAATTAATTTATTTTTAATGTATTTTTTGTTCATGAAATGTAGTTAGCTGATTGGAGCCTGTGATCATATGACTTTAGTGTGGTTATAAAAGAATGCCGTAAAGGTGTTTTTGTATCTGATGAAGTTACATTATCACTGTAATGAAAAGTGCTTAATTAAACTGATTTGTTTCTGCCAGGTTTGTTTACTTCTTCAGTTCATCTTCATTTTTAAGGTACAGGTAGTGTGATGTTTGTGACATCCATTTTACTGTGTGTGAGAGTCAGAGAGAGGTGTCAGTCCCTGGGTCCCTACAGTGTCAGTGTGTGTGCTATACATTGACTTTTTGCCAAGGCCAGGGCATACTGGGTACACCTCCTTCTGCCTACAGGAGCTGGCTCAGGGGCTGGAGAGTACAGCAGGGTTCCACCAGATATGTCAAGTCAGCAGAACCGTAACTTGAGCCTCCCAAACACATGTTCTATAATGATCCTGGTTTGTGCCTGTGCCTCATTATTGTATTCGTGAGTGTGTGTTTGTGCATTTCTGATGTGTGTCATCATCCATGGCTCTAGTGCATAGCCAGCATCCCCCACCAGATGGCCATATGGGATGTCCCCCCCTGACAAATCCCTGGTGCAGCTGTGAGGAATGCCAGATGTGAGAGTTGTGATAGCTTCCAGGGCTGGCCGCACACACATTAATGATAATGCCCTGGGCATTGCACACAACTTGTCAGCTGATAGAGTGAAAGCTCTTGCGGGTTACATAGACCCTACCCTCTTCACTGGGTGGTGGTTTGATGTGGATGTGCGTGCAGTCTATGGCACCCAGTACCTCTGGGTAGTCTGCTACATGGTGGAAGAGGAGCATATTGCTGGTCCACTCCTCAGGGGTGCTAAGGAAGTAAATGTGCTCACCAGTATGTGGTAGCATGGCATCCAGGAACTGGTGGAATACCCTGGATGCAGATGCCTGTGAGACCCCCATGATGTCCTCAGTAGGTCTTTGGAAAGTACCTGTAGCTAGTATTCTTAAGGCTACACGTACCTTGGTATCCACTGGGATGGGTACCCCTCTGTTGGCTCTGGGTCTGGGGTGAGGCCGGCACAGCTCGATGAGTTGCTGAAGTATGTCCCTGTCTACCCTGTAGTACTCTATCATCTCCAGATCATGTAGCCCCTGGTAGGTTACTCTGGGTCTGAACACTTTTCTCCTCCTCAATCTGGGGTGATTTTCAGTATTAGCCTCTAGCACATACTGATGTATCAAAGCGACAGCAGCCCCTAAGATTTTGTTGATTAAAATTCCCCCAAGTGTGTACACCAATGGTGCAGAGTTTGTGAGAAAAAACAGACTGAAAGGTGTTTGCACAGTTCATATTGTTGTGCTGCAGATGCTGCCTGTATGATTGGCTGACTATGATACATTCCACCTGCCAGCTATATTATTTGTACTTGATTACTTTTATTCTGCTATTTCACTTTTTTTTAATTTTTTTTCCCCTTCCCATTTCCATCCCTTTTAAGCCCCGCAGTGCACCACGCAAACCCACTGCCCAAATGTAAACAGTTCTGCTATTTCCATTTTTTTCTGTTTTTATTTTGTTTAAGACCCGGTGCATGCCATACAAACCCATTTAGCTAAAGTAAACACTTTTAAGCAGAAATGGCCCTCCCCTGGACGCAAACATGCTCCTCATTTCATGGAATTAGTAAATACAGTCTCTGACACACCCCCTTGCTTAGCTGTGCTTAGCTAAGCTCGAATGGAAGCCGTGGAGCTCCAGTGTGCTTACACCCAGCATGACACACCCCCTTTTCATGTCAGCTGCTTCTCCTGCTTAGACTGCAGCATTATAGCTCCTACACAGTTAGGTGCAGGTGGACATTGTCTCCCATTTTGCTTTACAATAAATTTAGCTCATTTGCTTACACCACTGTCTTAGTCCCTTGTTACACCACTACACCAGAGCCTTTCTCCTTAGCAACCAGTGTTACCTGTTATTGTTTTGGTTCTGCATGCTACCCACTATAATGGCAAAATGCAGATTTCACTTAAAACTGTATTTTTACATTTTTTTTTTAAATTTTCTGGATGATCTCATTTGCACACCAGTCCGCTATGCTTAAATGGCCAAAATTGGCAAAAAAAAATACTTTTATTTTTATAATTTTGCAACTGTTTTCCATGCCAATGGCCATTGGCATGCCTAATAGTTAAAATACATGCTTTACTTTGAGCTGTCATGCCCCCATTTTGATTTTTACAGAAATGTACACTGTTAGTAACTGAATACATTTCTGCAATGAATACTGCTCTGACACAGATGCCTGCCTGCTTACTGAATCACTAATTCACTTCATTTGCATGGTTTTCACCAGCAAATGAGGTAATTAGCATTATTCAATGGTGTCCGTGCCAGAATAATGCTGGTGGGCTTGTGCACATCCCCAGCCTTGTTTACTGAATTGCTCGGCATCCATATTCCATGCAGCAGCTGCTACACTATTTTGGCATGGTAAAATTGCTTTATTGAATCCTGGTATCAGTGTTCACATTTGGATTTAGCAGTGTATGCATTATAAGGGTCTTATGTCATACCCTCAATTGCCACTGATTTTCAGAGGCACCTCTCTGTTTGATAAAAAAAATGTGTTCTGTCACAACCGTGTCCATATAAAACTACTGATTTTTGGAGAAAGGCGGTTGGGCTATACTTAAATAATTATGGCAATCAGTCTTCTACTTCAGAAAATGTAAGTGAATTCATATCATACCACTCTGTCAGCTTCATTTGTTAATAATGTATTTTATAAAGTGCCCTGTTTGTCTGCTGTCAGTTCTAGTTGTGTATCTTTCTACAGGTAAAGGTTTTTGAGTTCTGCTTCTGCCTCATATTTCCTGCCATCTTACTCTGTCAGCTTAGTTTTGGTTGCTCACACTATGTATGAAGTATTCTTATTCTTATTAAATTCAGTTTTGTGTTGGCTTGGTAATTATGTCACTAGTTTGAGCACAAGTTGGTCTGGGGTCTATCCAAGGCTTCTGATATACTTTTCTTATGTTAAAAAATATAAATGAAAGTAGGTAATTACAGTGTCAAAAAGAGTGTTTGAGAAGATAGGGAGTATAGTCTCACTAGCTGCACACCATTTTAACCCTGTTTTTTATAACGTTAATTGCCTGCTATTTACTACTATCATCTCCTCCCAGCCAAGAGCACTTTTAAAGGATTTTGCTGTATGGGGCCAGCATTAGCAAGCTAGTTTCACATAAGGGCGAGGTAAAAGAGTGAGGCCAAAGGATTTGCAGCCAGATCTTGGTGATGTCAATTCATCAGCAAACAAATCCAGATGAAGTCTGAGGGTGTAGTTGAGTCTGGTCAAGAGGTAACACCCAGATCATCTGTCATTACTGAGCATCTAGTTTGATAAGCAGTCACTAACATGCCATTTGTGTTCATTGGTGGGTACACTGTGCAACAGCAGTCAGCAAATTATCTAGGTTTTTGTAAAAACAGAGCAGGACCAGGTTGTTGAACCTGTTTATATACAGAGATTTGAGCTCTGCTCAACAGTGACTCCCACCATTGGGGTGGGGGAATACCTTTTCTTCCATCTTTTCCCCAGGGGCACTTGTTCACTAAGCTGAGCAGCTCCATTCTTCACACCATACGAGACCTGACTTCTGGAAATCAAGGACTGACCACCATAGCTCACATCCCTACAACCATTAAGGACAAAATACTTAAGGGTGAATATGTGGACATTTTCGGATTAGTGGACAGTGAGGTTATCCAACAGATCATTGATGCAGATGTAACATCAGCTAGGGTATTGGTGGCTTTGGGCAAGAAATTTGGAAAGGTTGCGGTTTGCACTTGGGATAACTCAGTGGTGGGCTTTGCCCTTTTTATGCCTGTTATATTAGAGAAGGATCCATGGCAAGTATTCCCCTGACTCATGAATTTTCTTGCTGTCTAGTAAGCACAGCAGTTTAGAAGGGGCCTTTGGTTTTGGTATGACCAAAATTTCAGGAAACTGAATGCGGTTAATGGGAAGATAAGCATGTTGTCACATGGCTTGTAGTTATGACTGATGAGCCAATGGTTTCAACTGAAATCAGGATTCAATGACCTGTAGAGCAGACTGAAGTTTAGTTGGGCCTTCGTCAATGGCAGTTATTTGTAGGCATCATGCTGTTTTGGACAAGTTTGTTCTTATTGTGGTAAGAGTCATCCCTACAATTAAGTGCTAGTCTACTGAGCGTCAGGCAATTGTTAAGGCAACTCCAGGAGTTGAGGTAAGATAGCCCTCTCCATTATGGACATGTGCAGGGATATTGGTTCCTTTTTGGGGTGACTGAGGAAGTTATTTCCTTTTACGACATATACCGTTTTATGCAGTCTGCTATCAGGGTGGAGGTACTATATAAGTTGGTAGATCATTACTCCACCAACTGCAGTAGGAGACATTAGCTTGGTTCTCTTTTGGTTTTCCCCTTAAAGTCTCAGGCTATCCCTAATTCTAATCCCTGCTGTAATCTCTGTTTGGTGGCCAGTAAGGATGATATACTTAGGAATCTTATCATTAAGGAAGTTGCAGTTGGCTGGATTGCTGACTCCTCATGTTTCCCCAGCTAATGCCTTGACTTGGGTCTGGTATCCAAGAAAAAAGATGGTCAGTATAGATTCATACATTATGTTTCATTCCTGTCAGATTCTTTAGTTAATGATATCACTGACTGAACAAATGCCCATGCCCAATAATCATTATTAGATAATGCTATCAGTATCATTTGGACTTTTTCTGACCTCTGATTAAGAAAACAGAGAATGGAAACCAGCTTTCACCTGTTGCCAATCAGGGAAAATGATAGGCCTCTCCTGGACATATGAGCGGATGGTAAATTCAATTTTGATATGGCCAAGCCTATGGGATGACAATTCTATGATGACATGGCCATGCCAAAGGGGTGTCAGTTCTGTTATGACATGGCTGTGACATGGGTGTATGGAGGCATGTGCCATATCTGGCAAATTTAGCATAGCTCTTCATTGGTGGTGAAAATATGGGGCTCTCTGGCAGGTAACAGCTTTCTGATTGGACAATCTCTTAATTTCTGGCTGCAAAGTGGATGAAGTCTTCAACTGTTATAAGCTTTTAACCCAGATGTACCAGGAATTGGGAGTTCGCTTAGCAGAAGAAAAGAAAGAGGCCCCAGCCAGGGCTCATATTATTGGGTTTTGAGGTAGATGTCATTAGCGCTACCTTTAGAATTTCATTAGCTGACTTTCTGCAGCTGCAAGTGGGACTAGAGACATTTCTAGTATCTAACAAAGCCAGAATTGTTGAAGTCCTGGAGCTCCTATGGCTTTTCAGTTTTGACTGCAGGGCAATAGATCTTGTCAGGATAGGGCATTTATTAGGGTCCTGGCCAATCTTTTGAAGGGTCATAACAAAAAGCACCATGGAGCGCTCTTGATGAGGATAGTTAAGGAAGACTTGCATATTTGGATATTTTTTCCTGTCAGAATATAACAGGATTTCCTACTGGCAGGGTGGTTGGACATCATCTAGATCTACACAATTGTTTACTGATGCAGCTGGGGGGTGTAGGGATGGAGGCATGTTTCCAAGGCTACTGGGTTTTGGCCATGTGGCTGCTATCCTGGTCCATGGAAGTGAAGAAGTTTGTCACATTTCTTGAGTTGATGCCCGTTTGGGTGGTCACTGTAGTTTGGCGAGAGCAATTCTGCAACAAAATAGCATTTTTTTCAATCTGATAACTGGACTGTAGTAAAGTCCTCTGCATGAAGACATCTCTGTCCACATGGGTGCAGTCATTTGTAAGGGTGTTGGTGCTCCACAATCTTCAGATCAATTTTTCATTCACAGGCAGGTGCATTCCAAGGATGGTCAGCAACAAAGCAGCATGACAGTGTTTCTTGGCTGCATACTTGCAGGTTTTGCAGTTTGGCCCTGGAGGAACAAGAGGTGCCCCCAAACATTCCAGCTCACTTTTGGCTAACTGACAAAGTGAGAAGTCAGCAGGGCCTCCATACCCTAGGTATCTCATCCAACTGTTTTCATATTAGCAGGATGTCAGACTTATCCAAAGAGGAGCAGTATGTTTGGAGTTGAAGAGCACCGGGCAGTTGCTGTCATTAACTTTTAATAAGTATATCAGGTACTTTAGCATATTAATCACTTTTAACATCTGCCATTTATATTTGCTGTCAGATGCTACTCACATTCATTGTTGGCATCTCTTTTATTACCTTAGTGGCCAGAAGGGAATTCATCTGGATTATGATGTGGTCAACAGTTACCAGATATTGGCAGTGATATTTAATGAGTTAGACAGCCACATCTTCTCTTTATTCACATCGATGGGAACAACACCAGCATGGTGCCAAAACAGAGGCTGTTGGTTAACATTTTTATGGTGATTGTGGGTGTTCAGTTGTTCTTTCCTGTCATGGTGCTGGTTTGGTCAGCCATAATTTACAACAAAATAGGGACCAGGGCAATGGTAAACCTTCATTGTCAAAGCAATATCAAACTAGCAAAAAAGGAAGGACGCATGTCCGAAAGCTTTGTGTTTTATTAAAGTTTTGCTGTATTGAAGCTGCTATCAAGTGTTTCCTTACACTGGATTTGTTTTTTGTTTGATCACCCATAATTCCCCAGGATCCAGTGCTGGGACAACTCATACATTTCTTAATCACAGATTATCCAAGGCAGCCCCACTTTTGGGCTTTTCATGTTTTCGAAAATGGGGACTTCCCAGACAAGGTCTCTGTTGGATTCCAGTTAAATGGGGTACATTTATCTGATATTGGTCTGGATTTGTTTAACTTTATCTTCCATTTTGTGTTCAAGACAGTTTACAACTTTGGAATGTTAGTGAGTCTACATTTTAATATTCAATAAGATATTTATATATTGAATTTGGCAGCAAAGGACTGTTAGTTATCTGGCAGTGGCTATATGGTTGAGCTATATATTAATTATTCATTATTGATCATTTGAGTTACCATTGGCTCTAGCACCACTTGTTTGGAGTTGCTTTGGCAATTGTGGCATATTATGACCAGGAAAGGGAGGAAACAGGCACATTTTATGCCCGATGGACAGCACCACTGACGCTTTCTCCATTTGCATTCCCCTTGCTTTCCTGGGCTACTTAGCTAGTTGATGGTTGGAAAATGCATACCTCTCAATCTCTTAGTGCAGGAAATCTGGACAAAGACTGATATAATGGGGGACAAAGGCCCAAAAATGAGGGACATTATTTTAAATATTGCTCTTATAAGCTTAGAAAGTTGATAGAATAAAGGGTTTTGGCTTAGCATGCATTTTTCTGAAGAATATAAAGTCCAAAACTCAAATATATGTCATTATTTAGGGACTTCAATCCTCAGATAATCCTAGTGATTTGCCAGAAACTGCAGATTTCATGAGAAACAGACCAAAAATATGAGGCAAAAGGCTGGACATTCTGCAAAAAACTGGACAGTTGAGAGGTATGGGAGTAAGTGGTTCAAATGCTGCCCCCAGTAATGTGGAGGGTTTTGAGTTGCAGTGAGTCTTACTGTCTACCAGATGTAAAGAAGTTGGATCCACTGTCATTGCAAGAGATTGTCATTCTTTATATTAAGTGTTATCATTTAATGGTTGTGACAGTTCAACAAAATGGACACAATGGCTACAGGAATTTGTGTCTTTTGGGGTAGCAGGCTGGGGACAAGTATTATTTACTGGTTCAGTCTTTTGTCCCTGAGTAAGAAGGTGCATGTTGCATCCCAATTCCCACCAATTTAGGTAAACTTTAACAGTTTACCTGTGTCAGTCCATCAGAGCAATCTGAAGAACATCCCCAGTCCCTTTATCTAGGCTAAGGCTTGTCATGGTGCATCCTTCTGCCTTTGCATTCCCTCCTACTGTCTTGGGCTATTTGACTATTTAAAGGATGGGGAGTGAGAGGTTTAGAGGTTGCCCAAAAGTAATGACGAGGATGCAGAGGGACACTGAAGGAGACAGACCAGCTGGGGGGTGGGCAATTTTGGTATGCTCTTCACATTTACTAGTCACCATATTTATGCAAGCTGGTTATGCGGTCATTGCAAAAGATTGTTGGTTATATTAATGGTTATCACTTCACAGCATGTAACACTTCAATAAAATGCTCACAATGGCTATATAATCTTGTTTTTTTTTTTTTATGGGAGTAGGTCAAGGGCAAAACCACAGCAGTGGTATTTCTTTTTTTCTTAAGTAATGTTCTGTGTCAATGATTAAAATATTTGTATACATCTTTTGTTTGCCTGTACCTTAATCGTATATGATTGATTCTGTTGTATGTTTCTAAATGTTCAGGGTGGTATTTTTGCTGCCTCAGGATAATAGTGCTTCCTTTGGAAATTAAAAAGCATTGGTTATAGGTAGTTGGAAGGAGACCATTAAGGAGCCTAGTCCAAATTCCCAATTTCCCTAAATTACTGTCTGGTTAAGAATTTTGCTCAAGGTCACAATGAAGGGAACTGAAGGTAGAAAGATTAAAACCCTGTATCTTTGGCACAGGAAGCAAGTCATTAACAAGTCAGACTTCAGTTCTCTGTTACTTAATTACTGATATGTCAAACTGTGGCTGAAAAGAGTTTGATTCTTTTGGTGCTCAAGCAGTGTTTTTCAGGGGATTATAATGGCACAGGTGGAATGATAGAATACAACCACGTTGAGAAAAACTTTTAATACAAAAAGCAGGAGCAAAGCTTTCAGGTCTACACCCTTCCTCAATGCTAAATACGTATACTATGTATTTAGCATTGAGGAAGGGTGTAAACCTGAAAGCTTTGCTGCTGCTTTTTGTATTAAATGTTTTTTTTTAAGTTTTTCCCAACGTGGTTGTATTCTACTGTTGCCTTTTTGTTTCCAGTACTACAGTGAGTGCTTGTTTTGGATCCACATTAACCCCATTGTACACCAGAGGAAGGGACCCTTGTTAACAATAATAGGTTCATAGGTGCTTACAAGGCTATCAGCTCAAGAGCCATTTTAAGCCTAGACAGCCTAAACTTACAAAGATATTGCTGAAAGAACAATACACATGGACATTTTACAGTTACAATATACGCTTGCAGAAATCAAGCATTCACAGACTGCCACTGTCCATTGGCAACATAGGTGCTAAACCAGTGGTAAATTTGTAATTTCTCATCCATTGGACAAGTTATGTTTGGAAAGGGATAAGAATTAACTTTTCTTCACATGGATTTTTATGAATCTCCTGCAAATTCATATGTCAAGCAGGACCAGAAATACAAGGTCTAGGGATGTGACTTTTGTCTGTGACTTAAATAGAACATGCTAGAGACACAGATATGTGCCCCAGAGCCTACCCTTCCTATGGAACAGATTTCCTATCCATGTGATGTTGAGTTTGTCTATTATCCAGTTTAAGCGCAACCTAGACCAGTGAATGGGGAATAAGAAATGTACCCCAGGCCTGGCACCCATGTCCTTTATGGATGGAGGTAGCTTATACATGCCTGACTCTCAATGCCCTGTTTGGATACAGGACATCATTATTCTTTTGGTAAAACTTTGCTAGGTGCTTAGAAAGGTCCCCTGAGTTGTTATTCTAATAACAATCTATGAATCAGTGAACCTATGGATAGGAAACCTGTTAGATAATTTTTGAGACACACACCTATACCTCCAACATGACTTGTTTATGTCACAGATGAGGTTTAAGTTCTTAGAATGGTTATATCTCAAGCTATTGGTTTTGCCGATGTGCAACAAATCCATCAGTGCAGGTTCAAAGGATTTCAGAGGATGTCTTATGGACTAGGCATAGATCACCATGCAGAAGTCTATAGGAGACAGAGTACAAAGTTAGGGCTTTAAAATGGTCTGCAAAGGACTGGTTGTTTATGCACCATATTCTTTTTGTGAGGAATCTCTGTGGTCTCTCTAGCTGTTGCAAGTGCCTGGTCAGGTACATATTGAAGGGTGTGTTTTACTTGATGATTGGTCTGATGAGAGCTGAGTACCTAGGAACAATGACTTCCTTGCACTGGGATGCCATGCCTTTTCTTAGAAGGTGTGCAATGTAAAATATTTTTTTTCTACCACAGCAAACACTTGGTGATCAAAGGTCAGGTTACTGTCAATGCATTTCCAGATCCTTGACCACTGATTTGACTTTTTTAGGGTATATTATCAGTGAAGAAATTTCCAGGGATGGTCATCTTTACAAATAGTGCTATTACACATTTTTTACATTGAGTTTTAGCCCATGGCTCTGGTACCAGTTGTTTGTCTGTGTCAGGCCATCTTGAAGGCTATCTGTGTATTTTGGAGATTCAATGACCACACCTAGTTTGCCTGTATTTCTAGATGTTTATCCCAGGCCTGATAGACCATATTTTGCCCACAATGATGTATCTGCTCACCATGCATACAGACACAGACTGCTGCACATACAAATACATTGAAGATCTGCCCTATGTAGTGTGTAAAATGGACCACTAGACCACTGTTGTTCTTCTATATGTCATGTGTCCAAAGTTTCTGAAACAGGTCATTATGCTTACCTGAAATTGTTAAAGTCTAAGATGGGATGTCAGCACGGGGAAGAAGCTGTACTTTACTTAAAAGTAGATAACATTTATATGTTTGATGGGTGATCATGAGAACATCCCATATTGTCCAGATACCATATACATACACATTTCACATTACTGTCTGCAAGGTGTACTTGTTAAACTGAGCAGTCATGCCTTAGACTGAAAGTTATCAGTGTAATCCTTTTTGATTACAAAACCCTTACCAGTTGTTGCAAAGATCATTCTTCGTGGTGGGATGTACCAGTTTAATTTGTTTGCACTGAATATTCTTACTGTTATTTGCAAAGGTTGTGTACAATAATACACACTCTAATAAAATACAGCCTTGTTTCAGTGCATGGACACCAAGAGGTGCTAAAAAGCTCTTTATAAATCACAACCCGAAAGGTTTAATCGGAATTTTATACTCCAATATACTACTGTCACGGTCCATTCTTTGAAATTATATGTATTAATCTGAAAAGCAGAGTTCTTATAGGTTTTCATCTGTGTGCTGGAATGCATTCCATATTCAGTTAATAACTGCATGAGAGTTCAAAAGCTGCTATGGTGTGAAAAGAAAATTATAGCACAATTCAAATGTTTTAAAGGATTTAGGAACTAAACTGAGGAGACTCAGTAGAAAGTATTCAAAACCTTTTAACCTCAAATGTAATTCTACTTCCTCAGTATTAAGTCTTCACTTTTATTTATGTATTTCACTTATCACTGTTACGAATGTGGTTTAAACTAAAAATTCAGTTTTTCAAGTCTTTAAAGATAATTTCCTTGTCATATAATCACTGTTAGTTATATGCATCATAATTAATGAATTAAGCTAAAACGGTGACAACCGGCCAGCAAATGAACATTCTCAATAGGAATAAAATAGGTGCTAATTACATGGCATGAAATCATATTTTCCCAGTTTCAGATGACTAGCTCTTTGCATAAAATATATCTGATGTGAAAATGACTAATTTTACAGCACTGCATGTCTTGGGGCAAGAGGTTACATTCAGGAAGCATTGTCAAACAATCATATTACCACATTTGCTAATTTATACAGCATCAGAGTGTTCATCGACAGTAACATTCCCAATTCTTCCTTTAATATTTATGAAGTTTGTGAATTTTTTCTACTGCTTGTTTCATCAGCATAGCAAGTAACATACTTCCACCCTCCTTT